>NC_045784.1:5559088-5867649 GCF_008692025.1 Phocoena sinus | reverse complement strand
AGCGGGGGGAGGGGGGGAGCACGGAGTGGCTCTGAGTGAATAAGGATGCACATCCTAGGAGATGAAGCTGGAGATGATGCAGAGGCCTGGGCCCATCACCTAGAGCCTCAGCGGCCGTGGCAAAGACTTGCCTTTGGTTCTGGGGGAGTCAGGGTGCCACCGGCAGGCTTTGGGTGGAAGAGCGATGCTCTGGCTTCATCTTAAATCAGTGAGTGCCCTGTGAAGCAGCTCGGAACGCTGTGTGAATAAACGGGGCTGGGACAGAATCAGGGGCCAGTTAGGGGGCCCCTTTGGTAGCCAACGAAGGGAAGATGTGAAGTATGGAGATGATAAAAAAGGTCAGATTGAGGGTATATGTTCAAAGCAGAGCTGAGCGCTTAGGAACTGAAAGCATACTTCAGCTCATGCAAGTACAACCACCTCTCCTCAGGGCAGTGAACAGCATGGTGCCCTCCGGGCTTCAGACCACGGTGGAGACACCCACCCACTGGGTGCTCACGGACCTCGAAGTGTCAGAAGGAGGATGGCTGCAGGGATCTCTCTGAGATTCAAGAACACGTAGGGGACACTGGGATGAACATATACACACTACTCTATATAAAATAGATAATCAGAGGGGGGACCTTCAAGGTGGCAGAGGAGTAAGACGTGGAGATCACCTTCCTCCCCACAAATACATCTACACGTGGCACAACTCCTACAGAACACCTACTGAACGCAGGCAGAAGACCTCAGACTTCCCAAAAGGCAAGGAACTCCCCACGTACCTGGCCATGTGGCTGACAGGGTCTTGGTGCTCTGGCCGGGTGTCAGGTCTGAGCCTCTGAGGTGGGAGAGCCGAGTTCAGGACACTGGACAGCCAGAGACCTCCCAGCCCCTCGTAATATCAATCACCAAGAACTCTCCCAGAGAGCTCCGTCTCAACGCTAAGACCCAGCTCCACCCAACTGCCAGCAAGCTCCAGTGCTGGATGCCCCATGCCAAACAACTAGCAAGACAGGAGCACAACCCCACCCATTAGCAGAGAGGCTGCCTAAAATCATGCTAAGTTAACAGACACCCCAAAACACACCACCTGACGCAGCCTTGCCCACCAGAAAGACAAGATCCAGCCCCACACAACAGAACACAGGTACCAGTCCCCTCCACCACAAAGCCTACACAAGCCACTGAACCAACCTTACTCACTGGGGGCAGACACCAATAACAATGGGAACTACGAACCTGCAGCCTGTGAAAAGGAGACCCCAAACACAGGGAGTTAAGCAAAATGAGAAGACAGAGAAATATGCAGCAGATGAAAGAGCAAACTAAAAAACCCACCAGACCAAACAAATGAAGAGGAAATAGGCAGTCTACCTGAAAAAGAATTCAGAATAATGATAGTCAAGATGAGCCAAAAGCTTGGAAATAGAATAGACAAAATGCAAGAAACATTTAACAAGGACCTAGAAGAACTAAAGAGCAAACAAACAATGACGAACAACACAATAAATGAAATTTAAAATTCTCTAGAAGGAATCAATAGCAGAATAACTGAGTCAAAAGAACAGATAAGTGACCTGGAAGATAAAATAGTGGAAATAACTGCCACAGAGCAGAATGAAGAAAAAAGAATGAAAAGAATTGGGGACAGTCTCAGAGAACCCTGGGACAACATTAAACACACCAACATTCAAATTATAGGGGTCCCAGAAGCAGACGAGAAAAAGAAAGGGTCTGAGAAAATATTTGAAGAGATTATAGTTGAAAACTTCCCTAATGTGGGAAAGGAAATAATGAAGTCCAGGAAGCACAGAGAGTCCCATACAGGATAAATCCAAGGAGAAACACGTGAAGACACATAGTAATCAAACTATCAAAAATTAAATACAAAGAAAAAATATTAAAAGCAGCAAGGGAAAAGCAACAAATAACATACAAGGGAATCCCCATAAGGTTAACAGCTGATCTTTCAGCAGAAACTCTGCAAGCCAGAAGGGAGTAGCAGGACATATTTAAAGTGATGAAAGGGAAAAATCTGCAACCAAAAATACTGTACCCAGCAAGGATCTCATTCAGATTCGACAGAGAAATTAAAAACTTTACAGACAAGCAAAAGTTAAGAGAATTCATCACCACAAAACCAGCTTTACAACAAATGCTAAAGGAACTTCTCTAGGCAGGAAACGCAAGAGAAGGAAAAGACCTACAGTAACAAAACCAAAACAATTAAGAAAATGGTAATAGGAACATACATATCAATAATTACCTTAAATGTAAATAGATTAAATGCTCCAACCAAATGACACAGTCTGGCTGAATGGATACAAAAACAAGACCTGTATATATGCTGTCTATAAGAGACCCACCTTCAGACCTAGGGACACATACAGACTGAAAGTGAGGGGATGGAAAAAGATACTCCATGCAAACGGAAATCAAAAGAAAGCTGGAGTAGCAATTCTCGTATCAGACAAAATAGACTTTAAAATAAAGACTATGACAAGAGACAAAGAAGGACACTACATAATGATCAAGGGATCAATCCAAGAAGAAGATATAACAATTGTAAATATTTATGCACCCAACATAGGAGCACCTCAATACATAAGGCAAATACTAACAGCCATAAAAAGGGAAATCAGGGACTTCCCTGGTGGTGCAGTGGATAAGGCTACGCGTTCCCAATGCAGGGGGCCCGGGTTCGATCCCTGGTCAGGGAACTAGATCCCACATGCATTCCGCAACTAAGACCCGGCACAAACAGATAAATAAATAAATAAAATTAAAAAAAAAAAAAAAAAAAAAAAAGGGAAATCAACAGTAACACAATCATAGTAGGGGACTTTAACACCCCACTTTCACCAATGGACAGATCATCCAAAATGAAAATAAATAAGGAAACACAAGCTTTAAATGATACATTAAACAAGATGGACTTAATTGATATTTATAGGACATTCCATCCAAAAACAACAGAATACACTTTCTTCTCAAGTGCTCATGGAACATTCTCCACGATAGATCATATCTTTGGTCACAAATCAAGCCTTGGTAAATTTAAGAAAACTGAAATCATATCAAGTATCTTTTCTGACCACAACACTATGAGACAAGATATCAATTACAGGAAAAAAACTGTAAAAAATGCAAACACATGGAGGGTAAACAACATGCTACTAAAGAACGAAAAGGTCAGTGAAGAAATCAAAGAGGAAATCAAAAAATATCTAGAAACAAATGACTTTGAAAACACAATGACCCAAAACCTACAGGATGCAGCCAAAGCAGTTCTAAGAGAGAAGTTTATAGCAACACAATCCTACCTCAAGGAACAAGAAACATCTGAAATAAACAACCTAATCTTACACCTAAAGCAATGAGAGAAAGAAGAACAAAAAACCCCAAGTTAGCAGAAGGAAAGAAATCATAAAGATCAGATCAGAAATAAATGAAAAAGAAATGAAGGAAACAATAGCAAAGATCAATAAAACTAAAAGCTGGTTCTTTGAGAAGGTAAACAAAATTGATAAACCATTAGCCAGACTCATCTGTAAAAAAGGGAGAAGCCTCAAATCAACAGAATTAGAAATGAAAAAGGAGAAGTAACAACTGACACTGCAGAAATACAAAGGATCACGAGAGATTACTACAAGCAACTCTATGCCAATAAAATGGACAACCTGGAAGAAATGGACAGATTCTTAGCAGAGCACAACCTTCCGAGACTGAACCAGGAGGAAATAGAAAATATAAACACAAAGTGGATTAAAGACCTAAATGTAAGGTCTGTCAAATTCTTAGAGGAAAACATAGGCAGAACACTCTCTGACATAAATCGCAGCAACATCTTTTCCAATCCATCTCCCAGAGTAATGGAAATAAAAACAAAAATAAACAAATGGGACCTAATTAAACTCAAAAGCTTTTGCACAGCAAAGGAAACCATAAACAAGATGAAAAGACAACCCACAGAATGGGCGAAAATATTTGCAAACGAAGCAACTGACAAAGGATTAATCTCCAAAATTTAAAAGCAGCGCATGCAGCTCAACATCAAAAAGACAAAAAACCCAATCCAAAAATGGGCAGAAGACCTAAACAGACATTTCTCCAAAGAAGATATACAGACTGCCAACAAACACATGAAAGGATGCTCAACATCACTAATCATTAGAGAAATGCAAATCAAAACTACAATGAGGTATCACCTCCTTCACACCGGTCAGAATGGCCATCATCAAAAAATCTACAAACAGTAAATGCTGGAGAGGGTGTGGAGAAAAGGGAACCCTCTTGCACTGTTGGTGGGAATGTAAATTGATACAGCCACTATGGAGGTTCCTTAAAAAACTAAAAATAGAACTACCATACGACCCAGCAATCCCACTACTGGGCGTATACCCTGAGAAAACCATAATTCAAGAACAGTGATGTACCACAATGTTCACTGCAGCTCTATTTACAATAGCCAGGACATGGAAGCAACCTAAGTGTCCACTGACGGATGAATGGATAAAGAAGATGTGGCACATATATACAATGGAATACTACTCAGCCATAAAAAGAAATGAAATTGAGTTATTTGTAGTGAGGTGGATGGACCTAGAATGTCATACAGAGTGAAGTAAGAAAGATAAAAACAGATACTGTATGCTAACACATATATATGGAATCTAAAAAAAAAGAGAAAACTGGTTTTGAAGAACCTAGGGGCAGGACAGGAGTAAAGACGCAGATGTTGAGAATGGACTTGAGGACATGGGGAGGGGGAAGGTTAAACTGGGACGAAGTGAGAGAGTGGCATGGACATATATACACTACCAAATGTAAAATAGATAGCTAGTGGGAAGCAGCCGCATAGCATGGGAGGATCAGCTCGGTGCTTTGTGTCCACCGAGAGGGGTGGGATAGGGAGGGTGGGAGGGAGATGCAAGAGGGAGGGGATATGGGAATATACGTACACGTATAGCTGATTCACTTTGTTATACAGCAGAAACTAGCACAACATTGTAAAGCGATTATTCTCCAATAAAGATGTTAAAAAATATATAGGTAATCAACAAGGACCTACTGTACAGCGCAGGGAACTCTACTCAGTATTCTGTAATAACCTATATGTGAAAAGAATCTGGAAAAGAATGGACAGATATATATGTATAACTGAATCACTTTGCTGTACACCTGAAACTAACACAGTATTGTCGATCAACTATACTTTTATAGCTTAGAGATACACATTTATATCTACTATATAAAATAAAACTGAAAAAAGAATAAGAACACATAGGGGAAACCAAGCCTTTGACTCGAGGCCACCATTCTATTTTCTCCCCATCATCTCGAGAGGTCTCCTAGATCTAACCAAACAAGTTATGGGATCTCCCAATAACCTTCCCACCACTCTCTTTTTCAATGTATAGTCTGGATCTTGTAAGCGAAGCATTTCACTGTGGCTGGCAAATGCAGAAAGCATGGATTTTCACAGCCCAGTGTATGTCCGAGGGTGAAACTTATCCGTAACTTTGCAGGACAGTCCCTAAATTACTAGGCTATAAATTGTTACTGCTGTGTAATGTTCAGAAACGATTTGAATGACACAATTGCATCATCGGAAACTTCATAAATGTCAATCTAAGTGATTTTTCCCCAAAATAAGACAGACTGGAAATATAGCAGATACTTTACGGAGAGCTGCGTTTTCCTTGGATACATAATGTGCTTCATGAAGCCTCCTGGATGGTTTTGCTAGTGGGATTCACAGTTTCCTTTCTGTACAGTAGCAAGGAAGCCAGCTCATCTGTACATCACTGAAATTAGTAAGGCTTGTTTTGCCGTACTCCTCAAATTAGTGAGCATTGGGCTAAGCTGCTTCAAGCAATGAGAGCAAGTGAGACCTTGGAGAAGTGACAAACGAATCCAGAATCAACGTAACCACCACAAAAAAGTGCAGCGCAACCCAAGTTTCTTGTAAGATTTTTCTACAGCTTTTTTTTTTAGCAGATTTTTATTTATTTATTTATTTTTGGCTGTGTTGGTCTTCGTTTCTGTGCGAGGGCTTTCTCCAGTTGCGGCGAGCGAGGGCCACTCTTCATCGCGGTGCGCGGGCCTCTCACTATCGTGGCCTCTCTTGTTGCGGAGCACAGGCTCCAGACGCGCAGGCTCAGTAGTCGTGGCTCACGGGCCTAGTTGCTCCGCGGCACGTGGGATCCTCCCAGACCAGGGCTCGAACCCGCGTCCCCTGCATCGGCAGGCCAACTCTCAACCACTGCGCCACCAGGGAAGCCCCCCTACAGAATTCTTTGCGGAAGAAAACCAGCTTTTTTATTACAGTTCCAAGATTTTCTCTGCTCTTACTGACAGGCTATTAGCAACTCTCACTGTATTCTAGAGACTTACGGAAACTCTGGGTTTTATTGTGTTTGCAAAATGTTTCTTGTAGAGCAAATTGCCTGATGAGATGGCAGCCCACTGAACTAGTAACACTGTTACTCTGATCGCGCTGATTAAAAGCTGGGTGTTTTGACTCGCTTTGGAAAAGGCTAAGCTCTTGGAACCACAGACAATAATAAAACTGCTTGGCCTTGTTCCATGTCACACGATATCATGATCCCTCCTCATCAAGATGACGAGGACATTTAAGGCTTTCTTCTCCTCTAAATCTGGATTTTGTCAGACAATGTACATATGTGTTTCAAAAAGCATCACTCATAGCAAAATGGTTGAGAAGACGGTTCACATATCCAACTTTTAATAAACTGTGCTCTGTGACCTTCACTCGTAAGTTGAGAACCCTGACGGCCACCCTTCGAGACATGGGTTACTTCCTGAATCCTTTCCCAGCTCTTTCCAAAGCGGCTACTGTGTGAGGAGTAGCAGTGGCCCTGGGGGTTATTCGCTCTCCTGATGTTACTCCTGCCCATTGAGCACCAGATAGAGACTGATGCACTTCCTGTTTTTCAAAAAAACCTTTAAAAAAATCACCGTAACAGGATAAAATTTACAAAACACTCTATTTGCTGGCTTTAAGGAAAGTAAGGAACAGAAGCGTTGAGTACCTAATCATCAGATAAATCTTTAACCCAATAAATCTAAATTTTTATCAGTTATTTCTTAGTTTCATCCTGGTTTGCTTTTCTCCTTCTGGCTAACCGTCAACTTATGCCATAGGAGGTCCCTGCCCAGCGCTGGCCTAGGAGCTCTCTGGAAGGGAAAGCCATGGCTTTACACTAAGTAGCGACTTTTTTCCCTTTCTTTCCCTTTCTTTGCAGAATAGTGGAACAAGAAAAACACGAGTGCTTCGGCATATACGATATTGTATACTTGAAATCTGCTGAGAGAGTAGATCTTAAATGTTCTCGCCACACACACAAAATGGTAGCTCTGTGAGGTGATAAATGTGTACATTAACTTGATCGGGGTATTCATTTCACAAAGTACCCATGTAACAAACCATCACACTGTATACCTCAAATACATACAGCTTTTATTCGTCAACTATACCTTGACAAAGCTGGGGGGAAACAGCAAGGCTGACATTTCCATGAGAGAAGAAAAATTCTGCATGTGTAGAGCAGCCCCAGGCTGCCCTTTCCTGCTGGTCTGCACTACAGATTTTTTGTTTTTTGTTTTTTGTTCTGGCAGCGCTGCACGGCTTGTGCGATCTCAGTTCCCCGACCAAGGCTTGAACCCAGACCCTTGGCAGTGAGAGCACGCAGTCCACTGGACCACCAGGGGATTCCCAGCCCTGCAGAGTTGAGACTTGCCCATTTCTCCATAGATAAACGATGACAGGTACATAGATACAGACACACAGAAAAACGGAGACGTAGATATATGTCAACATCTATTTTTCTATCTATTTATCTATCTGTGATAGACAAATATTGACCCATAGATATCTCTCTCCATCTGTCCATATCTATATCTATCTATACATTGTGAATAATCCATAATATCTACATTGTATTATAATAATCTATATGCTTAATATAACGTATAGATACATAAGATAGCTATTATAGGTATCTATCCGTCTCTATCTATGTAGAGGTTATATACTGTATATAATTACGTATCATATCTACATATCTACACTTGTATCTGTCTATCATCTGTCTATCCTAGGAGATCTCCTTCTCTGCTTGAATCTTCATTTATACAGACGTGATACCGCACAGCTGAGTAAGCAAAATTGAAGCTATACATGCGCATTAAATGCCTGCAGGAAAATGATGATTTTACTACTGAATCCTTGAAAACTCACCCTAAACCACCAGCAAGTGGTCTTAAGCAGGTGACACATCGAACTGCCTCATTCTATGCAGCCGCAGCTGGCAGGAACCCTGTGGGGTCAGATGCCGGCGTCCCCTTTCAGCTCTGATTCATGGCAAGAGAACGTGACTGCTTTCTTGGGGTCGTGGAGAAAGGCTGGCACACGTGTGGTAGAAGCAACCACTCCGTTCACCATGAGGTCTCTAATCCCGAACAGTAAAATCAAGCAGCCTTGGGGATGGTATTCTAGAGACCTCAGGACCAACAGTGAAATACAAAGATATGAAGCTACTGATTTATAGAATACGAAAACTTCACCCTGCAGGTTTGGGGAGCTTAGAGAATCTTAGAGCCATGTACTCCAAAGCCACTATTTTAGAGCCAGCAGAGCTATCACGAGGTGAAGGGATTCTTCAGGTTGACTCGGTTTGCTAGTACCAGTGACACGGTAAAAATCTGGGTATTATCACGTCCGCCCAATGCCATCTCTATTAAAGTTCACTGCTTCTAGTAACGCGCCTACTATTTGACACTCCCGGTATCAGTATTTTGGACGTGGAGGTGGGGAATGCATTCTTTAAAGCCAAATAATTTAGGATGGACTGTTATTTAACCATAGAAAGTAGAGTCAGCCTATTTTAATCCTCCTTAATCCAGCCAGTGGCATGGACGAAACTGACTACTCTTAACACCAGGAGCACTGGCACGTTACAGACAATCTTAGCTGTCCGAACTAAGGTAGAGGGAGGGGACAGGAAATTATACAGCATTTGAACTGAGCCTGCATGGAGCAAGATGCTTCCCAACACTGAGATCTCCTCCTGGACCCTGCTCCAAACTTTCTGCCCCATCCTCCTCCAATTCCTGCCTCTCTCTTCCCCAAGGATGCTTCCCTTACTAACCTTCGTGCATCCTCTCACTTATTTCATCATACTCATATGAAGGGTGCTTCTGTGGACATTCTTAGATGAGTCTTTTGTGTACACATGCTCTCATTTCTCCTGGGCATATGTCCCTAGAGGTAGAATTGTAATGTCAACAGTCACCCAAAGGAAAAGGAGTAAACAAAACGAGAGGCTCTCCTACAGCGGAGCACATGAACGAACGTGGCGACGACAAACGTGAACGGTGGATACAGGTGGTGCTATGGAAACTTCAAGTCTTTGAATCTCGAAAGCATCCTGTTAGAAAGAGACCCTGTTCTTATAGCCCACATGCGGGAAGAGAACAAGGTACAGAGTCAGGGCAGAGGGCAGACCCCAGCTCCCCAGCACGGCGGTGTCCTCTACAAAGGAACGCTCTTTAGGAAAAGGAGATCAAAGGTGCCAGACTCCAGGGCTGCCAGGCTGTGAAATATCACTGAACAGAAATTAGTCAGCTTGTCGACGGTGACTGTCTCCTTTTTTTTCCCCCTCTGTTTTTCATGCTTTAAAATAAAGCCTGATTAGCATTTCGACCCAAGGGTTGGTTTTTCCAAAGAGGCAGCAAACCCGCAACCTTAAGCTTGAGTTTTGATCAGTTCACAAGCCAGATTTCAGCATTCACAGTTGTAAAAGAAAGCGACCCAGGAGACTCAGGATTCCATTTTAGTGCCGGTGCTAATACCCAGGACAACTGCTGGTGCTGTCTATTCAATCCGGGCGCCAACACTGTGTGTGTGTGTGTGTGTGTCCGCGTCAAGGGTGGGAAACCCTGGAGACATTCCTTTCAGCTGTCATAATCGTGGCCTTGTTATTTGATCTCTCTCCTCAGGGAGACATAGGATTTTCCAACCTTCCTTCAGCCCTCTGCTATTTAATCCTCGGACCCTAAAGATCACATCCACCTTCTCTGCCTGCCTACCCTCTGTGGACATTTACAAATGCGCTTCGGGACATGCATCTTCCTGCTGTCTTTCTGCCTTCCTCCACAGAGTGCCTTTAATTGCATTTTTTATGTCGAGGAACTTGCAGATCCACATGCAAGTGTTAGAAATAATGCAGAGAGAGTCCCAAGTCATGTTCATGTGTTTCCCCAAGAGTAACATCTTGCAGAAGTGCAGTCCTATGGCACCACCCGGAAACATATCCACCAACCTCCCCGGTTCTACACGCACTCATTTGTGTGGTCGTGTACAGCTAATGCAGTTTGTTTTTTGTTTTTAATTAATTAATTAATTTTTAATTTTGGCTGTGTTGGGTCTTCGTTTCTGTGCGAGGGCTTTCTCTAGTTGTGGCAAGCGAGGGGCCATTCTTCACCACGGTGTGCGGGCCTCTCACTATCGCGGCCTCTCTTGTTGCGGAGCACAGGCACCAGACGTGCAGGCTCAGTAGTTGTGGCTCACGGGCCCAGCCGCTCCGTGGCATGTGGGATCTTCCCAGACCAGGGCTCGAACCCGTGTCCCCTGCATTGGCAGGCAGACTCCCAACCACTGTGCCCCAGGGAAGCCCCAGCTAATGCAGTTTTACCACATGTGTAATCATTCCTCCATATAATTTTTACTTTAGTTCACACATCACTTTGATTAGGTATCTCAAATTTTAACACGTATACATACATTTGACCAAACTCTCAGGGAGCCTAATTCCTGTCTGCACTCAGCCTGTAACCCTATGTGGATGGATGTCAACATTTCTGGACTCTGAAATTCCTTTCACTTAACTGGTAGTCAGTGCTTTGTTGAGATGCGTTCCCTGCGGCGGTGTGGAGAGTCACTGGGATTCGGAGTCCTGTGTCTCAGTAGTGGATCATCTCACCTAATTTTGTGAACCATCCTTCATTGTGACCCACATTTGCCTATTTTTAAATTATGCCCTGGTGCAATGTTGGACCCTGAAATCACAAAAATATAAATGTAAGTAAATCTGGGGACAAACTTTACAAGGTGGTAGAGAGTCCTTGCTATTTGATTTCATTTGATTTCAAAGCCCCAAATTATACAAACCCAAAGGCTGTATAAACGAAAAAAAACAAAAAAAACAAAAGAAAAACAGAATTTCAGGTGATTTCCAGAGCATGATATGGATTCTGCTGACCAACACGAACATATATGTAGTATTTCATCTGCGTGCCCGGCAGGAAATTTCCTAAACTTGCCAGAAGGATAAGAATAACGGGATGCACGCCACCGCTCCCATGTGAAGGTCGTCTGAAGTTGTGACAAACTGCATGAGAAAGGTGGGGAAACATGTGCGGGGAGTAAGTGATGGCTTCGTCTCAAGTTGAGAGATTAAAGTTCTCCTACTGTTCTTCTCCGCAATCACTTCCTCTGCTCAGGCGAGGCACGAGGCAATATCCCAATCGGATCTGGGAGCCTGGAGAGAGAACCATGTCCTACCAGGGCCGTAACACTGGGAGGCGGTGACACATAATGAGCCACGTTTACAACGTGTCTCTGGTGGCTTCTTGTTCAAGACAGTCACGGGAACCACTTCCTGGTCAAACAGATGGCAACGTCTTCCTGCGGAGCCCAGCAGGGACGTGGAAGATTGTGGTCCCGCCCGACCGCGCACATCTGGATCTGTGTGATGTGCAGATAAGGCAGGTAGCTGGTTGTGCCTGGGTGTGTGTCTGTCGGGCATGGCTGGAGATCACCACAGGGTGGGAAGCAGCTGGACTAGCTGCCCTGAAAGTAGGAAAGACTAAGGGCAAAGTCTCCATTGAGAGGAAACTTTTCCATGGTTCTAAAATAACTGTTAAAGCAGGAACAGCAAGTCCGCAAGCCAGGGTTATGCTTTCATGATTTAAACGGAACTGTGGGGATCAAGCAGCCCAGATTCCTAGGAACAGTTCCTCTAATGGAAAAAAGAAAATGTTGACGGGCAGAATCAGTAATAATCTTTAGGCATACGACATACACTGGACACAGATTTTCTCTGAATTTTATGTCCCCTTGACTCCTGAATCCACAGTATAAACAAATCATCCTGTTACATCAAGATTCCAGCCTTCCTCCCTGAGGTTCCTTAGAGAAATGACAGCTCAGATGTCCCGTATCTCGGTGTTAGGCAAAGGGAGAGATCATGCTGGATTTCCCTTTCTTCCAGCAGCAACTCGCATTTCTCAACCTTCTCTTCACACACACAAGAAGCAGAGAACTTCCTGCCAAAGAAAGGGCCTGGATTTGCACAGCCAGTTCCATCCTGAGCCAGGAGGGACATGATCTTTCTTCTGAAGCTCTGGACCGAGGACATAGCTCCCCCTTCCTCTGTGTCCGGTTTCCCCCTCTGCAAACAGGGACACACTTCCTACCTGCCTCGCAGGTAAATTAGCGACTATCATGTCAGATAACAGGGCGGAAACGCTGAGATGCCAGCCTAGGAAGCTCCACGCAAGCTGAAACGTACGGTTCTCGTTTTCACTGGTGCGACCCTCGGAATGTGTAGAAGGCGGTGTATGCAAACTCGCGAAGCTGTGGGCCGTAACTTGAGAATGCCAACGGCCGCCAACCTTTTTGTTACTGTGCTCCGAGTGGCAGCCAGCACCGACGAACAGCTTCCCTTCAGCGTGGTGTTCCCATGCTGTCGACGGCCTGGTGGAGCCAGCCCCTCCCTGTGTTATCAGGAGACTTGAGAATCTTGGACACATCTTTGGTGTCTGCTTGGCACGGAGGCCTGGAGCAGTTTCACCTCTTCATCTGGATCCTCTTTCAGTCTCGCAAACACAGTTAGCGGCTTCAACAGAGGCTGTGCCTGATTTTAAGGCTTTGCAGATCACGCTGGGCAGACGAGAATCAGTGGGCCGAGATGAACTTAAATCAAGACACACATTTTTGTGCAATGCAGGCTTGGCAGAGTGAGAATGAGAGATTTTTAAAACAAGAGACTGGTTCCTTTTTTTTTTTCCCTCCGCAAATAATCCTTGTTTCAGATGCTACCTTTTTAGGTTATGCTTAAGGAACGAATTTCTGAATGGACAGATGCTCCTCTTAAGTATTTTCCGGGAGAGGCTGGAGCATGAATTTGTGATTTTGAGAAGAACACCTAGTGGGGGAATGTTGCTACTCACTTTGGAACTTTTCTGGCAACACGCCCGCTGCCTACTTTCTTAGAGAATGGGGCCTCTCTTGGGGCAAGAGAAAGAGTGTAGACAGAAGGCAGTTTTGCTATTAAGCCAGAAAATAAAAGGGCATTTTAAGGACAACTCCGGCTACTAGCTTCTTTAAAAGGTTTAAGGCAATAAAAGAGGTCTGTTTGCTGAGCTGAAAGTAAAACCCTCTTATACCTTCACAAATGTGGAGACTTTCCCATTCTACGAAGATGGCCCCGGAATATGGAAATACTCACTGGTACCAAGAAGAGTTTGAAAAAAAAAAAAAAACGAAAACCACGGTCTGGACAGGTTACTTTCTGCAAATAAATTTTACTGTTGCAATAGGACCACGCCATGACTAGGGGATGCATCTTTCTGCCCTGGAACCTTCTCCTTGGCCGCCAATCTCAAGATGGATGAGGGTCTATTTGGGGTCTTCTGACTTTATCCAAGGCTTGGGTAACCTGAACTGACAGGTAAAACCATCACACGGTTCAGCTGACACCAAGACGGCTACCTGGCCCGTACAAGGCCTGGGTGTCACAAAGCCATGGATACCTGGGCTGCACAGGCTAACAAGGTCTAATAATTTTAAATGCAGTGGAATCTTTTTCAGTGTGGCCAGTAGCCTGAGCTTGGGTTATTTTCCACGGCTGTAGTTTTGGA
Source organism: Phocoena sinus (assembly GCF_008692025.1). Taxonomy (NCBI): domain Eukaryota; kingdom Metazoa; phylum Chordata; class Mammalia; order Artiodactyla; family Phocoenidae; genus Phocoena; species Phocoena sinus. The sequence goes on along the minus strand of NC_045784.1, from coordinate 5,853,717 downwards.
TAGCAGAAGTAATTTAGCCCAAGGACCATCCTGAGGGGTGTCTTTGCTTGCACTTGTTCAGCACAGACTTTTAGGTGACGATCTTTGTTCAGACCCTGGTCCAGGAGGTTTTCTGCTGAATCTTCCTGTAAGGTGCTAGACAGGAAACCGTTCAGGCTCTGCAGCGCACGCGGTGTCCCTCGCAGCTGCTTGACGCTGCCACTACAGCACGAGACAGCCACAAACAACACACAAACAAGTGAACGGGACTGGGTCCCCATAAAACTTTACTTCAACGAACAAGCGGAGGGCCAGATTTGGCCCACAGACTGCAGTGGGTTGACTCCTGCTCTAGAAGCTGATGTGTCCTGGGCGTTGGGCCAATAATAGCTTAAAGCAGGGGTGGGCAAAGTGCAGCCAATGGACCAAATCTTCCCAGTTTATGCAGCGAAATGTTACAGACGAGCAGGATACATGAACTACAGTGAATTATAGCAACAGGCAGCAATATCTTGAAAACCTGATACTCAATGAAAAAGATCAAGTCACTGAACACTGCATATTGGATACCAGTTTTTACAAAGCACAGAAGCAATTGAAACCGACCTCACCTGTTGTAAAATTTAATAGAGAGGGAATTGCGCGGTGTGCGCTCTTTTTTTTTTTTTTCATCTGGTTTCATTCCCTCAACACATTCATTGTGAGATTCATCCATCCCGCGGCAGGTAATGATGGCGTCTTCATTTTTACGCTGAGTAACCATCCACGTGCCACCATTTCTCTTTTCTCCTGTTGACAGTGTTGTCACTTCCAGTTTGTGTCTACTATGACGAAAGCTGCCGACACTGGTACCTCCATCTTCGTAGGTACATATACGGTGTCAGGTCTGGGGTAAACCCTATGAGGGATTTGCTGGGTTGGACCACGGGAGGCGTGTGTAACTCTGTAAGAAAATGCCCCGTTGTTTTGCAGCGTGACATTTCACGTCCCCAGCAGCCATGATGAGTGATCTAGTTGCTCAGCATCTTCACTGACACTCGCTATGGTCGGTCTCCTTAATGGCCATCATTTTGGCCAGTGTGTACTTACATCTCATTGTGGTTTTCATTTGCATTTTCCTGATGATAAATGATAGTGAAAATGATCAGTAAACAGTTCCCTGGATGTGAGGAGAAGAATGGTGGCAATGAAGCACAACGAGGGATGCAATAACATTTTGGGGTGACTGAAATATGCTCCATCTCACCATGGTAGCTGTTTCGTGAGTATACATCTGTTAAACTTGAAAACAGATGTATCTCGCTATGTGTGACTTAACCTCCACAGAACTAATACTGACGAATGAAAGGGATTTGAAAAAGACACAGAACAAAATCTACTTAGGGACAAATACACGTATAATAAAATTCTATTTAAAAGGATAATAAAAAGCACAAAAATTAAATACAGTGGCTGTTACTGGGAAGAGAGAAGATGACATGATAAAAGGAATACAGAGATCAACTTAGCTTTGAGGCATTTGGAGGGTCCATCGGTGTTAACTTTATCCTTATGTGACATAACTTATACATAGAACAGTATGCTGTTTGGATACATAAAGCACTGCATAAAACATTCTACTTATAAAAACAAGCTCTTCGTGTTTGGGTTAGAATATTATAAGTGGTCACATTCCAAGTACTTTTTCTTAACCCACATCTTTGTAATGTGGGATACACTGTGGCGGTCGATAATGTTAGGGTCTCGTCTGACAGGACGAGGTTGTTCAGAAAACACGCCCAAAGATTCTGCGGATACAGTAAAACGTTTTCAGTGGGAGTAAATAAATAATTTTAAATTGAAGAGGGCCATATAATCTGATTTATGTTTTTACAGAGGACATTTAAACGCACATCAGTAAGTGAAGAAGCCAGTGTGAGAAGGTTATGTGTTGTAATGATTCCAACCATACGACATTTCGGAAAAGACAAAACTAGGGAGGTGGTAAAAGAATCAGTGGTTGCCAGGACTTATGGTGGAGCGAAGGATAAATAGGCAGAGCACAGAGGATTTTTAGGGCAGTGAAAATACTCTGTATGACATTCTGACATGATACGGAAGGATACATGCCACTACACATTTGTCGGTTCCCACAGAATGTACAACACCACGTGTACACCCTAAGGTAAACTATGGACTTTGGGTGATCGTGATGTGTCGATGTAAGTTCATTCTTGGCCAAAAAAAAAAAAAAAAAAAAAAAGTACCGTTTTGCTGACTGATGCTGGTAACAGGAGAGGCCATGCATGTCCATGGGCAGCGTCGGGGGGGTGTAGGTGGGACATCTCTGTACCTCCCTCTCAATTCTGTTGTAAAACTAAAACTCTCCTAAAAATAGCCTTTCGATAAAAATCAGCAGGGCTGCTGCACGGTGACCGAGAGGAGGGGAGGCAGAGACATGGTTGAGGTGTGTACTGCAGGGCGCCCGGGGCGTGGGGGGGTAAAGATGAAGTTGTATAAAGGAGAAATAGCTTTGAAAGGCATATTCTAGAGTTCTTATGGATGGAATTTGCTAGCGCTAGGCCACAATTTAAGAATACCTCTCACACGGTACACCTCAGTTAATACTTCACCCCTATGAAGCTTCCACATAACGCTGGGCTCTTATTAGAACCCACTTGGCCAGCTTGCTGGGTCATTCTATGAATTCATAGTGGTCAGTTTTCTCTTATGTTGCTATGAGATTCAGAGGCCAGGTTTGACAGCTAAAAGGCAGAAATAATAACCACGTGCCAGCTGCGATCTTCTTTTGGACGTTAATCTTCTGAGTCTTGGACCAGGGGCAGGCAACACATGGCATTGTGGGCAATTCACACACAGGGGGCTTCCTCTGACATTCTCCACTGAAGGAATGTCAGTGATGAGAGAGTCCCATCACTCCAAAATAATTCCTTCAGAACGTTCTCTACAGAGACCATGATACTTGGCTCAAAAGAAGAATAATACTGACGCTGCATATCACAAAAGTCCATCTAGCTGTAAAAATATATCATTTAAACTTTCATTGGTTAACAGAGCTTTTAAAATAAGGGTCGAATTATTCCTAGAAAAGAAAAATGAACAAGCCCACAGCCTACCGTAATGCTTTCAGTTTTCCCCACATTCACTAACCCCACTGGTCACCTCCACCCACAGGTTGTAGAAGCCTGCACGTTTTGGTCACCGTACAAGTTGTCGTTTTCTGAGGTCAGCCCTCCAGGCTTCTCTTCCAGATGTTCACGTGAGCCTCTCACTCGAGCATTCTGTTCCCCCAATTATAGTCCATTCCCTCCAGCCTTGGCTCAGTGATCAACGTTTGAGGAATTTTAGGACAGAACTGTTTTAGGAAGTTAGTACTTTTAATTCTGTAAGTGAGGACCTTCCTGTTTTGTTTTGTTACAAGAGCATTTCAGTTTCAAAACAAGGCGCTCAGTCTGGGGAATGTACATTCAGAAGACAAACGTCTATGCATAAGCCAAGGTCAAAGTCACTGCCGTTAGTGAAGAAAAGGCAGGTGTGTAACTTGAAACGAATTCAACTTGCCATCCTCCTAAGCACCTGCGTTTTACTGTCAGGGTTACTAGTCACAGAGTTCCTGGGAATTTGAATGCAGCCAATTCAATAATGAACTATCTAAATAAACAGGGGAGAACTTTTACTGGCTGTAGTTTGGTGAAAACAATGGAAAAGCACAATCCCGTGTGGATTTCATCTCCACCAACTGCTAATGCTGAACGGAAGTATGGCAGGGAGTGTACAACCCAACCACAGCACGTGATTACAAGCCAGCAAAGCCCCAGAGCCCACCAGGGAATGGTAAAAGTGCAATTTTCCATACCTGCTCGCCTTTCACACATTGCTGGTTAACTGAAACACACACAGTAAAGGAAAGCATTTCTCAATATCATACAGATATTCTAGGGAGCGTCAGGAGGGCCAGGAGAAGATTGAGCGTTTGTCTGTTCCTCGTATCACGTCCTCAACAGGCCAGGGTGCCGGGAGCCTGATTTGGAACATCTGTTAAGAACTCTGCTTTCTCTCAGTAACTTCCACTCCTCGTTGAAAGGATGGTCCCCAGGCCATGCAATCAAACACTCCGACCGCAATTTGAAATCATCTATTCAATTGTTTGGAAACTGAGGCACAATTTAACTCAGAGTGAACTGCGCGACTCTTAAGAGTGCAGCGCTGTGATCCTTCCCTGCTTGTACACCTGTGCCAACAGGACCTAGGGGATGCTACAGAGCAGTCTCTACACAAACGTCCCTCTGCTGACACATTTAGCGCACCCAAGACAACCTCGATTCTCACTACTATCGTCATGGGTTAGTTTAGACTGATTCTGAATTCTGTACAAGTGTTTCCAAAGTATAGTAACCCAGGTATAGCTAGACACCTAGACATATTCCTATACGTAAACGTCTGTATTTACATTAAGCCACACGTGAGGTCTCCAAGCCTAACGCACGACCAGCCTCCTGCCTGGCGGTCTGCAACCTTCCACAGCGACACTAAGAAGTCTGGCTCCTAACGCCCCCTATGCCTTTAAGTTAACATTCAATTCCAACATATATACGCGTACCGCCCCATCACAGCAGGTGACCCGTAGCCGCAGACACTGAGGTGGAACTCTATCAACTAGGGCTCATGCAGCTTCTTCTGCCTTTTACTCTCAGAGTCTCCGGTCATTCCCAAGGCTGCTTAGCTCGGCACTTTCCCCTCCATCCCCACCGCCCAGTTGTTTCATACACAGTGTTTGCAACACCGATTGCTTTGCCACAGTCTGCGTTCTCTCCTGAATCTACTAACTTACGTGATCTTGAAAAGTACTGCGTATGTTAAAGTTTACTCTTTGTGCTGAAAAGTGCTAGGGGTTTTGTCAAGCGCCTCGTGCCCTGTATCCATCACGGGTTATAGCACCATACAGGGCACTCTCACCACACGTAAAGGCCCTGTGCGTCACCTATCAATCTACTAATACCTCCCCCAGCCCAACCCTACAGAGCGCTGACACTTCACCACTCTGATTTTCCCTTGTCCAGAACGCCACACAAACAGAATGACACAGGATGGATCCTCTGAAGACTGGCTTGTGCACTTAGCAATATGCATTTAAGGTTACTCCCTCTTCTGTGGTCTGATCGCTCCCTCTGCTTTTCTCCGTTACTGAATCATATTCCATGGTGTGGACGTTCACCATCACAGTTTGTTTACCGTCCACCTGCTGAAGGACATCTTGACCACTTCCAGGTGACTCGGGTGCTTATGAGTAAAGCTGATATACACGTGTCTGTGCAGGGTTGTTCTGGGTGCAGCAAGTTTTCAAATCAGTTGGGTCAATACTCAGGAGCATGACTGTTGGATGGTGTTGTCAGCCTCTGTTTTGCTTTGTTAGAAACTGCCCAAGTGTGTTGCAAAGTGGGTCATTTTGCATCCCTGCCCCCCAGCACTGCATGAAAGTTCCTGTTTCTCCACATCTTCTCCAGCAATTGGTGGTGGTGGTTTTTTCTGGCGGGGGGGGGGGATTTGTTGTTTTGTTTTGTTTTCACTATTCTAATGGGGCAGAAACAACTCATAGTTTTAAGTTTTAATTCCCTTTAAAAAAGATGTTTAACATCCTTTCTAATGCTTATCTGGCACCCGTGTATCATTTCGGTGACGAGTCTGTTCAGTTTTTTTTTCTTCCTAATGTTTCATTGCGTGGTTCTTCTTGACTTTTAAGAGTTCTTTGTATATTTTGGGCACAATTCCTTTATCAGATATGTGTTTTGCAAATGTTTCCTTCCAGTCTCTGTCTTATATTTTCATTCTTTTAACAGGGCAGTTTATAATTTCAATGCACCCTTACTTATTTTTTTCTTTCATGGGTCACGCTTTTTGTGGTGTATCTAGAAAGTCATTGCCAAACCAGAGGTCACCTAGATTTTGTCCTATGTTAGTTTCTACAAGTTTCACAGTTTTGCATTATACACTTAGGCCTAACGCTCCATTTTGAGATGGTTTTGAAAGGCGTAACTTTTTTCCAAGTCTGAGGCTAAGTTCCCTTTTTTTTTGGTTGGGTGATGTCTAACTGTTGCAGCACCAAAACGATTGTACATTCTCCTTTGAGTTGCCTTTGCTTATCAAAAATCAATGGACTCTGTGCGGTTCTGTTTCTGACTCTCTATTCGGTTCCCTTGGTCTCTCCATCCCTGGATTCAATCAAGGAGCACATGGAGTGTCAAACACAGACACACCCTCAGTAAACGTCAACCACTGTGTCCCCATGTCCTCTCTGCTCCCTGCTTTCTGTGACCGCATCTGTATAATGGACCAAAGAAACTAGTTAAGTGTAACAAAAGACTTATTAATATTGTGATTGCTAACAATGATATTAGCATTAATAACCAGCAGCTTTACTCACTGCTACCTCCTGTATTCCTCTGCTCACTATGGGAAAAACGAGACCCTGCGGGAGAATGACAGCAAGTGCACGTGATGAAATCCTCACTGAGTAGATGCCTCACCAGAAGCCAAAAGGAAGCTGCCTTTCGAAACTGATGGCAGAAATTTTATTTCTTGCCTTTGCGCGAAGCTCTCCAGTACAACCTCCTTATCTCATTTTTGATACCGACTCCCTTTTCTCTAAAAGCGAGGCACGGAAGGCCATGTGCCGTATGTCCCATTTCTATGAAATGTGTAGAACAGACAAAGACATAGTAGGATAGTGGCTGCCTGCTGGTGTGGCTGTGTGGTACACAGCAAAAAGGTACAGGTTTCCTTTTTAGGGTAATAAAAATGTTGCGCAATTAGACAGTGGTGACGGTCACACAGCTTTACAAATAGAATAAAAACCATCGCACTGTAGATCTTAAAAGGGTAAAATATATGGTATGTGTAGTATATCTCAATTTTTTAATAAAGATCAACAAGATACTTACTCTATTTTAAAAGAATCTTCTTAAATCGGCCTAAACTCCAAGGGTTAAAAAAAATACTAAGTTGCCTGCTAAATGGGACTCAAATGTTTTCTTCTTCATTGTAAAAGCAATGCAGCATTCCAGAAAGTGAATGACAGAAGGAGAAAGACCTCACCGATACTTATTCCACTTAATTTTTGCTAGGCTTTTCCTCTGTTTACTGGCTCCTTAATTACAAGTTTCCCATTATATCTCAAGCGTATATGTTTAATCTAGAAAAGTGAGAGTTCCACAATATAACTGATGATTCCGGAGAGGCTTCCTGAAACTGCAGCTACATAGCTCATTAGCATCTAGAAGATCGCGCTGTGAATCTCACCACCACTGCCACATCACGACGTTCCCAGTCACCCAAACGCTGTGTGCATTTTGTCGCTCGTGCTCTTTTGTAGCCTCTGTGGTTCTGCCGCCGAGAGGACGGAGAGGTGACAAAGGCTAAAAGTGCAATACACCAGTACAAACTTCAAGTGTTGCGTTTGGTCTAGACTCATGCATTGTGCAAAAGAGTTTGGGATTGACGTGTACACACTACTGTACTTAAAGTGGATAACTAACAAGGACCTACTGTACAGCACAGGGAACTCTGCTCAGTCTACTGTAATAACCTAAATGGGAAAAGAATCTGAAAAAGAATAGAGACATGTATATGTATAACTGAGTCACTACGCTGTACCCCTGAAAGTAACACAACATGGTTAATCAACTATGCTCCAATATAAAATAAAAATTAAAAAGAAATAGAATGGGAGGTTCTGCAGGGAGCAATCTTTTTCATAAGGTCAAGTTAAACTATTTCTCTTTATCAACTGACTTTTTATTTTCTAAGAGTGGTTTTGCCACAGAAACTGCAGTAGCGAAGGGCTGGGTGGCGAATCCTGGTGAGAAGTGAAATCAAATGGCACGTGGGTTCTATTCAGAACAGGTTTTCCACAGGAACACCAGTGCCTGGAAAACAGGTGTCATCTAACACTTTATAACGGGTGACATTAAAGGTGAAAATAATTCAACTTGTTGACAAAGTTTTGTGCCAAAGGTGTGCTCTCAGGATCACAATAGATGGCTTTTTAAACGATGCCACAACCATCATAATGCTTTGTCTATTACACATGATCCCACCGACCATACATGGACGCAAGCGCGTGCTAGACACAGCAGCATTTCTCAAACGCCAGCCCTAACCCTCTGTGACGCAATGACCCAGCGGGTGCACTCGGAGCACGTGAGAGAAGCCAGAGTGATTCCACCTGCTGGAGATGCCCCACAAGGCAGTCTCATGGCTGTGCCGCAGCGGCTCTGTCCTGGGCGCCACAGAGACGCCCCGAACACAAGACTTTAACACCTGCAACCAGATACGGTCTCATTTGCAGTGTCTCGTTCATTTCACCAGATTGAAAGGGACCCTATCATACTTTGATCTGCTCCATCCCCAAGCCGAAGCTGAGGGCACTCAACAGAGGAACAATCAGAGCCTTTCACGTATCTGTGGATAAGTCAGGCATCAAGAAGAGGCAGCAGCAAAGGATTTCCAATGATGTGAAAAAAGAGACTGATTTACGACAGTAAATACATATTCAAAATGTACACTGCATGTCCAGGTAAAACAGAAACCAAAACAAAACTCTTTAAAATATGTCTCCAGTGTGTCAGTTGGGAAACATCCACTGAAAGAAATGTCAGCATCTACCCGGTCAGACCCTTTCTGTGTTGCCAGGAGTAATTTCTCCACCCGGAAACCAACAGATATTAAGAAGAGTAACTTTACAAAGTCTGACGTGGCCAAAAATGGACAAATCGGGATCCTGTTGTCTAAAGAGCAATGTAATTTATTCCCATATTATGGCATGGGTGGGCTGCATTGTCAGCAGGGTAAGTTTTAAAATCTTCACTGGGACCTTTATGGGAAAATGATACCAGTACATATTAGCTACATGACCTCATACACATATTTTATATTGACGGGATATCAGCTATCTTGCTTGATGGTGAAAATAAAGTATCCGAGTATATAAAGCTGAGTAGCTTTCCCCGGCTGAGAAGGATATTATTAGTGTGGAAAATCTGCAAGTCTTCTATCCTAAAAGATAATCAAATTCAGGAGAGAGTGTCAATTATTCACCTAATAAGCAAATAGAGCAGGCGCTAAAAATGTAGTACCCCTGTAATACTGAGACTTGGTTCTGTGTTTAGTTCTTCCTGCCATCCCCCTATAATGTGTGTAACCTTTTACTGCCTTAAGCAAATGAGAGTTTGCTCTAATGTCATTTAGATGATGAGCAAAAGCTGTGAGAATGTCATTTGCCACAGGAAGACTGAAAAACGGAGGTGACATTCATGAATTAGCATCAACAGAATGTTTGACCAAATGGGGAGAAAGACAGCAACGGCATACACTGGCCAAAGAGCTAACAAAACCTAAGACACACGGGGAGAACACTGGTACGAAACAAACGGGATGCAGGCATTCACAATCCTTCCTTGAAGCGGTCGGGGTGTGCATATTTCGGAGGCAACCAGGTCTGGTGAACACCACGATGTCAAATATTACAGCCGTGTCTACAGGACCACGAAAGCCTTTTCCAGTGGCCATGATGTAAACTGTGCCAAAAGTGAGCCTGACTTCAAAGGTACTAAGACCTATGCCATGTGTTTGAAGTTCAGAAAACAATGGCTATATTCATTTCTACAAAGTAGTCATTTAAGGGAAAAAGTTACTTTTTCATCCTGTTGCCGTCCAGGAACTTCAAAATCTTCAAATGCATGGCAAAATGTATGATCCCGACTCTACAGAAGTGAATTAAGACTTTGATGCTACGTTTAGGCAAGTTCTAGCGAATGAAGTCTTTCTGTAGAAAGTTGTTTCCAACAAGGGAGTAATGACATTATTATGAGATATTTAGGCAATAGGTGTAGGTGGAAACCTATAGCTTTTCACTGGATTGTTTCTCCTGATGAAACATTATTTTGCTACGATGTGTCTTTTACATCTTTCCCAGTCTAATAAACAGAAAGGGTACAAAATGGCCTAACTGTTGTGTTTGGGGGGGGCAGTGTTGTCTAATATTTATAAAACAGAAGCAAAAGATATAGATAGACTGAATTTTGTAAATAATGTAAGAATAAGGTCGCCAAACATACATACATATATATATGATATGAAGTATATATATTATATATATTATGTATATATATTATAATTATATATATATACATGCACACACACATATATATATATATAATTTGGGGGGGCCAAAAAGCTGATTTCCCTTTGCTTTGCTATCTACATACAGTCACCAATGTTTAAAATGTAAAGGAGGAACCTGATACACTGACAAATGATCTAGAAACCTGTGTCCCCAGTGCATGGAATCAAGCTCCCCTTTGATATAGAACATGGAAACATGAAAAGAGTCGCACTTCTTTTTGGTCGCACAGACCAACCATGTTCAGTGAGGGAGAGGATTGATACAGGAGTGTGAATACCTTGAAGACTGCCTAGTACACGGTATAAATGTACTTTACAGACCATTCATCTTAACCTAAAAAGTCTCATGTATTTCAGAAGTGTCCAAATGTGCATTTTCCCTTGGGATGTAAAGAATTAAAATTTCTGGATAAAATAAGACATGGTTTTAAGGCTTGTGGGAAAAAATATGCTTTAGGCTCAACCGAGAGTTCAAATTATTTTTGAAATATGTTTGGTTCAGCCAACTCTGAGATGTAGTGTGCCAAAGTCAAAATTCCTTTTACTTCAAACTCTAGAGAATTTTCAGGAAATCTAAATCGTATGGCTATTGTTCATTCCTTTGCTCGACTCATCAAATACTTTCCTTTGTAAGCTACTTGATGTCCAAAGATTGTTCACATCTGATTTCTTACAGACAGAAGGCCATGTGTGCCAGCAATCTATCAAATTATGCACCCAACATTTTGGTTTATATTTTCTACCTGCTTGGAAAATTTGATGTTGGCCCCACACTGTTTCTTTACTAACTCTGCTTCTCTTCAAAAGCCTTTCTATATATCTAGATGTCTATTCTTGTTATCTACAACTTAAGTGAAAGACACAGGCAAAATAAAAACGCACGCAGAACACCCAAGTCAATCCAGAAATGTAAATTCCAGTAAAAATACAATGTAAGGAATAAAAATACACAACACATTGAGTATCTTTTAGACCCACCGTGAGGCATCACTGTGGCTGTCCCATCTCCTTGACTTAAGGACCTAGATGTTGGACCATGTTTCTATCACACATTTGCATCTATATAATGAGGAATTTTTTACTTAAAACCAGGAAATCATAAAACCACCAAACCCTTTCCAGCCCTTTGTAATTTTGACTGCTTAAAATTATTTGATTCTTGCCCTAACTCTGAAGAGCACAGGAATTCCATTAAGAGGCCCCTACGATCCACAAAGGAGGAAATTAGATGCAAGAGGAATGTGTCCCAGTCCACAGAGCTGGAGCTCCAGAACAAGGATCCAGAGCGCCACATTCAAGCCGTCATCAACAAAGTTGTCCTTAGAGAGGAACCTGGAACTAGACCTGCATTTAAACCATGAATACGCTGTTGTGGACTTGGGAACATGAATGAACATCTTAGGATATTGTTTTCTACACGTACAATGATAGCAGAAGTGAATGCTTCTAGAGCAGTTGCCACATGCCACGAACTGTTCCACTGAGTTTCCACTTCATGGTTCAATTCTCACAGCAATCGCCCATAAAGGTGTACTGTCATTTTCCCTATTTTGCAAATGAGAACACTGAGGCACAGAGAGGTTAACAAATTTGTCTGAGGTTACACAGCAAATAAGATGTGAAGACATCTTCTCCCAAAGTTTGTGCTCATAACTGGTGCACCTAGGTCCCCTGCTTTAAATCCAGCATAGAGTTGTTGAGAGCTAAAACAGGTAAGGAATTTTGAGTTAAAATAACCGTGTGGGCATTTTCTTCCTTCCTTAAAAGCTAAGCGATCAAATGTGAATGTTTCGGCATAATTATGTCTATACCTACACCTACACGTACACCTACACCTATATCTACATCTATTCTTCCAGTCAAAGGACATCACATACACCAGAATCCTGTATAAATGTAAAGGAGATCGTCTAGAATTCTGTTACTTTAGATAACATAAATTCAGAATGGTTTGTGAGAGTGGTCTTTTAGTAAGGAAGGAATCAAACTTCCAGAGCAAATAAAGAAACTCTTTCAGTGAAAAAAAACAAAAATCAAAGATTAGACAGGTCACTGCATTTCAAGGAACAAAACTGAAAACAGCCTCTGCTTTTTACCCTGTGAACACCCATCAGGAAGGTACCAGCGTCCCAGTTCCCTTCCTAGCATGAATTTGTTTCTTCTCCACCATAGTAAATAGAAACTAAATATGCAATTTGTAATTACTTAATTGCATTTGCTTCTCAGGATATACAGCGACTCATTACCAAATTGCTGGATGCAAATTTTAAAACAAAAGAACACTTTTCTTCTTTTGGGACCAAGAACCTATACACGTCACACTGGGAAGGCTTGACATTTTCAACAAAAAAGTTTTTTTTCCCTAGAGTCAGAATTTTCCACTCATTTTGCCCTTTTTCACTAGGCAGGGGATTTCAGTTTTACCCATTGCTCCATCCCCCAACTCTGGGCCCACCCTTTTTTCTTATTGTGATACAGTGGGTATACACTATTACAAAGTTTTTATAATATTTTTGACTATATCCCTTATGCTATATATTACGTCCCCATGGCTTATATGCCATATAATTGGAGCTCTGTACCTCTGACTCCTGTTCACCTATTTCGTCCACCCCCTCCTTCCCCTCCCCTCTGGCAACCACTCATTTGTTCTCTGTACCTACGACTGTTCTCATTTTGTTTATTTGTTTTGGTTTTTGGATTCCATATTAGTGGCATCACGTGGTACTTGTCTTTCTCTGATGTTTCGCACTTAGCATCACACCCTTAGATCCATCCATGTTGTCGCAAAAAGCAGGATTTCATAAAGTTGCAGTATATAAAATTAATATACAGAAACCTGTTGTTTTCCTATACACTGACAATGAACTATCAGAAAGAGAAATTAAGAAAACAGTTCCATATACAATTGTATCAAAACGAATAAAATACCTATAGGAATAAATCTAACCAAGGAGGTAAAAGAACTGTAGTCAGAAAACTATAAGACAGGGCTTCCCTGGTGGCGCAGTGGTTGGGAGTCTGCCTGCCGATGCAGGGGACGCGGGTTCGTGCCCCGGTCCGGGAAGATCCCACATGCCGCGGAGCGGCCGGGCCCGTGAGCCATGGCCACTGAGCCTGCGCGTCCGGAGCCTGTGCTCCGCAGCGGGAGAGGCCACAGCAGTGAGAGGCCCGCGTACAGTCAAAAAAAAGACTATAAGACACAGACGCAAGAAACTGAAGATGAAACAAATGGAAAGATATATCATGCTCGTAAATTGAAAGCATTAAGACGGTTAAAATGAACTTACTCCCAATTCATCCCACCACCATCTGTACCGTTTTTCTAGATTCCACATGCATGCGTTAATATACGATATTTGTTTTTCTCTTTCTGTCATACTTCACTCTGTAGGACAGTTTCTAGGTCCACCCACATCTCTACAAATGACCCAGTTTCATTCCTTTATGGCTGAGTAATATACCATTGTATATATGTGCCACATCTTATCCATTCATCTGTTGATGGGCATTTAGGTTGCTTCCATGTCCTGGCTATTGTAAATAGAGCTGCAATGAACGTTGGGGTGCATGTGTCTTTTTGAATTGTGGTTTTCTCTGGGTATATGCCTAGTAGTGGGATTGCTGGGTCATATGGTAATTCTATTTTTAGTTTTTTAAGGAACCTCCATACTGTTCTCCTTAGTGGCTGTATCAATTTACATTCCCACCAACAGTGCAAGAGGGTTCCCTTCTCTCCACACCCTCTCCAGCATTTGTTGTTTGTAGATTTTCTGATGATGCCCTTGTAACCGGTGTGAGGTGATACCTCACTGTAGTTCTGATTTGCATTCCTCTAATAAGTAGTGATGTTGAGCAGCTTTTCATGTGCCTCTTGGCCATCTGTATGTCCTCTTTGGAGAAATGTCTATTTAGGTCTTCTGCCCATTTTTTAATTGGGCTGTTTGTTTTTTTTAAATATTGAGCTGCATGAGCTGTTTATATATTTTGGAGATTAATCCTTTGTCAGTTGGTTCGTTTGCAAATATTTTGTCTCATTCTGAGGGTTGTCTCTTCGTCTTGTTTATGGTTTCCTTTGCTGTGCAGAAGATTTTAAGTTTCATTAGGTCCCATGTGTTGATTTTTGTTTTTATTTCCATTACTCTAGGAGGTGGATCAGAAAAGATCTTGCTGTGATTTATGTCAAAGAGTGTTCTTCCAATGTTTTCCTCTAAGAGTTTTATAGTGTCTGGTCTTACATTTAGGTCTTTGATCCATTTTGAGTTTATTTTTGCGTATGGTGTTAGGGAGTGTTCTAAGTTCATTCTTTTACATGTAGCTGTCCAGTTTTCCCAGCACCACTTATTGAAGAGACTGTCTTTTCTCCACTGTATATCCTTGCCTCCTTTGTCATACATTAGTTGACCATAGGTGCATGGGTTTATCTGTGGGCCTTCCATCCTATTCCACCGATCTATACTTCTGTTTTTGTGCCAGTACCGTACTGTCTTGATTACTATAGCTTTGTAGTAGAGTCTGAAGTCAGGGAGTCTGATTCCTCCAGCTCTGTTTTTTTTTTCCCTCAAGACTGCTTTGGCTATTCGGGTCTTTTGGGTCTCATACCAATTTTAAGATTTTTTGTTCTAGGTCTGTAAAAAATGCCATTGGTAATTTGATAGGGATTGCATTGACTCTCTAGATTGCTTTGGGTAGTACAGTCATTTTCACAATACTGATTCTTCCAATCCAAGAACATGGTATATCTCTCCATCTGTTTGTGTCATCTTTGATTTCTTTCATCAGTGTCTTATAGTTTTCCGAGTACAGGTCTTTCGTCTCCTTAGGCAGGTTTATTCCTAGGTATCTTATTCTTTTTGTTGCAATGGTGAATGAGACTGTTTCCTTAATTTCTCTTTCAGATTTTTCATCATTAGTGTATAGGAATGCAAGAGATTTCTATGCATTAATTTTGTATCCTACAACTTTACCAAATTCATTGATTAGTTCTAGTAGTTTTGTGGTGGCATCTTTAGGATTCTCTATGTATAGTATCATGTCAACTGCAAGCAGTGACAGTTTTACTTCTTCTTTTCCAATTTGTATTCCTTTTATTTCTTTTTCTTCTCTGATTGTCATGGCTAGGACTTCCATAACCATGTTGAATAATAATAGCGAGAGTAGACATCCTTGTCTTGTTCCTGATCTTAGAGGAAATGCTTTCAGTTTTTCACCACTGAGAATGACGCTCGCTGAGGGTGTGTCCTATGTGGCCTTTATTATGTTGAGGTAGGTTCCCTCTATGCCCACTTTCTGGAGAGTTTTTATCATAAATGGGTGTTGAATTCTGTCAAAAGCTTTTTCTGCATCTACTGAGATGATCACAGGTTTTTATTCTTCAATTTGTTAATATCATGTAGCACACTGATTGATTTGTGCATACTGAAGAATCCTTGCATCCCTGAGATAAATCCCACTTGATCATGGTGTCTGATCCTTTCAATGTGTTGTTGGATTCTGTTTGCTAGTATTTTATTGAGGATTTACGCATCTATATTCTACAGTGATACTGGTTTGCAATTTTATTTTTTTGTATTATCTTTGTCTGGTTTGGGTATCAGGGTGATGGTGGAGATTGGGATTGACATTATACACTAATATGTATAAAACAGATAAGAAGAACCTGCTGTATAAAAAAATTAATTAATTAATTAACTAAAAAAAGAGTTTGGGGGATTCCCTGGTGGCACAGTGGTTGAGAGTCCGCCTGCCGATGCAGAGGACACGGGCTCGTGCCCTGGTCCGGGAAGATCCCACATGCCGTGGAGCAGCTAGGCCCGTGAGCCATGGCTGCTGAGCCTGTGGGTCCAGAGCCTGTGCTCCACAACGGGAGAGGCCCCAACAGTGAGAGGCCCGCGTACCACAAGAAAAAAAAAAAAAAAAGTTTGGGATTAGAATATAAATAAATAAATTAATTAAATAAAATGAACTTATTGCCCAAGGCAATCTACAGATTCAATGCAATCCCTGTCAAAACACCAATGGTATATTGCACCGAGCTAGGACAAATAATTCTAAAATTGTATGGAAACACAAAAGACTCCTAACAGTCAAAACAATCTTGAGAAAAAACAAAGCTGGAGGTATTGGAGTCCTTGATTTCAAACTATACTACAAAGCTACAGCCATTAACATAGTATGGTACGGGCAGAGAAACAGACACATAGATCAATGGAGCAGAACAGACAGCCCAGAAATAAACCGACACTTATATAGTCAGTTAGTCTATGACAAAGGAGGCAACAACATACCACAGGGAAAAGACAGCCTTTTCAATAAATGGTGGTGGGGAAACCGGACAGTTACATGCAAAAGAATCAAACTGGACTACCTTCTCACACCATATACAAAAATAAACTCAAAATGGATTAAAGACTTAAATGTAAGGCCTGAAACCATAAAACTACTAGAAGAAAACAGGCAGTATGCAGTATTTTTTGGATACATCTTCTCAGGCAAGGGAAATAGAAGAAAAAAAAACAAATGGGACCACATGAAACTAAAAGGTTTTTGCACAGTGAAGGAAACCATCAACAAAACAAAAAGGCAGCCTACAGAACGGGAGAGGATATTTGCTAATGATATATCCAATAACGGATTAATATCCAAGAGATACAAAGAACTCATACAATTTGACATAAAAAAAAAAACACCTGATTTTAAAAAATGGGCAAGGGACCTAAATAGAGAGTTTTCCAAATAAGACACCCAGATGGACAACAGACATATGAAAAGATGCTCAACATCACTAATCATCGTGGAAGTGCAAATAAAGCCACAATGAGACATCACCTCACCCCTGTGGGAATGGCTGTTATCAAAGACAACAAATAAGTGTTGGCGAGAGTGTGGAGAAAAGGGAACCCCTGTGCACTTTTGGTGGGAATGTAAGTCGGTGCAGCTGCATGGAAAAGAGTATGGAGGTTCCTCAAAAAAATTAAAAGTAGAACTGCCATATGATCCAGCAAGTTTCCTTTCTGGGCATTTACCCAAAGGAAATGAAAACACTAATTCTAAAACATACATGCACTTCAGTGCTCCCTGCAGTGTTATTTATAACAGCCAAGACATGGAAGCGACCTACGCATCCACTGATAGAGGAGTGGACAAAGGTGTGGCTCACTCTTGAGCTGAGAACATCATTGCTACTCCAGGGAGCCCAAACTCCTTACAAAGGAGATGCTAAGAGATGATGCAGTGTCTGGGCACAGGGGATGCGTTGTACATTGAAATGCCCCACACACCACAAAACCGAGTGGTTTGACTGTCCACCATGTGGCATAGATCAAAGTTTAGAACCCCTGGGAGTGACAGCCCTTAGCCAAGCCTGGACACGGATATGAGGAGTCTGCAGTATTAGAAGGTCAGTGACACCTTGATGACTCAAATAGCATTTTTATCTTCACTGGCATAGAACCACCATAGAATTTTTGGTTTTGAAAGAACAACTTTTAGGAGGGAAATTACATGAGAAGATATTTTAGAATCTACTTCTGGTTCTTGTAGGAACTTCCTTTGTTTGACGTCCGAGCTTTACTTGCATTTCAGGTGATGACCTTGTACCCACTTCACACAGTTGCACATATGTGCTATGGAGATCATATAGTATTTTATAAATTGTGAATGACACTTTTATTTGAGAACAAACTGTTCTGATGTAACACTTCATACAAATAGCGCTAGAGGCTACAAGTAAACCCCGTTAAGGAAAAATACCAACGTATTTTCTCTGAAGCTTTTATGATCTGCATGCTTGTGGTTTAGTCATTAGGTAGTTAAAAAAAAAAAAAAAATCCTGAACATTCCAGGAAATAATACCACGGAATGTATCTTATAAGGAATAATATTCTGTGTCCCGAGGCTTTAAAATATAATCCTTTAATTTTTTCCTTGTGTACTTTTCATAACTTTATGACCGTTTTATTATTTTTTCCCCCTGACGAATGCTCTCTATTCTGAGAAAATTAAGTAAGGGCAATCTTGGTCTCTCTGTGGAGTCATTCTGATGGCCTTTAACCCTCACTGCACCAGAAGTAACAGAAATGACATTTAATTGAATGTGACTACTTTAGGGCAAAACTCTATTTTAAGGATAAACAAAGAGATTAACTCTTGAAGCCCATATGAAGTTGCTGATCATGTTTTTTAATGTCTGGTATTCAGTCTCAGACCAAAAAAATTTTTGTAGTAGTAGCATTAAGGGAAAAAACAAAAAAGAAGCATCAGCCTGTGTTGGAAGCAGCAGCATGGAGCTGAACACGGGAGAAAAGCTGTCATCAACCCCGTTAAGCCCCTCCCCTCCCCCAGAACCAAAAGATGCTCAAAGGCTGCACTTGTTGCTCTTGTAAAGCCAGAGGCATCACAGGCAGCTGGCGGCACGGGATGGAGGCCTGTCCTTGGGGACCGCTAGCTTCGTTCCCAGTGAGGAAACGAAAACGCAGAGCCTCCGAAGCACAAACACCAGCCTCCACACATGACTGCGGTAGAAGTGGGGCGTTCTCCTGGGGGGCTTGCGCTAGCTGAACCAATCATGATAGAACACGATACTATCAGGGTATCACTTACTGACTTCAGGAAGGCCTCCAAAAATAATAACTGTGGGGGACCAGGGTCCCCCTCAGAGTGGATCTCGTGAAAAGAAGCATGTTTGTTCAGGGCCCTTCAAGAGGATCCCTCCCAAAGTGGTGTTTCTGAGAAGTCCTAGGGAGAGAGTTTTAAAAAAATACTCCATCCTTGTGCATGAACTTCCTTGTGCTAAGGAAGTTTGAACAGAGGATGAAGATTAAACAAAATTGAGAATTACAGGAGTACAATAAAACTCTCTGCTATGTGAGGTCTTCCAAATACTCTACTGTGAATGATACATTGCAGACACCGAAAAATACTAATTGGTCCACTAACGCAAGTGGAAGAGAACGCTGGCAAAAAATATGGCGTTCGGTCAAAATTTCAAACCCAAGAGCAGAGCTGTTCCAATTCTCCATTGCCGTATAACAGCAGTGTCCCCCAGAGTGGCCGACAATGATAACACTTGCTTTGCTCGTGAGTATAGGCTGACCAAGCTGATCCAGTTAGCCGGGCTTGCCTAGACAGCTCCCCTGCTGGCTGACCTGCAGTCACAGTCAGAGGTGGCCAGGGCCAAGGGTCGTCTGCAGGGTCTCTCCACTCACGTCTGGCTTCTGGTCTGGGATGGCTCAGACAGCTGGCGGCTAGAACAGCCGGGGCTCCTCCACCAGTTCACTCCCCCATCTAAACGGGAGGGCTGGCAAGAATTTGTGGGCATATTTTAGAACCTCCACGGTCTGCTCTTTGGTGATAAGTTTACTTACGTTGCTCTCACGCGCTATGTACGCGTCTACATAAACTCATCCCTTCTCAAAATGCTCCGATAGTCCTGTCTGTTAGGACATGGACATTCAGCTCAAGGACCAGGCTCCTGGCATCTAAATATGGGTCAGGTGCAGAGAAGGTTCCTTTTGATCTGAAGACCTGGGACACAGTGACAAAGTAGCTACCCGCTACCCAGATCTGCACACCGCACATACACGGGGGACAGTCACAGGATAACCACTGCAGATAATTCCGTTCAGCATGG
Source organism: Phocoena sinus (assembly GCF_008692025.1). Taxonomy (NCBI): domain Eukaryota; kingdom Metazoa; phylum Chordata; class Mammalia; order Artiodactyla; family Phocoenidae; genus Phocoena; species Phocoena sinus. The sequence goes on along the minus strand of NC_045784.1, from coordinate 5,833,928 downwards.
AGGGGAACCGGACGCACACAGCTGTCACTGGTCCGCAGCATTTCTGAAATCCAGCTGGCCACCTGTTGCTGGCTCCTTGAGGTCTGGGGATGGTTTTACTATGGCTCGGGGCTCTGCCTTGTGGGCTTTTGTCTTCTCCTCTGTGTTAGTTTTTCTTTTTCCATAAAAAGCCCAAGTTCAAAATGGACTATTTTTCTCAGCCTGTATGGCCAGTGTCCAAAGGCCTTTCTTTTTTATTCTGAGCTGGTGGCACTTCAACTGATACAAGTCCTTTAAAACTTCATGTGATTTCTATGCATCTTATTGGAATTCACTCTTTTAAACAAAAGCCTCACCCCCAAATCTCATCAACGTAAGCCCTTTTGTATCTTGGGTTCCCTGTGGAATTATTGGCAGTCAACCCCCTAAAGATTTTTAGCAGCTCTATTATTTAACAAACAAGATCTCTGGGCATGCCTTTAAGATCATTAGATGGATCTGATAAAGTGTATGAGGAACCTCCATAAATCTCACTGAGATCTTCACGAAATGATTTACATTCCCCCTTGCATCCATCTTTGGACCGTGTTTTCCTGACAGCACCCTGGATTTTATCTTTCCCTTCAGATATTTCTTAATTTGAGAAACATTTGCCATCTGGAAATCCTGAATGTGAGAGTTTTTACTTCAGTTCAGCAATGCTGGCTTTCTTTCTATTTAGTGGTTCACTCCTTATTTTTCTCCTCTTTAATGTCACTAGAGGCAGGTAGAGGAATGCAAGTGGCACCTTTGACACTGCGAATGGCAACCTCTTTAGCTAGTTCATCCAGTTCAGTAGGGATACTTCTTATTTACCGTGTTACTTCAGGTGACAGTGCCGCTAAATTATCTGACCCCTTTCTTTGAGTGTCCAGTAGTATTTTTCTCAACTTCCTTTGAGCTGCTGACAACGGCTTCTTCAAGGATTATCAGGTTTCAATGTCTCCAAGGACCTTCTGACCTCTGCCACCAATCCTAAAGCCATAGTTTGGGTTTCGTTGTGACACGTACCCACGCTGAAACTTATGACTGAAAATAACAGACAGTTATTTTGCTCACATATGTGCAGTTTGTGTCTGGCTGTGTGGAAGGCTTGTCTCTGCTCAGCGCGGCATCAGCTGGAGTGGCTTGACTGAAGCGTCCTTTCCACCATGATTTTCCTCATATCCATGGCTGGAAAGATGGCGCTGGCTGGCATCTGGGTGCTGGAAAAGCTTCGGTCCCTCTTCACACATGGGTCTCCACGTGACCTAGGCTTCCTCACAATAAGGCGGCTTGCTTCTGAGGTTGAGTGTCCAGAGAGAACCATGCTGGAGCTGTTTCACTTTTTATGTCTTAGACTCGGAGGTCACACAGTGTCACTTCCACTGTCCTTTATCAGCCGAAGTAGACCCGGGTGCCCCCTCTCGATGGGGAAGGGGGAAGGCTCTGGAAGAATACCTGGGACTGGAAATACTGCTGGGCGTTTTTGGAAAGTACAATCTTCCGTAGCAGAGATCGATACGCAATTTACCATTACAAGAGCAGACGTCTTGTGCTGTTCCTGCCGCTCTGCTTCCTCAGAATGGAAGCATAACTTCATAGTCCAGCTATACCCATTATAGCTTTTTTTTTTTTTTTTTTTTTTTTTTTTTTTTGGTACGCGGTCCTCTCACCGCTGTGGCCTCTCCCGTCGTGGAGCACAGGCTCCGGAGGCGCAGGCCCAGCGGCCATGGCTCACAGGCCCAGCCACTCCGCGGCATGTGGGATCCTCCCGGACCGGGGCACGAACGCATGTCCCCTGCATCGGCAGGCGGACTCCCAACCACTGCGCCACCAGGGAAGCCCCCCATTATAGTTTAATACTCAGCATCACACTTGTCCTTCTAAGCAATCCCCGGTACTGCCGAGTACTAAGCCTGAAAATTACTTTCTTCATACTCTCTTACCACGAGGGTTCTGTTTAGATGCAGATAATGAAGGGCACTTTTGCAAAATCTGGAAGGTGGAAGGGAAAGAAGACATAGCTCCCGGCCCTCTGCAGCAGCTTGTGGTGCTGGCTGACAGGAGACGGGAGTCTTTTCCCCATGGCTTCCAGTCGGCCTTCTGAGAACCGCTCCTTTGCAGAGTGCCGCACAAGGCTGAGAACGTCGATGGTGGCTTCTCGGGGACCTTTGTACTTTCACAAAGCCGCCTGCCTGACTTCAGTCCTCCAAGGCTCCTGCATTGTATCTGTCTCTCTAATCTCTGCATGGAACCCCGTCTACACTCAAACCTCCACCGGCTTTGGTTCTCCTGACTGTGTGATTTGCGCCGGGCTTCGCACAGGACCCTCTTCCACGTGGTGTCAGCTGGCAGCTAGGGCAAAGCTCTTTCATGACTCGTGGTGGCAAGCTGTGTGCTGGCTAAGATCTGGGGGCTCGGCTGGGGGCACACCTGGAGAGTTTGATTCTTTTCCACACAGGTCTCCTCACAAGCCCTGGGCTTCCTCACAACAGGGCAGATGGCTTCCCAATCCAAGAGTCCTGAAAGGTCATCCCAGTGACCCTGAAGGGTCATCCCAATACGCAAGGAAAATTATGGTGTGTGTATGCACATGAAATATACACATATGTGTGTGTGTGTGTGTGTGTGTATATATGGCTGTATATATTACATCTACCTAGACATATATCTAGATGTGTATCAACATTGTGATATATATGTATATAGATTTTTTATAGATCAAAATATATTTTGAGAAAAAAAGTCTAATGGCAAAAAATGTTTCCTTTGAAAGACAATTATTTAACAAGCAGAAGATTCTATGAAATATGTGGTGTGGAAAATAATTCCGTGTCTCTAGGTACACAGTACACCATGCTGTAAAACAGTGAATGGAGAAAGTCTGCTATGCCCACTTGTTCCTCTTCCTTTACTGCCTCTGTACTGATGAGCTCTTATCTCTTCACTAAATACTCCTCTCTGAACAGCTAGGGAAAATTTTATCGAACTTTGTCTCTCAACGTGTGGGTTAACCTGTGTGCTCAGGATTTGCTAAAAACAAACAAACAAACAAACCCAGAAACAAAATGCACTGCTGCGTTGCCTTTCCTGAAGAGGTGGGGAAAGAGGTGCCCACTCTCGATGTCAGGGGCCGCAGGGCCCAGCACGGTGGCCAGTTCTGCAGCTCAGCACAGCCGACTTGCACGGAGTTCTCCTGTGTCCACCCCATCGTCCATGAATTGTTATGAGCAAGTTTGTATTAAATCGGACCCTGGGGTGATTTAATTGTTCTCCCACAGAAAGCACGGACAGCGGAAAGAATACTTCTTCTGGAGGAGTGAACCCAGCATCTGTGGAGACCAACCCGGCAGACAGGAAAGACTTTGATCATCCCTGAGAGCTACTATATGAACTAAATAAACAGCTGAGACGGTCTTAGTACGACGCTTGATTGTTGGTGATTATCGCGAGTAACATCTGGGGACCTGGACTTCTCTAACAGTCATACACACAGTAAGAGCAAATGATTGTTAAAAACCTGCCCTCTCCACCCATGAACATACACTATCACTTTATATATTGCATCTGGATTCAACTTCCAGACCATGACATCAGTGACAATACATCACCTCAACGTGCCAACAGAATACCATCATGTGTCTGCTAAAGAGAAAATATGTCCACGGTGAAAAAGTACAGCTCAGGGTGCACATTTGTAATTGTTATTTCAGTTGTAAGAAATATGTCAGCTGTCAGGAAACCAGGACTCACTGACTCTCCATTGGGTCACTGGATACAAAAGTTCAATAGTTATCTATCTGCTCCACACTGGAGACAAAGCCATAGGTATTTTCATGACCATCTTCTTTTTCTTTTTGCATGGGACCTCGTATCTCTAGTATTTTTCTCTCCCATCACTTAGCGGTGCACAGAAGGGAATGACTCCACTGACTCATAATATCAGAGAGCAATGACCTGATTCCCAAGGTCTCTAGGAGATAAGCCGGGCCAGAGGTCGACGTTCTAGAAAGTGTCAGTATTGTCTTGTTTCCCAAAGGCCCCTAAAAATGCACACTTTATACAGCCGGCTCCTCCAGCCTGGAGCCCCAAATCCTAAATCCAGACCCTCCACGATCTCTGATTACCCGAGTCACAATCCATCAAGCAGAGGTTGGATGCTCTTGGGATGGGGCAAACCGGCAGGGTCAGTGTACCTGAGAGCTGCCCGAGTGGCACAGATGTGGAGGTGGTGGAGTGGGCAGGCAGATCAGAAATCAGGACGATCCCCTGAGACAGTAACGTCCAGGAGGTCCTGGCGTGGTGACCACGGTGCGGTCGCCCACCAGGGGCCTGGGCACGCCGTGCTGCGAAGGCTGGCGGGAGGCCCCCCATGCCCGGCCCTCCCGATAGCTGCATCCCCAGGAAGCTGCCGCTTCTGCTGGGCCCTCAGACACGCAGCACCCGGCTGGAGTCTCCTCACGTCTCTGCGAGGTCAGCAGAAGCAGAACCACTTCCCTGAGAGGAGAGGCACACCGCCCACGATGACAACCCGTAGCTTCCTTTCTCCTTGCATGTCCCCTCCACCTGCATCTCAGCACCACATGGTGCTCAGTGTGTGACATCAGGGAAACTGCACTGATCCCTGCTCTTCCTCCTCTGCCTGGTACATAAAAGATGCTACAAACCGACTTATTAAAAGAAGGAATGGGGCCAGACAGCCATTTACACAAAGTAGCAAAGCTGAGTCTCGAATTTCTAACCATACCTTCTTTCTAGAAGTGAATGACTAGGACCTAGAGTCCATCTGCTTGACTCCAGAATGAGGAGAAGATGAAAAGAAATACAGGAGGGAACGTGAAGAGAGGGCGCAAGTTCCTCGATTCGTGGAACTGCTGCTAACGGTGTAGGATCTCGCTGCCAGTCCGTGTCGGGCGCACATAAAACTGGACTCAGAGCCACCCTATCATGTACTTCGCTCTTCCTTGTTCATGTGTCTGCTCCACTCACCCCAGAGGCTATCTTAAAACTGCTCTACTTTCTTTAAACTTTCCATCACTATGTCTGTCTCAGGCTCCACTGATAACAAGAATTACCACGCATGTACTGAGTTCTTATTGAATGCCAAGCACCACTCTAAACAATCTGAACACACTTATGTGTTCAATCATTAGTCCCAACGTAGGCATTACTTGTGTCCCTCCCGTCTCCGCCTAAAGGCAGGTAGAGAGCGGTTACGTCTCCCGGCCCAGGAGGAAGAGACCTGAAGGGGTGGAGGTGGGCGCTGAAGCCTCAGACCTTCCTGAGCCCCTCCTAGTGCAAGGCGTTCATGCTGTTAGTAACTTCTCTAACTTCCCTCCTGCCTCCACTTCTCACCCAAGGTTACTTGCTCCACCGCAGCTCAGGACACATCCCCTCAATCCCGCTTACGGACCCAGTGCCTCTTCCTGTATGTTTACTCTCTCCCTCTCTCTGGTCACGCTCTGTAAGGATCCACACAACGTATTTTCCATTAAAAAAAAAATGTCCCTTAATCCAGCCTTTTCTTAGATGCACCAAACAATGTCTCTCCCCACTTGAGGTCAAGTTTCCCAAAAGATGTGTCTCCACGTACCACGTCTCCTTCCTTGCATGACATTCGCCTCTGAACCCCGTCACATGGCTATGCCACCACTAGGTCAACACAACTTTTCCTACCGAGGTCCCCACTGACCCTCCAACTGTGCGACCCAGAGAACTCTCAGTCCCCTGACGAGAGATCGAACCCTTGCCCCCTGCATTGGGAGCATGAAGCCTTAACCACTGGACCACCAGGGAAGTCCCCCAGTGGACTCTTTCTTGGTCTCTTTGTACTTGCTCTCTCTGGGACTTTGACCGTAATGTCTAGGTCTCTAACCCTTGGCTTCTATGACAACACAATGTCTTCATCTTCTGTGTCCCTGGCTGTCTTTCTTTCTTTCTTTTTTAAACAGCCACTTGCGTGGGATCCTTTGCTACTCATTTCCCTTCGCTGTCAGAGCACAGCAGGAGATGGCTGTCACACGTTCCTCCTGTATTCCTAGGCTGTGCATCATGGCTTCTCAACCTGTGTCCAGGGACCTCTGGGGCTGGTTCTTCTCTCCCACGGGGCTGCCCTGTGGCTGGCAGGGTGTTTAGCGGCACCCCGGGTCTCTATGCACCAGAGGCTGGGGGCACCCCTTGCTCCGACTGGAAGACTTAAGATGCCCCTGGACATCACCGCATGGTCCCCGGGAGTAAAGCCACTCGTGGTTGAGCTGTACCGCTTCACACACTCCCACCCCTCTATCTAGTGAGTGTGTGTGTGTTACACTCTGTAACTAGGCATTTTCACGTTGTGTACCCAACCCAGACCTTGCTGTTGAGCACCAGTCTTCAGTCCTATTTCCTAATTCCCTGTGGGTAACCCCAAAGGCCTGGAATGGAGGTTCAACCTTCTCCACGCTGAAACTGTCTTCCGCCCTAGCTTGTCTGTCTGAGCTCCTCTGAGAGTCTCCACCTCAGCAGAGGGCACCACCATCACCTCATCTTTCTGAGCCAGGACCTCAGGGCCTCTCCTCCCCACAACTAAGCCAGCACCCAGCCCCTCGGGTTCTTCTTCATTAATACACAGGCTCTTGGTCTTCGCCCACTGTCTCTACCTCTCCTGGAGCTACCATGGTCTCTCCTCCCCTGAGCACCTGGCTTCCCGACCTCCCACCTTTCTTTGTAAACTTTCCTTAGTGTAAACATCACCATGTTAAAGTTTAAGCCTGCCCATGCCTTGCAAACAAGATCTCCCACACCTTTCAACATTGTTACAATAAACTGTGAACTGCAGAGCAGAATGTGTGAAGCACTCTGCCACACAGCACCGCTGGACTCCGGCCCCTAGCAGTTTACATCGCCCATGCCTTTCCTAACATCTCATCACGCAGCCACTGATCTACTTACAAAACACCTGCATCTCTGCGCCCCTTCCGAGCGCTGAATGTTCCTTCAGCCTGAGTGCCGGCCTCCTTATCCTCTCTCGCCACTCCTTCCTCCCACCTGGCAGACTGCTGCGAATCTCAGCTCACCTAGGACACTTCCCAGGGCAAGGCTTCCATCTATCACATGCCATCCACACACACGTCCTTTTACTTACCTAGTTCCCTCCCCTGGTTGTAAGACCCAAGACCACAGGCCAGTCACTCGATGACTGTTTGTTTGTTAGATCCTATTATAAACACAGTCCAGAGAAGTGATCAGTTAGTAAATTTAATGAACATATGAAACAAAAATGCATGAATGATCCATCTGGGCAATAATGTGTTTTAGCACCCAAGGACAATTTTACTGCACTCTGATCTATGCTGTTGCAATTTAAATTTGGGAATAGAAGTTTACTGCTATATTGTTACTAGTATCTCTGTTTCTCTTTATAAAGGACACAGAATTAAAGGGAATGGGGGCGGGTGGAGGCAAGGGACTAGGCTTTACTGAGCATCCATTCTATGCAAAGCTCTTTCTTCGCTCTCTCTTTTAATGCTGTGCTGACACTTGGAAGTAGTCAAGCAGGCAGCACGTTAGAGAGGGGGCATCTAAGGCTCACAGACGGTAACTAGCAGTTAGTGGCTTATAAGCACATATATTAAGTATCTCACAGTGTCCCTGGGTCAGGAGCTTGGGTATAGGAGGCGTCACCTCATCATCTTCACGGGTCCTGACACTACTCAAGGCAACAGGACGATACAGGGCATGTGCAGGAGGGGGTAGGAATCCACCTACTGGGTCCATCATCTAAAATAACAGATTTCCTGTCAAACGAGCAAGGTTCAAATCCCAGATCCTTAGGTGGGTGAGTTCATCGCCTGTGAGTCTCAGTAACTTCCAGTAATTCGTGCTAATCTGTTACCCAGCAATAGGTAACTAAGAAACTGCTGGATGTGTACAAAAACACCACAGTCTGCCAGCGGAACAAAGAATTTTTTTTTTTTTTTTTTTTTTTTGTCCTGGTTCCGAATATCCATGACACTTTGTAAGGGACCGTTAATCATCCCCATTAAAAAAGAAAAAGTCCTCAAATCTGGTCTGCCAGGAAGCCTCGTTTTGCCAGCAACAATGTCCCTTTCTATAAAAATTATACAGGAATACTAGATCCAACTGCATTGCTAGGCCCCTAAGTAGTTTCCCATCTCCCGGAAGGGCTTTACAAACAGCCAGGGCTCAGCAGCAAAAGACCTGACCGAAAACACACCTGCACCACACAGGGTCTGGTGAGGCGGCCCCGTGCACAAAGGAGCTCCACTCAGCTGGGCTCCGGGCGCAGATTTACGGGGCCGAGCTGGCATGCCATCAGACACCAGTTACAGAGAAGCAGGCTGGGCACTGCTTGCTACGGTTAAGCGGAAGAGCAGGTGGGTCTGGGCTCACACAGGTCTCTTTCCTGGAAGGTAGAGGGATCCAGTCCCAACTGGAGTGGTGCCTTGCCAACAAAAATCCAAAGCTTTAAAAGGTAAAAAACCAGGCTTCCTGTAGTCTAGGGTTTCTCATCCTCAGCACTGCAGATGGACATCTGGGGCTGGATCATTCTTTGGTGCTGGGCCTCCCTGTGCACTGTAGGACATTTAGCAGCATCCCTGGCCTCTACGCACTAGATGCCAGTAGAATCCCCCCCCCCCCGTGCAAGCAAAATGTCTCAATACATGGCTCCCAGGGAGGGGTGCTAGGTGACCCCCCCAATTGAGAACCTGTGCTTTACACAGAGTCATTCTGTTCTCAGTGCCCAATTACAGTCAGATGGTGTAGCATGTATGGGATCAGGCAAGTTAACAAAGGTAAGGATTTGAGATATGCTGCTGGGATTTCACAAGACAAGAGTTCCCAACATCCACCACACCTCAAGGTGCCTCTTAAATTGTGTACATAACTGTGAAGAAACAGAGCAGGAAAATAAGCATGGCAATTACAGCTACATCATTTGTCTTCTTAATGGGGTTATGTTTTCTTCTTCTTCTTCTTTTTTTTTTTTTTTGCAGTACGCGGGCCTCTCACCGCTGTGGCCTCTCCCGCTGCGGAGCACAGGCTCTGGACGCGCAGGCGCAGCGGCCATGGCTCACGGGCCCAGCCACTCCGTGGCATGTGGGATCCTCCCAGAACGGGACACGAACCCGTGTCCCCTGCATCAGCAGGCGGACTCCCAACCACTGCGCCACCAGGAAAGCCCCAATGGGGTTATGTTTTAAAGGGGCAACACAGTTGTGGACTATACAGGGATAAACCTACTTTAATTGAGAATGGGTAGACTACTAAAAACATAGATTTCTCAGGCGCATCCTTCAGGGGTTCTATTTGATTTTTAAGATAGATGAACTAATTGCTTTGAAGAATAGCACAGTGTGTTCTTTATAAAGAGGATTATTGTTTTGAGTCACATAATCACCTGCTGGCTGGGCAGCCTCAGCTCAGATTTCTCTATGCTCTGTTTCCCTAAGCAGGCTGCACCTTGATAAAGATGGATTGTCATGAGATTAACCTTGGTCCTTGGAACATCAGGATCTTATTTTATTACATTCAGTGTCTACAGAATCATGAAAATCTTTACATTTCCTTTGCTTGCTTGAGGAAAGTCCCTCATTAATTTCTCACTATTGCTGTGGACATCTCAATTTATTTTAGAAAAATGTGAAGTAGTTCCTTCATCTTAAATGACATTCAAAAGTTTTCAAAGCAGGAAACAAAAGCAACACTGAAACGAGTTTTTTTTTTCTTAATTGAATGACTTATTTTAGGTAAAATTACCATCCTCTCTAATTTTCCACTTCTGAATGGAAAAAGTTTTCTGTTCCTTGATGGGCATATTCTTAAAATGAATACATTTCTTTTTAATTTTATTCCCACATCAATACATGTAAATCACATGTATGTTAAGGTGTATTAAAATATTTGTGTTTTAAAATCTTTATTCACAGGAGGGAGACCATGAATCCCAGAGGTGTGGGTTTTATTTTAATAGAAATTTCCTCTTAACCCAAAGTAGAGCGATGTTATTTCTGGACTGAGGATTATATTTTAAAAAGAGAGTGAGAAACATCTTTTACACAGCACAGTCAGAGGACTGGTGGGCAGGAAGTTGGGAATTGAAAGATTTTTCTCAAGTCATGGAATTAGGGACTTCCCTGGTGGCTCAGTGGTTAAGAATCTTCCTTCTGGGACTTCCCTGGTGGCACAGCAGTTAAGAATCCGCCTGCCAATGCAGGGGACATGGGTTTGAGCCCTGGTCCGGGAAGATCCCACATGCCGCGGAGCAACTAAGCCCGTGCGCCACAACTACTGAGACTGCGCTCTAGAGCCCACGAGCCACAACTACTGAGCCCGGGCACCACAACTACTGAAGCCCGTGCTTCACACAGGCTGTGTATAGTCCACAACTGTGTTGCCCCTTTAAAACATAACCCCATTGGGGCTTTCCTGGTGGCGCAGTGGTTGGGAGTCCGCCTGCCGATGCAGGGGACACGGGTTCGTGTCCCGTTCTGGGAGGATCCCACATGCCACGGAGTGGCTGGGCCCGTGAGCCATGGCCGCTGCCTGTGCTCCACAACAAGAGAAGCCACCGCAATGAGAAGGCCGTGCACCACGATGAAGAGTAGCCCCCGCTTGCCGCAACTAGAGAAAACCCACACGCAGCAACAAAGACCCAACGCAGCCAAAAATTTTTTTTAAATTTTAAAGAAAAAAGACACACACACAAAATAAAGTCATGCAATTAGATGTGCCAGAATCTGCCCATGTTGAGAGAGGGAGTTAGTTAGCTGAAGGCAGTCAGCATCCCTTTACTTCAAATACAGTAGTTTGTTCACTGACCAGTGAGGACTACCTAGATCCTAGAACGTGCAGAATAACCATGTGCCTTGCATTCGCTATTTTAGACCCTTTTCTCTCTTGACCACGAACCTAATCAACTTGTCTATTCAGCAACTACTAGCCCCTGGCCCCCAGAGGAAAGAGGAAGGTGTGGTGTCCTCCCTGGGAACTTCGCTACCACGTGAGGCGGCACAGCAAAGCCAGCTCTGGAGACCACGGTGGCCGGGCATGCGCGCATCTGCACGGGAGCGGCCGCAGACACTGCGGGACAGCCTGTGCCGGCAGCGCGGGGAGCACCGCTTCCCGCTCTTAGGAACCCGGAGGAACGCTGTGCGTCGCACCGGTCACAGAAACGGCTGGCTTCCTGCCCAAGCTGTGAAGCCACCTCGGGCTGTGCGCTGGCCCTTTCTCCTCAGCCCTCACCCCGCCCCAGGCGTCGGGGCAGGGAGCCTGCTCGGGCTTTCCAGAGCCACGCCGTTCACTCCGGAACGACGTCTATCGTTTACTGCTGTTTCTAAGATCGCTGATGGTATTTACCCAGTTAACTGATGCCATTACAAACAGCCATGCTTCGGGGCTAAGTAACCGTCCCCCGACTGGAGGCTCCTGCTTGAGGCCTTCCTGTTCAGTATCAGCCTTGAACTGTGATTTCCTGATAAAAGTCCTTCCAATGCTACCTACCTTCTCCTGAGGTGTACAGTGGACATTACTTGCACATCCACACGCGTATCGACTGGATTGTCTTATTTTTTTATTTATTTATTTTTTTACAGAAAAGGACAACAGAGGATTTCCACTTTCCCTAATAAAGACAGAGCCCTATGACTCATGCGGGAATTCTGTACTTCTACAAATGGGTGACTTAAACAGCAATCAGAAATTAAAATGTGTTCAACGCTTGGGACACACTATTCCACTTCTTTAAGTTTCACAGAGCTTCTCATCCAAGTGCATTCTGGTTTTCCCATTGCGATGCTGGTTGTAACAGCTAAACACTGGAAATAACATACGTGCCGTGGTTAAATACATTTGGATGGAATCGTAAAATGGTGTGATTTTTCAGCTATTAGAGCACAAGGAATAGCTAAATACAAAGACAGGGAAAGAGCATGGCCAAAACATTTTGGGTGAGGGACTTCCCTGGTGGTCCAGTGGCTAAGACTCCACGCTCCCAATGCAGGGGCCTGGGTTTGATCCCTGGTCAGGGAACTAGAGCCCACAAGCATGCCGCAACTAAAAGAGCCCACCTGCCGCAACTAAGACCTTGGGCAGCCAAATAAATAAAAACTAAAGATATCTGATGCAAAAATACCCAAAAAACCCCAAAATTATATCCATTAAAAAAACATTTTGAGTGAAAAGAATGTGAAAACAGTACACATTTTAGGGGACAGGAGGAGAGACCGACAGAGAGGGAAGGGTCTTTACTGTTCCATTTCTACCTTTCGACCTTTTTGAACTTTTTCACAATGTGTGTCTTACAATGTTTTCCGGGAGATTAAAAGAAAAGTTAACTGGAGACCTTTTCCTCCAGATACGTAGCATTGTGTTAAGTGCAAGAATGAAAGGAATTTAAGGTAATATTTAAATATTTAATCCAAGGCTAATGGTTGTGGTTAGGACAAAGAGGTGAGGAAGGAGGAGGGAGAGACAGACAGATGAGACATTGATTCATGAGAGTTGTGTCAAAATCATTCACGGAGGAACTGAGACCCTGAATCAGGCCGAATTCCAGGAGAAAAATTGAGTTAAGGTATGAAAACATCTAAAGAAGAAGTATATTTGTCCTACAGATCTTTGAGAAAAGGGACAAATAAGTGTTTTTCTTTTTTTTTAATATATTTATTTTATTTATTTATTTATTGGCTGCATCGGGTCTACGTTTCTGCGCTCGGGCTTTCTCTAGTTGCAGTGAGCGGGGACTACTCTTCATTGCAGTGAGCGGGGGCTACTCTTCATTGCGGTGCGCAGGCTTCTCATTGCAGTGGCTTCTCTTGTTGTGGAGCACGGGCTCTAGGTACACAGGCTTCAGTAGTTGTGGCTCGTGGGCCCTAGAGCACAGGCTCAGTAGTTGTGGCACATGGGCTCAGCAGTTGTGGCTCATGGGCTCTACAGCACAGGCTCAGTAGTTGTGGCTCGCGGGCTCTAGAGCACAGGCTCTAGAGCACAGGCTCAGTAGTTGTGGCACACGGGCTCAGTAGTTATGGCTCACGGGCTCTAGAGAGCAGGCTCAGTAGTTGTGGCTCATGGGCTCTAGAGCGCAGGTTCAGTAGTTGTGGCACGTGGGCTCAGTAGTTGTGGCTCACAGGCTCTAGAGTACAGGCTCAGTAGTTGTGGCGCACGGGCTTAGTTGCTCCGCAGCATGTGGGATCTTCCCGGACCAGGGCCCAAACCTGCGTCCCCTGCATTGACAGGCAGACTCTTAACCACTGTGCCACCAGGGAAGCCCCATAAGTTCTTTTCTAATAGGATTAAAGTGGATTGACAGGGTTTTATCGATAGCCTCTAATCCTCTGCCTGGGCCACACCTCTGAAGTTGCTGAAACAGCCGCCAGCACCTTTGAAGTAAGTCACCCACACGTACATACAACCCACCCCTCCCACACCAGCAGCAGTAGAATCGCTATTAAGCTACACCGGTGAGGAAGCCAGGGCACACGAGGGCAGGTTTCTCTCACACACACAGGCTGATGTCCAGCATCACCAAGAGGACCACAGCCCAACTGTTGCAGACACTCTTTCAGACCCAAAGTTCTCACAACATGAATCCAGTTACAGTGGTTTAGTCAAGTAGAGTTACAGTCGCTTAAATAAGCAGTGTCCACTAGAAAACAGAAGAACAAAAGCCCAGTTAGGTCACCAGGCAGTTTAAATTAAGATGATGCCCTAACAGGTTGTTCTGATGCGAACCTGTGAAAATGAGGAGGCCAGGAGAAGGATGCCTCCCGCTTAGCTGAGTGCTGAGTTCACACCACGAAACCGTAGAAAGCAAACTAGGTAATGTTTCTGTGTCCGCCTGCGGAGGACCTTCCTACCTCCAAAGTAAACGCTTTCACAAAAAAGGTTACCTATCGACAGATCATCCCTAACAGGCGGCAGATGTGTTTAACGCTCCCATGGTGTGGCTAACACTCGAGGAGTTTTAAAGCTCTCTCGTAAATAAGGAACCTCAAATACCTCAATAGGCAATTGGGATTTGCTCTCCCATTTACTGAGGCAGATAAATCACCTTGAAAGGAACTGGTCTTGGTTAGCTCGTTATTTCTAACATGTTTGCTGAGAGAGAGAAACCACGGCCATCAACACAGACATGTCATCCACTTCTGCACAAGATGGAAGGTTCACAATTTGGAGAGTTGCCCACAGTTTGAGACTGCAGGGGGCTACTGCTGTCAAAATATATGTTCCCTCCAGATTGACGCCCACGGCGGGACTGGGTGCACTTACTAGCTGTCAGGTGCATTGTTTTTCTGATGTTCCCAATCTCCTTTTGACCTTTTCAGTTTTTTCCTTGCAGATTTTAGGAAATGCAGACAATGGAATTCATGCAGACGTACAGTTTAAACAGTAACAATAATATTTTTGATTTGATTGAATTTAGTTTTCAACATCAACAAATATTGGTATTGCACTAACAAGAGTAAAAATGTTTCTCGAGATTAACGATTCTCAAGATGTGGTCCCCAGGGCAGCAGCATCACCGTCACCTGGGGACCTTTTGCAAATGGAAATTACTGTGCTGCACACAGACCTATGGAATCAGGAATTCTAGGGGTGCTCCTGGCTCTGTCCCATTAACACACCCTCTGGGTGATTCTGATCTACAATTAACTTTATCAGGATTGTCGACATTCTTTAAAAAAGAGCCCTTTGCTGTGTGTGATAAAATATTTTCAGGGATACGCAGTGTCATTTCTATATTTATATTTCATAGTTGAAACATTTTCTACTAAAAACTCCTATATTTTATAATTATGGTTAACTGACTGACTTATTTAGAAGTAGCGATACGTTTGTGGTTAACTAATAATATTGATGTGTGAGAGTCTGTACAACTTTCTCATCTTTGAATTTTTATGTGAAGAACTCACAAAATGAGTAAACAACTAAAAAGATTGGCACTGCCTCAGGAAAAGAATGAGTTTTGCCAGTTAATGGGTACACACGGGCTTTATGCCATGCTACAGGCCAGGCACTGATTATTTCACTTAAGCCTCACAAAAGGCCTATGACATCGATACTCATACATCTTCATCTGACACAGAAGAACTGAGCGCCCAAGGGGTTGACTACCTCATCACCCCAGGACACACGGCCTGTGGATCCCGGTTTCCTATCTTAGGCAGCAAAGCCCATGCCTCCCCTTCTGTGGCCGTCCCATTCACCAACAGAACTACACTCAGGTTCTTTTTGGTTAAAGGTGACAGGTTTTTTTTGGCCTCCCCTTAACTGCTTGCAAAAAGACGTCTTTATTGTCCATATTCTGATTTAAGAGGATGAAGATAAACCGCTACGGCCAGAATCACAAAGGAGCACCGAGGCGGTCCGCCAGGGTCAGACTGCACGTGGGAAAAGGTCAGAGTGAGCCGGGGCACAGGCCCCGGGAGGGGATGATGGGAAGAGGGGCCTCCCTCCAGTGTGACGGGGATGATACTTCTAAGCCCACCTCACTCACATTTCACTGTCCCAAGCATGGCTCAGGCAGGAATGGGGCTCTAGTTGGAGGTGGCCTCTGTCCTAAGATGTCACTTCTAATAAACCGTTTGCCAGCACCTGAGTCTCCAGTGTCTACCAATAAAAAGAGAGGGGACTTCCCTGGTGGTCCAGTGGTTGAGAGTTCGCCTGCCGATGCAGGGGACGCGGGTTCGTGCCCCGGTCCGGGAAGATCCCACATGCCGTGGAGCGACTGGGCCCGTGAGCCATGGCCGCTGAGCCTGCGTGTCCGGAGCCTGTGCTCCGCAACAGGAGAGGCCACAACAGTGAGAGGCCCGCATACCGCGCAAAAAAAAAAAAAAAAAAAAGAGAGAGAGGAATTAACGTTTATTGTGGACATACGAAAAGCCACCCAGAAAATTATAATAATGAAGAGTCAAATGAACTCAAATAATGGAACTCAAGACATTTGTAGGCATGCTGAATTCCACAGTTTATACTTACACAATTGGGTTGAAAAGATCTTGATGCAATTTCTGTCAGAGTGTTCTGCCTATGTTTTCCTCTAAGAGTTTTACAGTGTCTGGCCTTACATTTAGGTCTTTAATCCATTTTGAGTTTATTTTTGTGTATGGTGTTAGGGAGTGTTCTAATTTCATTCTTTTACATGTAGCTGTCCAGTTTTCCCAGCGCCACTTATTTTTTTTTATTTTTTAATTTTTGTGGTACGCGGGCCTCTCACTGTTGTGGCCTCTCCTGTTGCGGAGCACAGGCTCCGGAAGCGCAGGATCAGCGGCCATGGCTCATGGGCCTAGCTGCTCCGTGGCATGTGGGATCCTCCCAGACTGGGGCACGAACCCACGGCCCCTGCATCGGCAGGTGGACTCTCAACCACTGCGCCACCAGGGAAGCCCTCCACTGTATATTCTTGCCTCCTTTGTCACAGATTAGGTGACTACAGATGTGTGGGTTTATCTCTGGGCTTTCTATCCTGTTCCACTGATCTATATTTCTGTTTTTGTGCCAGAAGCATACTGTTTTGATTACTGTAGCTTTGTACTATAGTCTGAAGTGAGGGAGCCTGATTCCTCCAGCTACATTTTTCTTTCTCGAGATTGCTTTGATTATTCAGGGTCTTTTGTGTTTCCATACAAATTGTAAAATTTTTTGACATAAATCGCAGCAAGATCTTTTTCAGTCCGCCTCCTAAAGTAATGAAAATAAAACCAAAAATAAACAAATGGAGCCTAATTAACTTAAAAGCTTTTGCACAGGAAACAATAAACAAAATGAAAAGACAACCCACAGAATGGGAGGAAATATTTGCACATGAAGCAACCAACAAGGGATTAATCTCCCAAATATATACAAACAGCTCATGCAGCTCAATATCAAAAAAACAAACAACCCAATCCAAAAATGGATAGAAGATCTAAATAGACGTTTCTCCAAAGAAGACATACAGATGGTTAAAAAGCACAATACTGGTCAGAATGGCCATATCAAAAAATCTACAAACAATAAATGCTGGAGAGGGTGTGGAGAAAAGGGAACCCTCCCACACTGTTGGTGGGAATGTAAACTGGTACAGCCACTATGGAGAACAGTATGGAGGTTCCTTAAAAAAACTAAAAACACAGCTACCAAATGATCTAGCAAAACTACTCCTTGGCGTATATCTGGAGAAAACCATAACTTGAAAAGATACATGCACCCCAATATTCACTGCAGCACTATTTACAACAGCAAGACATGGAAGCAATCTAAATGTCCATCAACAGACGAATGGATAAAGAAGGTGTGGTACATATATACAGTGGAATATTACTCAGTCATAAAAAAGAACAAAATCATGCCATTTGCAGCAACATGGATGGACCTAGGGATTGTCATACTGAATGAAGTAAGTCTGACAGAGAAAGACAAATACCATACGATATCACTTGTACGTGGAATCTGAAAAAAGGGTACAAACGAACTTATCTACAAAAATAGAGTCACAGATGTAGAAAACAAACTCATGGTTACCAGGGTTGGGGTAGGGATAAATTGGGAGATTGGGATTGACATATACACACTACTATATATAAAATAGATAACTAATAAGGACCTACTGTAGAGCCCAGGGAACTCTACTCAATACTCTGTCATGGCCTATATGGGAAAAGAATCTAAAGAAGAGGGGATATTTGTATATATGTAACTGACTCACTTTGCTGTACACCTGAAACTAACACAACATTGTAAATCAACTATACCAATATAAATTAAAAAAAAAAAACTACTGGATAGTTTGCATTTAAACTATATAGGATAATATAGCTTATGCTCAACTATGTGTGTGTGTGTGCAAGAGAGTGTGTGTGTTTTGTGGAAGAGGAGATACAGTGAAAACACACACCACCAGCAATAGGTATCTTTTCTGCGTGCATGTCTGCAATATGCTGAAATAAGCTGGATCTTCCACTTTCGGCTTCATCTGGATTGGTTTTGCTTTTCTGGCTTTAGCAGCCATCCCTCTGGCTCTGGAGGCGTCTCCTGGTGAAGTGGGTCTGGGTGATCCGTATCTCTCACCAGAACTGCTCTATCACTCTCGCCTCATTCAACCTCCCACCTGCCCTCAAGCCAGAGCAAACCTGTTAAAATGTAAGTCAATCCTGTTCCACCTCTGCTCAAAGCCCCCCACTGCCTTCGCAGCTAGTTCAGTGTGAATAAAGGGGCCGCAGCCCTGCATGGTCGGCATCCACACATCTCGCCCCTGCACCCCTCCCTCCTGGCTCCCCGCCTTGACGTCCTGGGAAGCTTTACACCCCCGCGGTCCTACCTTGAGCTCTCTCTAACCAGCCTGCTGTTATTTATACAGCGCTCATCACTATCAGATACATCTTATCTTTCTTTGTTTCCTCCTGCCCCTGTAATGAAATCTCTAGAACCCAGGCCTTGCTGGGGGGCATCGAGAACAAGGCCGTGCCCATTAGAGGCTCCCAGTAAACACGTGTGTCATGGGTATAGCTACATGGTGGGGACACACACCAGCACCCAGGAAACCCCAGCAGAAGTGCCACACGAATCCCACCACCGTGTGAAGCCCTGGGCTACGCATGGTCACTGCAGGAGGGTGGTCCATGGACTCCAGTGTACACGTCACTGGAGGTGGTCCTCACGTGGAGCAGATTAAACCCCCGGCTTCCTCAGCCCTGGCAGGTCGCACACAGCCCCTCCTCACTGGCCTGGCCCCGTCTCAAGAGCAAACACAACGCCATTTTAACTTCTGTCCCTGTTCTGAGCCTTCTGTAATTGCCTCCCCTCCTCCCTCCTGCCCTCAGACCTCTAGTATTCCAATCTCAAGGACTGATATGAAGGGGAAGAAGGTGCCTTCCTGAGCTCTTCTACTGCACTTTCCGGAAAGTCTTTTCATCTCTCCTCCTCCATGCCTGTGTATGTCCTGTACTCACTGACAAGGGGTGAGACATTGCATTTTCACCAGAAATCTACTGAGAAAGAAACAGATTTCCCATATTTTCTTTGGCTTGGGTCACAGTAGAGTTTCAAGCAATTTTCTTTTTTTTTTTTTTTTTGCCTGTGTTGGGTCGTCGTTGCTGTGCACGGGCGTTCTCTAGTTGCGGCGAGCGGGAGCTACTCTTTGTTGCAGTGCATGGGCTTCTCATTGCGGTGGTTTCTCTTGTTGCGGGGCATGGCCTCTAGGCGCACGGGCTTCAGTAGTTGTAGCACTCAGGCTCAGTAGTTGTGGCACACGGGCTTAGTTGCTCCGCGGCGTGTGGGATCTTCCCGGACTGGGGCTAGAATCCCCTGTGTCCCCTGCATTGGCAGGTGGATTCTTCTTTTTTTTTTTATTTTAATACATTTGTTTATTTATTTATTTATTTATTTATTTATTTATTTATTTATGGCTGAGTTGGGTCTTCGTTGCTGCGCACAGGCTTTCTCTAGTTGCGGCGAGCGGGGGCTACTCTTCGTCGTGGTGCATGGGCTTCTCATTGTGGTGGCTTCTCGTTGCAGAGCACAGGCTCTAGGTGCGCAGGCTTCAGTAGTTGTGGTGCGTGGGCTCAGTAGTTGTGGCTCACGGGCTCTACAGCGCAGGTTCAGTAGTTGTGGCACACGGGCTTAGCTGCTCCGTGGCATGTGGGATCTTCCCAGACCAGGGCTCGAACCCGTGTCCCCTGCATTGGCCGGTGGACTCTTAACCACTGCACCACCAGGGAAGCCCTGCAGTTCTCTCTAAATCATGTGAATTACACGATTTTGCAATTCTCCGAGGCTCTAAGGTTATCTAAAGAACCGTGTCCACAGAGAACGTGTGAATGCCAAGAGCATCGACTGCGGGGCTGGGAACAAAGGATGAACAGGACATCTGAAGTGTTTATAATTATCCACAGTTGTCTGATCAAATTTTAGTAGCCTTAAGAGTGGACTGACTGCTAATTATTTTATTTCTGCTTTCAGAATAGAATGATGAATCAACTGGCCGTTCTCGCAGTACATTCTTCCCCTGGAACTACCTGCTTAGTTGGTTTAAGCGACTTCAATACAAAAGTGATTGAAGAAGCAGAACGTAAGGATATCTGTGCCTCGCTGAAGTATCCCGGGTGCTTCCTCTCGGCCCCTGACTCTCACTCACCAGTCCCATCTAGACGAGGAACCCTCTGACTAGACTGGCTTTCAAAGCCTTGCAGGTCAGCTCCCACTTTATCCTGATTCCATCAAATCCTCTGCCTCACTCTGAGGAGGACCGCATCCATGCCAATCGCACCCAAGTTTCCAGAGGTCTCCTGTGACCACGGGATAGGCTCACAGCCCATCTCAGATCGTTCCATGAAAGCGGTCATGAGCATGAAAAGCAGAATCCCGTCAAACAAGAAGAGATGGAGATCCATGACGTCGAAGGTAAATTGCATGGGAAAATGGGTTGAAGGGCTATGTTAAACTATGCATTAAACAACATAGTTAAAACTATGTTGAAGCCACGGCATACTGAACTTTCTGGACTCTGACTCGAGCGTGTCAAACAGAAGGGTCCTCCTCCCGTCTCTTTCCTTCCACGACCACTAACGGTCCCTGACGGTCCCTGAATCTTCACCACAGCTGCCCGGGGAGAACTCCACCGGGCTTCAAGATGCCCGTCAGCCTCAGAGCTGGTCACCAAGTCTTTCCTAAGCGAGCAGGTACTTAGGGCCTCATCAATAAATGAGGTACACGTGCTCTGTCTTTTCCAAAACAGGGATTTAATTTCAATTCTCGCTTAGAGAGGGAGTTTCCCGTTGCTAACGCAGCATCACCCAGTGTAATCAGCATGTACTCCAGGAAACACAAGTGCTCAAGGCACGTCAGCTCCTCCAGCAGTGAGCCTTCAGGAGCCAGTCGCCTTGCCCTACAGTGGGTGACTCCTGCTACCCTCCTCCTTTGTCATGAAACATGCCCGCACACCTTGGTTTATGATATTTCATTTTGTCGTCACCATGACACAGACTGTAGTTACTTATCTAACTAAGGACTAAAGAGAAGAATCTTTTTGGCTGGAAGTTATCTTAAGGCTTTGGCTATAAGGTAAAGTTATAATACCTGAATCTATACTGTCTTTGGGGGGTAATCTCTCCTATAAGACACATCTCCATTCCTTTATGTGCCTTGGAAGCTGTGGTTCTTTCTCAGCTAAGGGAGAGTCTCCTTCCTTCCGCACCCCAGGGACATCTGGTAATACCCAGGGAAGGTTTTCGTTGTCGCGACGAGGGAATGAAGATGGCACTGGCATCTAGTGGGGAGAGGTCGAGGATGTTCTGCATTGAACAAGGCAGCCCTCACCAGGACAGACTGATGCACCCCAAACGTCAGAAGTGCCCAAGTTCTGAATTCCTAACCAAAGCAAAGAAAGACAAAATCACCTTCTGTTGGGACTTCCCTGGGGGTCCAGTAGTTAAGAATCCGCCTTCCAATGCAGGGGATGCAGGTTCTATCCCTGGCCAGGGAACTGAGATCCAACATGCCGCGGGGCAACTAAGGCCGTGCGCCTCAACTACAGAGCCCACGTGCTCTGGAGCCTGTGCAGAACTAGAGAAGCCTGCGCGCCGCAATGAAGATCCCACGTGCCACAACTAAGACCCAAGGCAGCCAAATAAATAAATTAATACAAAAAAATGTTTTGTTGGACTATTCTACTAGCACTCTTTTTTTTTTTTTTTTTTAACATTTTGGGTATTTGAAATTATTTTATAGTTTCGTATCTTCAGCAGTCAGTTTCCCATCCAATTCGTTCCGGCCAGGACCCCAGTCCTGGCGGCGTTATGCATGCTTTGCTGATGCTCTCACACAGTTGTCAGCAGCAGTGACTGGTAACACACGCTGACACAGAAGGTGAGTCCAATGCACGGGACTGAAGTTCCACTTCTAGAAAAACCAACATCTCCTGCTGCAACACTGGTGGAAACTTCACTTCCTTGTCTGAATGAATCAGTATCTACTGCGTGGTCTCATGGATGAGTGGCAATGCAATCACAGATAAATGGGCCAATGAAAGTGCACTCTTTTTATTTTTAATCATTCTGTTTTCTGATAACTTTAGTAAGTCCCTTGGTTTACACCTGGGCCCCACAGTCTAACTTTGTATGCTATGTTCTTTTCAAAAGGTAAGACAAGGTTCCTTTTACCTGTTCAAAGAAGGCAGTAACACTTCCTCAGATTGCACATTTAGGGCGTTTCCTTGTCTTCTGTCATTTGAGTTGGGTCAAACCTCCCGAGGGAGCGCGGGAGGACAGTCACGGTGTTGTTTGCTTGTTAGACATACGCTGTGCTTCCTGAGCGTTGGTAAACTTTACCATAGGTTTTTTCACGGTATGAAAACAGTTCCCGCTTGTATGAAATTGAATTTAGCAAAGAAAAGAAATATATATATAGGAGAAATGAATTTATTTTTATGATGAAACTTTCAGCAGATACATAAACCCGTTTTCCTGTTTTAAACCATGTTACCTTCTACCTACAAAAGTATGTAGGTCTGTTATGTCTAATTAGTTTAATTCACGGGATAAAAAGATAGATTTTGGTCAAATGTATAGATATACACAGTGACCAGAAATAAACAGATATACTCTGTACCCTCATCTTGGCATGATACCAACTGACATAGTTATAGATGAAATGATGCAGTGCGTGAAAATTTCTTCCACGTAACATTATGGGCGTAGGATGAGGTGTGGACGGGGCAGGGTTGACAGAGGGTCAGTGGCTGGGGGGCTGAGGGACAGAAAGAAGGAAGCCATAACACAATTCTGATTATTTTTGTATGTGCTCAAACCTCCCATCATGAATATATTTCTTAAACTGTCCTTTAAAGATATATTTTCCATAATCATCTTTTAAATGAGGGAGCTAGATACAGCATCTTGTGGGCTTTTAAGATCATGGGGACATTCTGGATATGGTGAAATAAAAGTCCTGGCAGCCAATTCCAAAACCACTTGTTTTCCAGTCCTGATATGATGACAGTGTCTGCCCTTATCCCTTTCTTAGCTCTTCTGTACAACATACTCACAGTTTCCTTCCTATGTAGAGTTCAAGGGATGTCACTTGCCTCCTTTAAAACCTTCCTTTCTTCCCCTTGCTCACAGTAACAAGATTCACCTTGGTTCATGAGATAGTCACATGTTTATTCTCCTAATTGATAGGCATTATTCGCCAACAATAGAGGTTTGTATTTTTCTTCTACTCCATCAGTCAGCAAACTACAGGTTACAGGATAAATCCTGGCCCACGAGTTGATTTTTGTAAATAAAATTTTATCGGCACACAGCCACGTTCATTTGTCTATGCAGTGTCTATGGTGGCTTTTGTGCTAAAAGGGCAGGTTGACTAGTTCTGACAGAGTATGCAAAGTCTAAAACATTACTATCAGGACTTCCCTGGTGGCACAGTGGTTAAAAATCCACCTGCCAATGCAGGGGACATGGGGTCGAGCCCTGGTCCGGGAAGATCCCACATGCTGCGGAGCAACTAAGTCCGTGCGCCACAACTACTGAGCCTGCGCTCTAGGGCCCGCAAGCCACAATTACTGAACCTGTATGCCACAACTACTGAAGCCCATGTGCCACAACTACTGAAGCCCGTGCACCCAGAGCCCGTGCTCCGCAACAAGAGAAGCCACTGCAACGAGAAGCCTGCACACTGCAACGAAGAGTAGCCTCTGCTCGCCGCAACTAGAGAAAGCCCGCGTGCAGCAACAGAGACCCAACGCGGCCACACAAAAAAATATTAATAAATAAATAAAATAAATTTATAAAAAAAAAGTTTAAAAAAAATAAAACATTACCATCTGGCCATTAACAGAAAAAAATGTTCACCTCTTACTTATAACTTTTTAAGTCTAGGTGGAATTTTTAAAAATTTGACATATATTCATGGTATTTAACTTTTATTACACATTGAATGTGCATACTGCTCAAAGAATTTCTCTTATATTTTGATAAAATAACATAATTGCTAAGAAAATTAGAAATTTATACCTCAGAGGAAGGAAAATATCTTGATTTTTTTTCTTTTGTACTTGAGGTCTTTTATTTCTGTTTATTCTACTTTTATATATTTTCAACGCCACTGAGCAACAGCTCAGGATTTGGGCTTCACTTGATCGAAATATTTTCCTCTGAAAGAATTATTGTCACCGAAACAAATAAATGCCTAAACTCTCTGGAATTCTTTAACGAGTTTAGCCTCTCTTTGACAAAAAGATGTCTCGATTGTTTGTAAATGCAAAGGTTGGCTTTTCAAGCATTGAGAGCAGTCGGGACTTACCAAGGAAAAAAGGAAAGGGTTCAAGAGAACTGACCATACTTTCTCGATGTGAAGGAGATGATTCCCCAGTGAGTTTCTCTTCCTGAACATGGATTTATATTGGATTGCATTAACTTTGAGAACTGCTGTTGATTCTTGGGAAGTGTCTGTGTGTGTGCTACGTCTTTTCGTTTTCTGACAATTATCTTCTTGAAGAGAAGAAGACTGAGGGGTTAACTCTTCCAGTCACAGTGACAGAGCAACCTTGAAGGGATTTAACCATGGAATGTCTCAGCAGGTACGGGAGCTGTCCCGTCCAGTACTACGTCCACTAGCCCCACGTGGCCACTTACATTCAAAGTAAATAGAATGAAATACAACGAGAGGTTCAGTTCCTCTGTCCCACGAGCCACGTGTCAAGTGCTCAATGACCATGTGAGGCTAGTGGCTACTGTGTGGGACAGCACAGGGTCACAGAGCACCGCCACCACCAAAGAAAGTCCTGCTGGACAGCGTGGTCCTGGACTGCTCTCGCGCCAACCCCCTTCTACTAACATCCGCACGACCGAAGGAACTTGACTTTGGACCTTCTTCTCTTTGGCCGAGGAACTGCCAGTCGCTGCAGCCTGCATTTCTCTTGTTCTAACTGGGAAACTAAGACCTGGTCTGACTCGTCCTGCTTGAGACACACAGCCTGAGAATGATCTGACTTCCCCCTCCTTCCCAGACAATTTTTCAGGGTGAGAGGAGGACAGGGTAAGTTGAGAGGGGACGCTGAGAGCAGAGTGTCACAAGTGGAAGAGGTGCAGACAGAACGACACAGAGTTTCTTTTGAAATTCAAGAAGAACATACGGCATTTTGTAAGCTCCTGTAGGTTTTATCAAGTGTCATATTTCAGAAGATCCATGTGTACAGCGAGAGTGAGACACATTCGCCCGAGCTGTTGGCCCTGTCTCACTTTTAAGGATTCATATCCCACGGCATTCCTAGACATTGTAGGTTCAAATAGTTGAAAGTTCGGCGATTCTTTTTTTTTATTGCCCCAGTACTTTGAAATTCGTAGATTTGCATATTTTTCACATAAACAATAAAGTTATTGCCATAATTTATGTAATTATTTTGCTTGACTTACTTTTTAAAAAATATATATATATATATATATTTATGTAGCAGCTTTCTCTGCATTTAAATCTTGTTCTACATTTTTTATTATGTAGTAGGGCCTGACCCCTGGATATAGAATCGTGAAGCCACATATAAGAATACCTTTAAGGCATGTGACACATATTGTCCTGTATTTTTCAGACTCTGCCTTCCTCACAAAAGTCCTCTTCTGTTTCACTTCAGAGCTGTATATCTAAACCTCTTTCCTAAAATAATAATGCTGTTTGAATCAAAGGGCAAAACATGCAAAATATAAGCTTCTTTCAATTTCTGCTATTATAAAGTTAATGATGCAATTTGGCAACCAGGATCTGGAAAAACAGGTAAGTGGGCCGAAGCACGACACTTTTAGATGCTCTTCCCTGAGCTGAAATTGGCCCCTGAAATATGGTCCAGGTGCCCCAACCTGCACTACTTCAGCACCTTTCCAAAATATGAAAACATGCTGAGGCCACGCAGCTTGGATTCGTCATTATTTAAAATATATACATACTGAACTAATCAATTATCAGTATATTCTAAATGTCTCCTTTTTGTGTGCCATAAAATCAAAGTCCTACCTTCAAACAGGGGTGTACCCTCTGCCCAAACCCCTGCATTGTTTTACGTAAAAACTAATCACAGAACACCAAGGTAATAATTTTTTGTATTGAACAAGCATCAGCTATACCTACAAAGAGTTTTTAAATGAATCATGCAAATGTTTGTAACTAACCAGAATAAATAGCACTGTTTGCAAATTCGTGTAATATTTCCACTAAGATCCACCTTTTATATTAACTTATTTTATACACACACACACACACATATATAACCTATTTTATATATTTATGTATCTAAAAGGATCGTATTAAGTGACATATTAAGTCACAAATTTATTACCTAAAAATCCTTTATTTTTTGGAACCCGATAGCTCTCTCTAAATGGAGAGTTAATCTATAGATCTCTCTAAATGGAGAGTTATGCTAATTTGTAAATGTACTTTACTAAGAATTATAATATTATAAACTATTTTAAATATTATTGGCATTTGTACATATTGAAGTCCAAACGGCACGAAGAATTGACATATTTCAATAGCACAGAGCAAAGTGGCTATGAACCAGGAGATATCAGTGCATCAAGTAGCTTCC
This sequence comes from Phocoena sinus, assembly GCF_008692025.1. Classification (NCBI taxonomy): domain Eukaryota; kingdom Metazoa; phylum Chordata; class Mammalia; order Artiodactyla; family Phocoenidae; genus Phocoena; species Phocoena sinus. The sequence continues at coordinate 5,807,374 of NC_045784.1, read as the reverse complement.
GACACCACAAAACCTCACATGTATTTATATCTAGACTTGCCGTCTAATATTTAAAGTAGCTAGAAATCCAGAAAGATTTAAATGGACAGCTTCCACAGTGGTTTTTGTTTCTGTGTTTTTAATCTACAGGTCACTATGGTCAAGCTATGTACTTGAGGGCTCTCCAAGCAGAGGGGTTCGGAGGAGGCCTGTAATCTGAACGTCTTAGGAAAATCTAACTTTATCAGGAAAGTTTCTAAGTTTTTCTCTTTGGGTTCGGCCTTTCTCTCATCCTAGCCTTGTTTAAAAGCTTTAAAGCTCTTTAGACTGAAGAGGATGGTGGTTCCAGCCAAGAAAGAGTGGGTGGGAATTCAAAGCCTTAAGTTGCAACTAGAAGGCAAATGCTATTCTAACATAATTTGAACCTGATTGGACGGCCCAAATTTCAACCATCCTCGAGCAAAAACAGGAAATCTGAACCACAGTCAGAGAGAGATTCCCTGAATTCCAAGCGGAAACAGAGGGTTTCTCCATTCTTTGAAGTTGTACTGCGCACAAACGTATGGCCTAGAAAATAATAATTAAATGTCGTTTTTGGCCCAACTGATGAGTTTTAAAGCTCCTATCATAAAAAAAAAAAAGGAAAAAAAACCTACTCTTATATAAAAGGACACAGAATCAACCTGTCTTTTGGCTCAAATTTTTCTTCAAGTTTATTGAGGTCTATATTTTTTGAAATAAAATTTTCTGTTGCTTTGGTTCCAAAAGAAAATATGAGTTTACTCTCATTTAGTCTGCTGCCACAGCATAAAGGAAACGACATGTTACCATGATTGCACCCCCAAGAAATGGACCCCTTAACTTTTGATAAAGAAATGAACCAAATAACAGATAAGGCCTATTTCTTCCTGAATACTGGACACAATTCTGAATGTTTTACGCAACCTTCATTTCTGCCATCACTATCTTGAATGTAGAGTATAAAGTATACTAGAACAGTTATCATCAAAAAAGATGAACCGTAACAAGTATTGATGGGGATGTAGAGAAATCAGAGCCCTCATACATTGCTGGTGGGAAGGAAAAATTCTGCAGCCGATTTGGACAACAGCAGCTGCACGATTTTTCCTTCCCACCAGCAACAGTTCGACAGTTTCTTTAAAAGTTAAGTATAAATGTATCGCGTGCCAGCAATTCAACTCCTAGGTATCTACCCAAGAGAAATGAAAACACATGTCCACACGGAGACTTAGACTCCAATGTTTACAGCAGCATCATTTCTAATAGCCAAGCAAATAGAAACAATGCACGTGCCCACCAGCTGACGAATGGATAGACGAGATGTGGTCTATCCATACAACGGAATACTGCAGCCGGCTGGGTCCAGCTGGTGACGGAAGCCATGCAGTAGGTTAAACGGGGTAAAGAAGTGTGAACTGTGATTAACAAGTAACCAGAAGATAAATGGAAACTCTATATGGTGCACTCGGCCTCAGGGAGAGCATCCGAAGAAGGACAAATCAGGAAAGGGTTTAGAATGGCAGGGCTTGTGGTCCCGCTGCCAGAGAGCAGAGACGCCTGCAGGTTTGCTCAGCCCACAGTTGGTCTGGAGCTGCTGGGCAGACCGCAGGCCCACCCCTACAATGCGGCTGAAGGACCAGGTGAGCAGCAACCAGCAGGGAAGGGCCACCTGTGCCCTGTAGGATACAGAAGGTGTTCCCGGGGAGGGGGTCCCATGGGGAGCCTGCGGAGTGTCACCTCCAGGGGACCCTGGTTTCCTGCGTTGAGAGGGCTGGGGAAAGGTTATCGCCAGACCCAGGCGTCAGGGCTGCTCAGGTGTCATAGTCCCACAGCCGGGGCCGGCCCACCGGACGTTCCCACTGCACCTGTGATGTCCCCCACCAACCTGCACCTGAAACTGGAGGAACCTCTTCCCCTTGCAATGTCCCTCCAGCGCCCTCTACTGAGAAAGCCCTACGTGGTGCTCAGGTCTAGTGGAGACAAGTTCAGGGCATCAGAGCACGTATGCTGAGGGCATCAGAGCACGTATGCGCACTGGGGGCTGAGAGGCAAGAAACGGAGGCCTGACGACAATTCTGCTCAGCAAGAGGGAGGACTGTAGCGCTGGTTCTTCTTACAACATGGATGAAATGCAAAAACGTTATGCTGAGTGAAAGAAGGTTGTCACAGAGAAACACATACTGTAGGAGCCCATTTACATAAACTGTCCAGAGTAGGCACATGTATAGAAACAGAGAGCAGATGGGTGTTTGCCAGGGGCTGCAGGGATGCAGAACGGGGAATGAGTGCTAGAAGGGGCAGGGTTTCTTTTGTGGGTGATGAAACTACTCCAAAATTAGATTATGACGAAGGATGCACAGCTCTGCAAATACACGAAACAACACTGCAATGTACACTTTAAAGAGGTGAATTTTATGGTATTTAAGTATATCTCCATAGTGCTATTAAAGAAACACTACTATAGAATTGGGAAAAAAAAAACTTCCATGAGACCTAGCTTCATTTGGGTTAACTATGTTGTGTTGTTTTTAACTCAAAGAAGGGAGGGTTGGCAGCAACATGAAAATCTCTTTAATTAGTGTCCGGAATGCTTTGTGAGTTACTTCTGGATAATTAAAATGATTTTAAGAATCACCCTCTATATGCTTGCAATGTGGCTAAATTCCGACTGTTATCCAGCTCTTTTGTTCTTTTTTTGCTATTACCTCTTTTTAATCGATATTTGTATTACACACGTTTTTACAGTCATCATATTAATTCACATTAAGTCATCTTCATTTGTGTGATTTTTTTCCCTATCAGCTAACAATACACACAGAAACAGGAGAGCCCTAACCCTGTAACCTGCTTCCAGAGTGTTCACGGTGTAGGAGGGCTTGGCATGCAGAGAGATGACGGGACGGGGACGTGTCTTGCCTCCATCTGCCCTTCAATACTTGGTTGCGAGCTTAGTCTCTGCAGCGTGTCCACCTGACAGACAGAAGCTAAGCTCTGTGTTTACTGACAGCTGGGACGGTCACTTCTGGGAAAAGCGAGGTTCGCTGTAACTAAGAAAAACTGACCCACGAAAGTGGCTTCACTTCAACAAATGCAAGTCCAAGCAGACTCGCACGCCCTGGTGTGTGTGGTCTAAATTTTCTAACAGTGTGGCCTGACACCCAGAGAAAGAGGACAGGGACAGACCGTGAATCGCACCTGCTCTATATGATCAGATTCTTATATTTAATTGCTGATATCAAACCTCTGTTTTGCGACACAGAATTGCTGCTAACTCCCATGATGGATTTCTTCGTTTTTCCGAAGTAGCTCACGAGAGAGCTAGCCAAGCTGCCTATAGCCACTTGGAGTAATTCTCTTTGGTCTTCTAATCACTGCAGAGACATAGACGGCTGGTTTTGTCAGTAAAGAACAGATTATGAAGAGAGGTGAGGCCCCAAACAGGTCCAAAAGCCATGCACTTACGATGCATCAAGGAGACAGGAGGAGAACTACATGGCGCTGTATGTATGAGGACGTCTTCCCCGGGGTTTACACAGACGGGGCAAGGGCTGCCGAGTGACCAGGTCTGGGCTGGGTCAGAGCCCCACCACGTGCAGAGTTCAGCTACCTCTCCTGCACCATAGTAGGGCCACTTTATTTCCACTCCGTCTGCTGCCTCTGGAGACAACAGAAGACAGTAGTCACTGAAGTCTGCCGGGAGAAGAAAAACAAGGAACACACTCGGATCTCCAACTCTGTCAGTTAAGGGAGAGCAGGAAGGTTCTTTTCCTTCTCTTAGGCAATTAGATGAGCGATACTGGAATGTGAGCGTGGAATCCTTGTCTGAAGTGCCCAGACTTAGCCACAAAGTAACGAAAACTGAGATTTGAGAAAAACACATTTTACAAAGCCTGCTCTTAGACAAAGATGATGGGAGAACACGCCTGGCAACTCAGGAATCCTGGGCATGACCCTCTGATTCAAGGAGAAGGGAGAGACCCTGCCGACGCTACTAGGCTTTATAACAGCACAGAGCTAGTCATTACAGATTAAGGAAATACCCAGCGTAGACTGAAAAGGAAGGAGAGGCATAATTTAGCTGTTATTTTAGCACCAGAAAATTGGCACTTATGTACATGGGGAGCTTTCACTTCCCTTCTCCCAGGTCTGTCCAGATGCACTCAACACCTTTCTCTCGGTCTTCCTGGCCACCCAATAAACACTTCATGTGGCTGCAGTACTGGGTACTTTTGCATTGCTATCCTATCCACTCCAGACATATTTATTATTTAACTAGGGCCTTCTAAAAATTCAATTTCTTTACCCACTTGCATGACTCAGGGTGGAAGTTTCATGCACTGAGAGGGAAATGGAAAAGATACTCTGAAGCAGCTGCACTTCTTAAAAAGACTAATTTTAAATAGAATCAGAAAAATGCAAATATGTCATCTCACTTGACCAGAGTCATAGCATCTGATTTAACGTTTTCAGTCCAGACCATCTGGGCTTGATTCTCATCGTTTGAAATTCTATAGGAGCTATTTCGGTTGTGCTTGGGAAAGTTTCATTTGAGTTACAAGTAGGATGAGAACCTAGTCCTATTGCTGAAATGGAAACATCTCTCTCATTTTTCCCCCTCACTCTCGGTTTGAGAACAGTTGCTTTGGGAAGAACAATTGGGGGCATTAGAACACATTTAAGAGCTGAAGAACATTTCACATGCCACCAGCTATCAACGTAGAGCTCAAACGAACGGCATCCTTGATCTAGGAAGGAGACAGCCTATTTCCTCCATACTGGAAGAAACACACTTTTCCCATACTGATGTTTCTATGCCATTCCTTATGGCATACATGTTTGGATAAGTTTACTCTGTTTCCTAAGAAAGTTCTGGAAGAGGACACACCCTGCATGGTGATAAGACTTAGAGTGAAGGAAAACGGTCCTTCGCCTTTCTTTGCCTCCCTCTCCCTCCCTTCCCCCTCAGGCTCAAATATTGTGGAAGCTGTGAAAATAGGTTCTGAGTCTCTGATTTTAGAAACATGTTTTCTCTCAAACAGATGCTGTTATAACACCAACATCAAGAGAAAAACACCGCCCACAGACTTTCCACCCTAACACATCTCTTGTTTTAATTTTAAAACAGTCCCATCTTCTCCTAGTCCATAGAGGTACATAATTTTTTTTTTTTTTTTTTTTTTTTTGGCGGTACGCGGGCCTCTCACTGCTGTGGCCTCTCCCGCTGCGGAGCACAGGCTCCGGACGCGCAGGCTCAGCGGCCATGGCTCGCGGGCCCAGCCGCTCCGCGGCACGTGGGATCTTCCCGGACCAGGGCACGAACCCGCGTCCCCTGCATCGGCAGGCGGACTCCCAACCACTGCGCCACCAGGGAAGCCCGGTACATAATTTTCTCAACGGTTCAATTATAGTGATAACATGTAGTACAACCTGCTCCTTTTCAAAAGCAATTCTTTTTACTTGATGTGGCCTCTTGCAGAATTGGATTTTTATTCAAAAATTTTTAAAAGATCCACCAAATCCAGCAACATTCATTGACTGTTCCCTAGAAAGATTCCTTAACTCAAACATCAGGAAATACAGAATTTTGTATTCTTTTAAAGAAAGAAAGAGTTTTAAGATTATAGAAAGCAATTCAATGTTAATACAGAAGTCCCAAGTAATGCTTTGGGGATTGAATATACATTCCGTTTACCAATTATTTCTTTGCCACACAGGGGAGTGTACATTTTCGAGGACTTTTTCTATCCTTCTGAAAATTCAGGATGTTCACTTTTGTCTGTAGAAATCCAAGGTGGCCACTGGCACAACATTAGCGAATTACAAGTGGGTCACGGGTCTTCTAAGCTACAAATTATTGGATCAACCCCAGGCAAGAGTTATGCAGGTGTCTCTAGCTGCTCATCTATGGCCTGTGGTGACCTTCAAGCTACATCTCCTTTCATTCATCAGTCCCCACCCCCATCATGGTGATGATTCAACCTTGTTCACACTCGATAGTTTAGGGTCCCGCTGAAAAGCCAAAAACTAAATGACTGCTATCCAGTCACTGTTTCACTGTTTGAGTCCAGAGTCAAAGTTTTGTTGATCTTCATAACCCAAATCTAACACAAGACCTAGAATATATCAGCACTTGTCAAATGTTTACTGAAGAAAAGTATGTCAAATTAATACTCAACAGACAATATGAGTATCCTTGAAAATAATTTAATACTCTTCTATTTAGAACCAGGTCCCTCTCCTATAATTATCAATTACAAGAAAGGGCCTCCTCCAAGTTTTTTAAACGCCAAAAGAAGTGTAAAGTCTTTGTTTAATCCCTAAAGGCTCTTTTATCTGGAGATTTCTGTACCTTTTAAGAACAGAACGGGGTCAACTTTAGGAGAATTATTTGCAATTTCAAAAGGGGGTAATGACATGGGAAGCTTGTTTTTTTCCCCCCTTTTCAAAGCCCTTCTGGTCATCTAGTTGGGTAAGTATTTGATTTCACTTTAATATTTATGCAAATGATTATAAGACTCACTAATCTTGGATGTATGACAAACATGAAACATTTATGAAGATAAGATCTTAAGTAAAAAGTGCTTATCCTAGAACCTTAACCAAAATCACCATACGAAGTTCACTTAAGGGAGGTTTGCCCGTGGACTGGCTTTACCCAGCTCCAGCAGTGGAAGGATCCATAATGTGGATCCACATAGATAACAGGTGTGGGAAAAGACAACAGTCAATTACCGTAGACAATTCGCCTGAACTCTGCAGAGAGAGGGACTTAAATTCTATTAGTCAAGGCTGAAATGTATGTAGTCATTAAACGAATAAGCAAATACCTGTTGACCAATCTGGGTTCATTCAGGGACTTAGAATAGTTAGCTATGAAAATAAGCGCACGTGCAAAGAAACAGAACTAACTTGTATTGCCCAACCCAACTCACTACACGGAGAGCCAAAAGCTTTATATAGACTGATGGTTGCCCAGCCTGCAGCATATTAAGTCACTGCGAGGCCAGCCACTCGAGGTCAATCCAACCAGAATCTCTGGGGAAACAGTCTACTTTAAAGCGCCTCACCCAGGCTTCAGAACGACTAAAAGGTCGTCTCCTCTAATGGTGGTCCCCAGATCAGCACCAGCATCACCAGTGTCCCCAAAAGAAATGCAAACTGTGAGCCTGAGTCCAGAACAACAGAGGGAGCCTGAGTCCAGAACAGCAGAGGGGAGCTTCCGGGGGTGGGGGGGGGGCAGGGATCTGTGTCTCACAAGCCCTGGATGCACACTTAAGATCTAGAACCACTGGCACGGACGATCTTACGACCATTTTACAAACGAGGACGTTGAATTTAAGCGGTGATCCTGGACGTTCGGCAGACTGGTAAGGGACGTGAAGCCTGCTTTTGTTTAACCAAAAAGGTTGTGCTCTTTTGATGGCACCACAAGGTGAACCAGGAAGAATTTAAGAACTCTTTAACAAACAATTTCTGCTGATAGGCATGACGTTATTATTTTAATAACCTGATGGATGGTTTTCAGTCATTCTCCGTAACACCCGTGATAAATACGAGCAACACAACGTAGGTCATGAGAATAACTCACACCGCTAAGCACGCTACATTCTGTATCAGGACGCAGCCCCTTTGCCGTCGTACGTTTGCTTCCTCATTACTTACAGTAACGCTCTATTTATCTTCATAAGGCATGCGCTTACCATACATTCTTAGCTGTGCCTCCAATAAAAATGGATTTACCACTCATTTTATGTCAATTTTGTAGGAAGCTCTTTATTCTAACTGCAACCAAAATGAAATGCAAACGTTTACATTAAATTTGACAGATGAGGGCTTCCCTGGTGGCACAGTGGTTGAGAGTCCGCCTGCCGATGCAGGGGACACGGGTTCGTGCCCCGGTTCAGGAAGATCCCACATGCCGCGGAGCGGCTGGGTCCGTGAGCCATGGCCACTGAGCCTGCGCGTCCGGAGCCTGTGCTCCGCAACGGGAGAGGCCACAACAGTGAGAGGCCCGCGTACCGCAAAAAAAAAAAAAAAAAAAAAAAAAAAAAAAAAAAAAAAAAAATTTGACAGATGAGCCAGGCAGTACTGAAATGTCCATTTGAGACAGTATTTTGTTAACAGCATACTAAAGAAGATTACAATGGTCTTGCATCTTAAGAGTACACATTGGAGTAATTAAATTCCTTAGTCCAAAAGAACTATCTTTACTGATCCTTCCATGGCCTTCATTTGTGTTAGTTATTTGATTATTCATTTTATTAATACAAAGAACATCTTATTTTATTTTTTATAAAATAAAAAATATTTTTATTTTTTAGCCTTTATTATTTAGGCTGAAGTTAAGACACGGTGAGAGGGGACTTCCTGGGTGGCACAGTGGTTAAGACTCCGTGCTCCCAAGGCAAGGGACTGGGGTTCGATCCCTGGTCGGGGAACTAGATCCCACATGCATGCCGCAACTAAGATCCTGCATGCCACAACTAAGCCCAGTGCAGCCTAAATAAATAAATAAATTCATTAAAAAAAAAAAAAAAGAAAGATGCAGTGAGAAAACAGTAGGAGAAGGAAGGCAATAAACACCATTCACAGTGTTACGGTGTTTCTTAACAGAAAGAAAACAAAAGGAAAAACTAACAGAATTACCAATGCTGAAACACAAAAAATGTGAACACATTCCATAAACTTCAAAAAGTGGCAAAAAAAGGAAAGAGGAATGCTTCTAGTGGACTGAACTGTCAAAAGGCATCTTATTAAATATGCCTCCGTTTGGGTCTCAAAAGTATCAAAAATATAACTGAAGAAAACCTGCCTGAGCTTAAAAACAAAGAAGTCTGTACACAGTTAGCAGGTCCACTGAGTTCTTGGCAAAATGCATGAAAATACATGTACATTCTCTACGAATATTTTTTTTTTTTTTTTTTTTTTTTTTTTTTTTTTTTTCGGTACGCGGGCCTCTCACTGTTGTGGCCTCTCCCGTTGCGGAGCACAGGCTCCGGACGCGCAGGCCCAGCGGCCATGGCTCACGGGCCCAGCCGCTCCGCGGCACATGGGACCTTCCCGGACCGGGGCACGAAACCGTGTCCCCTGCATCGGCAGGCGGACTCTCAACCACTGCGCCACCAGGGAAGCCCTCTACGAATATTTTAAAAATTGAAGTATAAAGAAAGACAGTGCCTCAAATATCAAGGAAAATAAATAAGTTTATGACGGCATGAAACAAAGCTGACCTCTCCCTGTGAACTAACAATGGTAAATATCAAAAGACATATAATCGGGCTTCCCTGGTGGCGCCGTGGTTGAGAGTCCACCTGCCGATGCAAGGGACGCGGGTTCGTGCCCCGGTCCGGGGAGATCCCACGTGCCGCAGAGCGGCTGGGCCCGTGAGCCGTGGCCGCTGAGACTGCGCGTCCGGAGCCTGTGCTCCTTAATGGGAAAGGCCACAAGAGTGAGAGGCCTGCGTACCGCAAAAAAAAAAAAAAAAAAAAAGAGACAAATAATCAATGTATTCAGGACTTGGATGAAAGGACTTTCTACAACCAAGATATGTGTAAATGTAACAGGGACACACGAGCTCAGGGAAGATGAGGATTAGGTCTACTTCATTCACTAGGATGCAGTCACTCGTTTTCTTTAAAGACATATTAATTGAGCATCTACTACAAGAGAAAAAATGAGACTTTTACTGGAAAGCAGGCAATAAGCAAACCAATACCCAATTAACTTTTACTTCTAATTATGAACAATGCTGTCGAGAAATAAATCATGCCACAGGGGTTAGCAATGGCCACATTCAGGAAGTACGGTTTGTGTCTCGGGGAAGATTAACAGCTTAGCAGGCAGACAGGAGGGATGGAATGCTTATTCCAGACGCCGAGGGTCATGCTCACGCAGGAAGCAGGAAGCCTCACTGAATTAAAGAATTCAAGCGTGGTGAGGTATAACTGCAAAAGGAAAGGATAATGCAAAGTGATCCGAGAGAGCTACATCAGCTCTAGGTTCCTGAAAGCATGGCAGGAGATGAGGGATGTTGGAATTCATCCCCAGAACCATGGAACGCCCTCGACGAGTTCTTAGTGGTGGCGTCACAAGATAAAATCTTGTGTTTTAAAAAGATCTCTCTGGCAAGTGGAGAGCGTATTAAGGAGTGGAGAAGATGTGTGCAGAGACCAGCGGGGAGGCCCCTGACTTGGTCCGGGCGAGGCATGACGGCACTCTTGACAAAGTGATGACAGAGGAGAATGACAGGAATGAAGAGATTTGATAAAAATCCACAGGATGCAGCAATTAAGTGCGCAGAGAGAGGAGTCTGGGACGGCTGCCCCGAGGCGCTGTTTGGGACGCCATTCAGTGACACGTGCAACAAGAAGCACGTTGGGAGGAGAAGGGCATGGGTTTCATTTTGGGAAATGCTGAGTTTGAGGCACCTTTGAGATTCACAAGCAGATGCAGCTGGATGTGGGGAACAGAGTTTGAGGAAGAATCTGGACCTGAGATATTATCTGGGACTGAAAGGTGCCTGGTTGACGATTTATGCCACAGGCAAGAGGGCCTGTGATCAAGCCTGGAGGGGGTCTGTATACAAAGGTCATAATAAGTTCTCAGTAAGTATCTCTTGAATGCCTGATTGGCCTTCTCAGAGGTGAAAATCCACTCTTGGTAAATTTAACACCGATTATTTTCTCACTAAGTTTTTGGGTGGGAATAGGATTTGGAGAGGTTTGAATGGAGGCCCCCAAAGATATCAAGTCTTAATCCCTGGTACCTTCCAAATGTTACATTTTATGCCAAAGGCTTGGCAAATGTGATTAAGGTTCTGCGGTGGGGAGATTATCCTGAATTATCCAGATGGGCCCTGAGGGCAATCACAAATGTCCTTATAAGAGAGGCAGAGGATATCGGGACACACATACAGAAGGAGAGATTGTGCCATGACGCCAGAGCCATGGAGTGACAGGGTTCCACATCAAGGAATTCCAGCAGCCACAAGAACCTGGAAGAGGCAACACAGATTCTCCCCTAGAGCCTCCGGAGGGAGCACAGCCCTGCAGACACCTTGGTTTCAGCTCAGGGATGCTCACTTTCAACTCCTGATCTTAGAACTGCGAGAGAACACAATGTGTCTCGTTTTAAACCATCGTGTTTATGATAATTTGTTACAGTAGCCATCGGAAACTGATACAAGATTAGTAAATATGTAAGAGGGACCTGAAACATACCACTTCATTCTTGACTTTGCTAAACAAAAAAATATAAACTGAGCATTGTGTGTAACCTCTATATGAGTGTCCATGGGCATCAGGAGTGACGGAGAGACTCCGGCAGGTGAGGACAGTGGCCTCAGTGCTCTTGGCAGGAGAAGGGCAGCTTGCCATGGGCATTAGAGTCTACGGGGACGGTACCATCCTTGGAGAGTACTGGGGCTCCCTGGGGAGGTACCAGTCCCAGAGGAAGAACTGGCAGCATTTTCAACACAAGGAAGCCTCACCCCCACTCCCTGGAGTAGGACAATCAAAGCGGTGGAAGTGCTCGGAAAGCCAGCAGGACTCGTTTATCAAACACGCAGGAACATTTCACTGAGGATTACCAGAACCACTGGGTAACATGTGAGAGGAATGAGATTTCCAACAGAGAGGGAGGCCAAAGAACCAGAGAAAATGGATTTTATAACTGTGACTGTGTTCCTCCATTGACTTCCAGGCTGCTGTGTTCTTGTACCAGTTATCTCTTGCCGTGATGCTTCTGCATATCAAACAGTCACGACCCCATCCACAATACCCCCCGCTCCCCGCCAAGCACACAATAATGAGTGTTTATACTCACCTGGCTGATGTGGGGGGGGTGTGGGGGGGTGTCGGCCAGGTGGTCCTGATGTTGCTGGGCTCATTCACAGCTAGGAATTAGCTGGTTGGCTGGCCGTCCTTGGGGCAACAAAGGTGCAAGAGAAAGAGAGGTCCAGGCCAAGCATGCAAGCACTTCCCAAGCTGCTGGCATCTGATAACAACCCATCAGGCAAAGCAAATCACATGGGTGAGACCAGACTCCAGGGTGGGGAAGAACACCCAGACCACAACGGAACAGCACCACCCAGTTACAGGAGAAAGGTGGGGTGGGGATCTGAGACAATGATGCAATCTAACACCCATGCCTGCAATACTAAAGAACTACACAGGACTGGATGACTACTCTCCCTCAATTTAACACACTGGCCCTTCATTTATAGCTACCTTTCTGTTGCACAAAACGGCTATTTTTACAATTTTTGTTGATCTCAACTTTCCCTCTTTTTGAGGCTAAACTTCCTGAGTTCCCCAAAGAAACAAGTATGCATTATTGGTGTCTCCCGTTTTGCCATTAAAGTTTCATATGTCACCCAAGAAGCCACCCAACATCTCCCGAGCTAATTCATGCTCCATCTTTCACAGGCAGAGCCTCCCTGGAGAAAGTCAGAATCTTCAATGAGCTCAAAGCCACAGTTAACTGCCCTTGAAGGTATTTCCCCACCACCACCCCCTTTTTTTTTTTTTTTCCTCAGTGAAGTAACTCATCCGTGAATGCTCTCCTTTATAAGCTATTCCTGAAGGTTTTCCACGTTGGTTAAGACAAGCCAGGCCCTGATTTTTCAAGGCTCACTGTTCATTCCCTCTCCCCCAACGTCTCTCCTTACACACCTACCATATTCAGCTTTTGCCTCCTAACAGAGGCAAGCATTCAACATTTATTGATCATCTGATCTGGGCTGGACACTCATCTGAGTGCTGAGGTAGGCCCAGGTTCCGCCCCAAATAAAGTCCACGACACTGCGTCAGATTTAAAGGTCAGAGAAATAACAAATATCTCAAAACCAGGGGCATGGTTCAAATGCGGCCTGGGCTGAACTCCTACTAAAATCCAATCACATTATTGTTTCTCTGACCTTCAAATTTAGCTGAGTCTTCTACCTTTTTTTTTTTTTTTTTTTTTGGCGGTACGTGGGCCTCTCACTGCTGTGGCCTCTCCCGCTGCGGAGCACAGGCTCCGGACGCGCAGGCTCAGCGGCCACGGCTCACGGGCCCAGCCGCTCCGCGGCACGTGGGATCCTCCCGGACCGGGGTACGAACCCGCGTCCCCTGCATCGGCAGGCGGACTCCCAACCACTGCGCCACCAGGGAAGCCTGAGTCTTGTACTTTTATTGGCTAAATCTGGCAATGCTAGATCTGGAACAAGAAGCAGACACAATCACTGCCTTTCCAGACTTCATCGTCTAGTAGACATGACAAGAACATAACAAGGTAATTACAAGATTTCTTTTTTTAAGTAAAGGAAAGTGGAAGGGAAAAAAGGAGGTACTGGGTATTTGGGGCTATTTAATGGGGACCGACCCACATCCAGTGTGTGCGTTTCAGAAAATGCTTCCTCCTATCTCTTAATACTCAGTTATTAAAATAGCATAGAGTCATACTGGATTACACTATAATTGCTTTCACAGTAACTAAGTGAGGGGTTCCTAGGACACAGGTATGTGATGAGGAAGCAGGGATTTCTGCACACAAGTCGTGAGAATACGGAGCCTCGGGCAGTGTCACCGAAGCGCCGTGCTCGTGTCAGTACGTGCACCTGCCCAGGGCTGCCAGCCGAGTCTGCACCTCTGTGTGCCGAGGACTCCCTGGGGGTGTCTGCTGTAGGGTGGGCGATGCTAGTGCCTTTGCAAAGGGATCCAGAGCTGTCAGGCTACTTGTAAGAAGCAGCTCTTCTCGCCAGCCTCCCCTGCACCAGCATATCTACACACCCGCCCCGCATACAGTTACTCTCATCCAAGCAACACAGAAGGGACAGCTGGACAGAGAACGTCATGAAAGCTGATCCTGCAATGACTGAGATCACAGAACGTGGCTGCAGGCTGGGCGGTGAGCAGACAGATGGTGCCACAATGCAGACGCGGCTTCGCTGGGGTGGGGTGGGGTGACGATGGGGTTCTAGATTTCTAAGCTGCGCCCAGGGGAGATGGGTGCTGCCGGTCCGAGGACCACACGCTGAGTAGCAAAGCCCTAATCAAGGGGTTTTGCCGAGAATTTTCCACAATGCCCTTCTGCACCAATAAACATACATAAATATCAACAGTAGATGGGAAAGCTGAAGTGACTCTTCACGGGGAGCAGCCTGAACCCTGGTTGAGAGAAAACACGTTATTGCGGTGCTGGGTGGTCTGGCCTGGCCCTCGATTCAGCTCACTGGCTTGTGGGACCCTTGGACTCACTTCCCGGAGGGCTGAGTCTGCGTGGGTGGCGGGGAGGTCCTCCATCGTGCATCAGGACCCCAGCCTGTGGCACAGAAAGATGGCCCCAGCTCTGGTTAGCACTCATTCATTTAGTGCCCCTTTAGGCAGTGGTGGGCGCCGGGCAGTGCTCAGCAGATGTCAAGGTGAGCAGAGGAGACCACAGCCAGCGACAACATCAACGTGATGAGACCTGATGGAAGGATGACTTGAATTCCGGACCAGAGAAGGCTTCCCCGAGAAGGAGACCTTTGCTATGGGAAGAGGAACAGCCCAGAAACTCAGATGGGGTAGCATCTAAGAGACGACTCATTGCCCGGATAATGCAGCCGAGTTCCAGGTACGTCATGAGACCTCCCGACGGCCACGCCAGGACCGGCACCTGACCTCCCGGGTGACAATCTGGCGCCCCTCCTCTGTCCTCCGGAACCTGACACCGAGCGCTGCCGAGAGCCGCTGGCTGGAGTCTGACCCTCGCTCAGCTTCCCCAGGTGGTATTTTCCTCACTGAGCCTCGCGATGCAGCTCGGTTTCTCACTCGTGTTTATCCCCCGCCCCCCATGACGCAGTATTCATCACACACGTCTTTCCTGTGATGAAAGACTCTTGAATTGCCAGGACCTCTTTTCTCTCTGTGAAACTAAAGTGCTTTCATACCTTGGAGTCCACCAACATCTTCCATATTTACCCAGGTTGGAGGCTTAGACACTGAAGGTACAAAAAACTGCAGCCTGCATCGCCCGGGGGATGATTTTGGTCGCAGAAAAATAAACCGTGCTTTCACCGCCTTGTCTGAGCTGTGGGAGGGGAGCTACAGCGCGTGGCTGTTCGCCGGGCAGGACGGGCCTCCCGGGGATGAATCGTAGGTACGCGTCCACACTTTCTGCGGCACTGGCGCAGCCCCCATGTTCCCCACAGAAAGCTCGGGATCTCCCTGAGCTGCATCCACGCTGAGGGATGAGAGAGATGACTGAAAGGCAGGAATAAGTCCGCCAACATGAAGATCGATGCTGTGATTCGCCACACATCACTTAAGTTTGTCTGCAGGGCTTGGCAGAGAGACGGATCATGTGTGGAGAGGCTGGTGACAACTCAGAATTACGGCTCTCAAAAGTTTTGTTTTAAATGCCAAAGACAGTTTTTTAAAAAAAAATTAAATTCACGAAAGTAATCTCACGCATTTAGAAGAGTATATCAAATCTGATGATCTAAGCCTCAAGTATTTTGGAGGAAGTATTGCATGGTTTTGAGAAATTGGAACGTAATCATATTCCACAGGTAAAATATTCTTAATTCCCGGAGGACCTTAATTTATGCTGGATTTAAACATCACATGATTTAGTATTACAGCAAACGACCATATCAAATCAGAATAACCATTATTCAAGCATTGGGAAATAAAAGAGGTAAGAATGAACCTCCTGCCTTCCTGAGAATCTTGCATGCATAGTTCGTTTGTTTGTTTCAAGACAAACTACCTCTCTGTCAAACAACCACAGCTTAGCTTGTCGGGAATTTTGAATGAACAATTATTTCTGGGGCTAGTTTGACAAATCCCATGTAAATCACCAATTTCTGTGCCTGACATATAGAAGGTTTACAGAAAGTATTTGTTCTCTTCTCCTGAACTATATTGAGGCTGGAACCCGTAGTGCACACTTTTATGGGTGGAAAGAAACTTGAAAATTAGTTCAACTTTCAGTTAAAAAGACAAACACACAGGAGAGAAACCTTTTGTGCAGATGTGTTTATTCTGCTCACATACGTTAAGAATATATCAATGTAGATAAGGGAAAATTACAATATGGGGAGGAACGAATGGGTACGCACAAATACATAATTTAAGGAATTGAAGCTGGTTTGTTTCTGGCCCACCTGCCTTTAACTGAACAACTGGGCTTTCCTTTGCTGGAAATAAAATATATAAAATGACTCTCACTTTAGTGCCCGTGCACACACCCATATATGTGCTGCGAGCCTACCTGGAATGCTCTCCCTCTGACTCTTAGCATAGCTCCTGCCTCCTTCCCCTTCAACTATTGGCTTTATCCCATTCTGTACTTGTTGAAATAACTACGCTTTGACTCCCACTGAGCTGCGAGCACAAGGAGAGCAGACACGATGAGTCCTTGGCTTACCAAGGTCCACCCTGCCCGGCAAGTGGTGTGCACTGGAGACACATTAGCTGTATAAGGGGGTGGGCTGCTTCCAATCCTTGTTTACCTCGGTCCTTGAATATAATCAACCTATCGACTCAGTCCTAGGCAGGGGACGTCCTGAGATACTCCCAGGAACCGAACGCCCGGGTTAGCATCTGGTCGCACGTGCCATGGGGTGGAGCCAGGCAGGCATCCCTGCACGGTCACCTGCTTCGTGCAGCTGCGGTGGGACCAGAGCTCCCGGGGAACTGACCCTCGTCAGGCGCCTAAATGAGGGCTCTCCAGTGCAAGGGCTGTGCGTCCTTCCAGAGGTGGGGCGTGAAGAGGGAGTGGCGTGCTTTCACGTCGAAGAGCCTGGGAAAGATCGGCACTTCTTTCTCATCAGTGAGCAACTATGTGCACGGCTAACCCCCAGACCCGGGTCACGAGCTTACTCCAGGGATGGGTGTGGCCGCAGGGAGAGGGCAAGAGGATGAGCTTAATTCAAGATGATGTGGACCAGGAGAGAAAGTCAGTCGGTGGACAGAATCTCAACTCTGTCCGGGTGGAACGGAAGCTTCTCGTGACCTTAAGGAGAAAGCCCTAAACCAGACAGCAAACAGGCAAATGTAGGAGCTGAAGGAACCAGGTGGGTGGAGGTAGTGCTGGGCCAGGAATCTGAGAAATTAAATGGGAAGCAGGGAAAGGAGGAGCGGGGGAAGGGGAAGGGGGAAGAGAGGGGGAGGGGGAGGGAGGGGAGGAAGGTGGAGGGGAGGAAGGTGGAGGGGAGGGGGAGGGGAGGGGAGGGGAGGAGGGGAGGGGGAGGGGAGGGAGGGGGGAGGGGGAGGGAGGGGGGAGGGGGAGGGAGGGGAGGAAGGTGGAGGGGAGAGGGAGGGGAGGAAGGTGGAGGGGAGGGGGAGGGGGGAGGGGGAGGGGAGGGGAGGAGGGGAGGGGGGAGGGGGAGGGGGGAGGGGGAGGGGGGGGAGGGGGAGGGGGAGGGGGAGGGGAGGAGGGGAGGGGGGAGGGGGAGGGGAGGGGAGGAGGGGAGGGGGGAGGGGGAGGGGGGAGGGGGAGGGGAGGGGGAGGGGGAGGGGAGGGGGAGGGGAGGAGGGGAGGGGGGAGGGGGAGGGGAGGAGGGGAGGGGGGAGGGGGAGGGGAGGAGGGGAGGGGGGAGGGGGAGGGGAGGAGGGGAGGGGGGAGGGGGAAGGGAGGGGTGGCAGCAGCAGGGACTCCAGGTGACCATCTGCAGGCAGCCCTTCATGTCCAACAAGGATCTGGCACGGGAGGGGGAGGGGAGGGGAGGAGGGGAGGGGGGAGGGGGAGGGGAGGAGGGGAGGGGGGAGGGGGAGGGGAGGGGGGAGGGGGAGGGGAGGAGGGGAGGGGGAGGGGGAGGGGAGGAGGGGAGGGGGGAGGGGGAGGGGAGGGGGGGAGGGGGAGGGGAGGGGGGAGGGGAGGGGGGAGGGGGAGGGGAGGAGGGGAGGGGGGAGGGGGAGGGGAGGAGGGGAGGGGGGAGGGGGAAGGGAGGGGTGGCAGCAGCAGGGACTCCAGGTGACCATCTGCAGGCAGCCCTTCATGTCCAACAAGGATCTGGCACACGGACGCTGCATATTAGTGACCCCGCCTGCTTCTGGGGTCCTGTGTGGCTTCTTGAAATGACGAAGTCCCATCACTAAATCTATTCGGCATGCTGAGACATTAGTCACATTTCCAGCTCAGATATTTGTTTATACAGAGAGTTCCCGACACTCTTGCCCAATGTGTAAATAGGAAAAGAAGAGCACAGCTTGGATATCGTGCTTTACACTCATCCTGTTGGCATGTTAGGGCGATACAGAGAGTCACGACTGTGAACTCCATTCAGTTATTCATTTGTTCACTGATTTCCTGAACAAGTATTTATGTATCACATCCTATATTCACATAGGGAGTTCTATATAAATATAGAAGGTGATACATAAACGCTTGTTGAATACACACACACACACACACACACACACTTCTCTGTACTATTCTTTATACTGTTAGATGCTGGAGTTAACAGAAAAGACATAAACCCTGTCCTCCTGTCCTCAAAGAAACAGACCAAGAATGATGGCACGAAGCGCTGCAGGGATGGAGAGAGGGCTGTGCAGAGAGGTGGAGCAGGGGAACCAGTCTGGGGAATCACCTTGGCCCAGGTGGCCCTCAAGATGGCTTTGAAACTACAAAGGAGCCGGGCAGAGAAGTGAGGGCACAGTGTCCCAGGCAGGGGGGGAGGGGCACGGGGGAGGGTCTGGAGGCATATTCAACAGAAGGAGAGAACCTCAGGGGGTTTGGTTATATTGGTGGGTAAGGCTGGACCACATGGGCTGACGGGTAGTCAGACTCACCTGAGGCAGGGGTTAATGCTTACAGAGGGGAAGAGAGTTTGGAAGAGAAAGCGAGGGGTTTCAGTGGAATGTGGGTCTCCTGATCTCGGGCTGGCAATACACGTTGTGTTCAGGGTATCAGGCTTCCCAGAGCTGTGCGCTCTTCCTATATTACCTTTCGGTAAAATGTTTCTCAAGGAAAGAAAGCTACCACTTGGCTCTGGAAGCCTCTGGATCCCTGTGAAGGCCTGGGGAGGGGAAGCACATAAGCAGATCTGCATCGTACGAAGACCCTTCCACTGGAGGGTGGAGATGGATCGGAAAACACGCATTTGTGTCTGAGCCACGAGGAGGATGGACAACGGCTTGGATGGCTGCATGACGGTGGTGACAGGAAGGACGGGAGAAGGCAGGGAGTGAGACCCTCTGCCGAGTGGCCCAAGCTGGAAAACCTCGTGCACTGTGGATTCGACCATCACCAGGACGCACAATTCACGGGATAACCATCTCTCTCAGAGTGAGAGTGATGGCAGCCTTTCCCCCCAGGATGACTGCAATTTACACTTGTCGTTCCAGAGTCATGAATAAAACGTCCCAATGTGGATGGTTAACAATGCATAGCTATGTGCACACACACGGGTACACGTGTATTCCCCGCAGGTATCGCTAATACACATTGCTCCAGCATCACTGGGTTGAGGGATCTACACGCTCACATGCACCTTTTCTCTGAAGACCAGCCAACTGCAAAGGTCAGGTTTGTAACATGTACTATATGTACTGATGTGCTCCCTCTTGCAGGATTTCTGCTCATTTCTCCACGAAACATGCAGAGCGTGGAGATAACCTTACTCCCCAGGCTCAGGGAGGGGTCAATATAAAACACAGAGAGATGCAGGGAGAAAACCAGGATGACGGCAGTGGCTTGGCTAAAATCTCAGACGTGCTTTTTGGCCACATACGCGTTCATTTCACAAGCACCAGCTGAGGTTCTAATATGTGGAGAAGATGTACAAAAATGAAGAGGGAACGGTTCCTGCCCATCGTTTGACGTCAGTGCTGATCTCTCCAAATGGCATCTTTCTCCGACGTGCACCCTCCCTTCTGAGAGTACGAGTCTTACAGTACAGAAGTGCCCCAGAGTCATAAGCTCAAGGAGGAAACGGGAGCAATGGAGTGGGTGCTTCCACGCAAGGGTTCCATGTTAGACTGTGGGGTTCACAGCACACAGGCCTGGCCGGCCTCGCCACCGGCAGGTAACAGGGGCCTCCTGGGTCTGAGCAGAAGGGGCACACAGGACAGCATCCAGCCGGGGAGGGGGCAGTGATGGAGGCAGAAGAGGAAGGAAAGCTGGAAACCCAAAGAGAGGGCACCTTTGGGGAGCCTGTGTAGAGCAGACACCACACCTGAGAGGCACGCCGACGAGGCCGGAGGGCTGTGTGGGTGCATCCTCCAGGCCCCAGGTGTGGTAGGCTAGCCACACAACACCGCGTGTGGACACAGACCTTTGCTCTAACCATAAGAGGGTGAAATCTGAGTAAAAAGAACACGCCAGTTGAGGGACTGAGGCAGGAACATCTCCTTCAAGGATTGAGAAGCATCCTGAAGGCGGCAGAGCTAATCACCTTCCTGACCCTCAGGGGCTTCCCCTAATGCACACACAAACACAGCCTCAAGCAGACAGACAGACAAAACCCAGTGCCTTCTACCAGGAAAGGTACAGAGATCTGCCGCGTGATATGAACACGTCCCAAAGCCACCCTCTTCTCATCCCGCCGGGAATGTGCTGGACCGTGCTGGCTTGAATACTGTACCCGCAAACTCACGTCCACCCAGAACCTCAGAAGCTGCCGCTATTCGGAAACAGTGTCTTGGCAGATGTAATCAGATCAACTAAGATGAGTTTACACTGAAGTCAGGTGGACCCCAGCCCCAGTGACCGGTCTCCTTCATAAGAAGAGGGGTGGACGCAGAGCCGCACGCAGGGAAGGAGGCCACGTGACGCTGCAGGCAGAGACGGGGGTGATGTGACCACAGGACAAAGGGTGTCAGCATCGCAGGGAACATCGGAAGTGAGGAGAAAGAGGCAGGGGACACCTCTGCCATAGAGCCTTCAGAGGGATCCTGGCCACACCGACACCCTAATTCTGGACTTGTGGCCTCTGGAACTGAGAGAGAACACAGTTCTGTTGTTTAGGCCACCCAGTCAGTGGTAGTGTCTTCCGGCAGCCCTGGGAAACGAATCCACCTTTCAGCGGGATAACCGTTAACACTGCCGTCTCCGTAAACAGACTCGCCTTAAATATCTCCCCACCAGCAGCAGCGGGGCGGAGGTGGAGTGAGGAAACTTACGGGTGCTAAGCGCTTCCTATGCCCCAGGCTCTCGGCTGGGGGATGACACACCCAACTGCAGGGGTCCCCAAAAACCACTCTGCAGGGGGTAGGTTTTACCCCATGGCCCAGATGAGAAGGCTGAGGTCACGGGCCTTTCTTGCCTCCACACAGGCCACCCTGTCAACTCAGTGTTCAAAAATTCCAAACCATGCATCCTCGCCACCACGATATGTCCCGGTCACCGTGACACTGGGTATTGCCTAAAAAGTTCTGGATGGGGATTAATGTCTCATTTGAAAAAAATAGGCTTCGTCCCAGAATACAACGTGGACTCATACTGGCTCTCGCTGACTCTATCACCTCATTGAATTCAGGAGGCGATGGGCTCCCCAGCAGAGCTAATGGAATGGAATCAAACGGAAAGGCTTCTAAATGGGAGGCGCTCACCATCCTGACAGCGCGTGGATACGGCGTTTCGTGAAGGAACCGTGCGCCACATACCACGTGAGCCAGCAGGACGAGGGACCACGAAGGAGGGCAGACAGGTCTGGGCCCTACGCTTCTGACGTTAACTGTTCCTGTTACACACATAAGAATGGAAACCTCTCTGTCCCTGTATTAGTTTCCCGGGGGCGCCTGTAACTACCACACACTGGGCAGCTTAGCCAACAGGGATCTTTTTTTTTTTTCTCTCATAGCCTGGAGGCCTGAAGTCTGAGATCAAGGAGTGGGCAGGGCCCCGCTCTGTCTGAAGGCCCCGGAGGACGATCCCTCTTTGCCTCTTCTAGATTGTCATGGTTGCCCGCAATCCTTGATGTTCCCTGGCTCGTAACGCGTCACTGCTGTCACACGGCGTTCTCTGTGTGTCCATGTGTCTTTGCCCATGTTGACACTTTCTCATAAGGACACCAGTCGTGTGTGTCCTTTGGTGGTGAGAGGATTTGACTCTCACCACCCTCACCCAGCATGACCTCATCTTAAACTGATTCCATCAGTAAAGATCTTGTTTCCAAATGAAATCGCGTTCACAGGTCCGGGTACCCGTGCGTATTTGGGTGATATTCAAATCCAGAACAATGCAGTATTTCTTAAAGCACTAAATGCAGGTTTACTTGCTTTATATTCGTCTCCTAATTAGACTCCTACTTCCCACCAGTGTTACAAGAAAATCGCACTGTTTCCCATTTAAAATCTCATTTAGATTCTTTCAGGGGAGACAGTGACCCAGGGGGGACCTGTGTCTGCTCTCTCCTCACATTCTGAGCGCTAACTGCTCACTAAGGAAGTGCTGTGTATTCTCACATCTCTTGTTCCCTGTTCCCTGTCCTCTGTCCTCTCCTTTACTGGCTTAGTCCAAGCTGTGCTTCCCTCTGGTCCAGAGTATTTCCTCAACTTTCTATCTGCCAAGCCCAACTTTTTTTTCATCACAAGAAAAAATTAAAACTATGGTAGTTTTTGTGTCATGTAATTGAAAATATTCCTCCTTGCGTAGAAATGGGACTTTACTGTTAAACATTTTATATCCATGTAGAGTGGATCTAATGTACATTTCATGCATGGCCACATCTAACATAAATTATAAATTAATGGAAAAGTGAAGTAGACATGTTACAAATTATCTTTTGTTTGCATTTTTATTTCACCTTGTTTATCCTCCTTGTAGCTAGAGAAAAGTTTGTTTGAAATTAGAAATTTTCTTAAGAGTCACATTTTCAAGGTAGTGACTTTTTTTGAAGTGATATACTCTGCGGGGAATAGAGGTTCACGGTTTAACTGTTAAATAGTGTACATCACACACCAGCAAACTCTGAAACTGTACCCAACCAACCAAATACAACAGTCACCACTTCATGAGGTAGAAAGCATGAGCGAGACTTCTTATTATAAGAGATCTTTTTTCCCTTTACCAGAGAAATCAGTAATCAGACCAAAGGTAGATATGTTAGTTAACATTTTAACAAATTTTTTTAGCCAGAAAATAAAACTAAATAAATGAACGAAAGAAAGAATGAATAAATAAATAACACAGCAATCAGCCAAACCTGAAACTCTACTGTGTAGGATGCTAAAAGGATACAGTGAGTGGACCAAGAAAATAACTGTCTATGAGATACAGAGAATAATCCCCACCACGAGCTCCACATTTCATCCGTCCCAGACAAGCAAACACAAGCAAAAATGCTGAGAAACACTGTTTCACAAAAGGTGAAATGATGTCTTAAAATTATAGGGATTCAGTACAAAGGATTCTGTTCCCTTCCTTTTGTTTTCACGACAGCCCTGTCTCCAAAGCTTCCTTCCCAAGACGACTCAAGCCCAATACACCCTTGGCTACCCAAGTGGCAAAAGAAAATGGCAAGAGGAGATCTGAGGACCACTCAGGCGGGGACGCATCTCAGAGAAGAAGACGTGGTTTGTTCCTTTTGGATGAACAACAAGAATAGTGCAGTAGAAAAACGGAGGGAAGATTCCACCCATCTCCCACGTTCATCACAAGTTCATGTAGGAAAAAAAAAAAAAAGTTAACCAGATCCTAATGAGGGAGAGAACTAAATTCTGTTGTTTTTATGGGTAAAGGTATTCAGACCACCTGTGTAAAAATACGCTGCTTGCTTCACAGGGAAAATACTATGAGGGATACTTTAAGCAAATAACTAAACTGCATACAAAGTTTGAAACCATTTTACAATGGAAAATCCCAAATCCTGTAAGCAGAAACAGATGGATGGTCAGCGAACACCGCTCCCCAGGAGAGGGATGATTAAGGATGCGCGGCCATGCACATGTGTTCACGTTTGGCCCACTTGCTGAATCCTGGGAGGCCCCCTGGTCTTGCACGTCGGTTAAGAGTTTGGCTGCTGGAGAGAGAGTCCCTCGTTTCAAATTCCAACTCAAGAGTCTGGGCTAGGTAATCCAAAGTAAACTAGTTAAATCAGCTAGGCCTCGGCTTTCTGATCTGGAACTGGGAAATGAAGAATTGATATTCCCTGTAAGTTGGTGCGGTTGCTATGGAGAACAGTATGCAGAGTCCTCCAAACCCTAAAAGCAGAGTTGCCATACGATCCGGCAATCCCACTCCTGGGCATATACGTGGACAAAACTTTAATTCAAAAAGATACACGCACCCCTGTGTTCACAGCAGCACTCTTCACGACAGCCAGGTCACGGAAACAACCCAAGTGTCCCTCAACAGCAGAATGGTTGAAGAACATGTGGGGCATGTATACAGATGTTGGTATTTCCTGTCTGCAAAATCGTGAGATTTTCGCTACCAGCCTTCACTGAACCCTGATTTAACTCAAGGACTCCTTTAAGCCAAACTGAAGTTTACTTGTTGGAACACTGGGCATCCATCAGCCAGGTTAAGAACATACGCCAGGATCTTTAAGTTTCAAGCTCAATTATTACCATGCCACCTACTTTCCTGCTACTGAGAGGAAATGAATGAGATGTCCTTTGAAAACACAGGGGCAAACGGTCTACTGACTGAGTTCCTACTTGGGCCAAACAGGGGCTGAAAACTCTACCCATATCACTGATGTCTCACCATAGTCCTACCAGAGAGGAATTATTCTCTTTTACAAAAGAGGAACACAGCACGTCTGAATGTTACGCCTGTGCCAGAAATCTTCAATTTGGCTAGCTTTCCACATAACTTTACTTAAAGGTAACCTTTCTACTGAAGTGTGACATAATACAGAAAACTGCAAACATGTATTTCACTATGAATGATGATGTACATTCACAGATGAATTTCACAAAGTGGACACAGGCAAGTCAAAAACACTGGAAAATTACAAGCAACCCTCAAGCCACTCTGATGCCTGTTTGTTCAATTTCTATTCGCTTCTCTAGAACGTCGGACATGCATTTGATTTATTTAACCACATTATGCGGGGAGATTGTGCATACTATCTCTTCATTACCTGAGATCGTCTAAACTGTATTCCTGTAACAGTGGCTCACGACCCAGCTGCTGTGGACTATGCTCTATTGGTTATCTCATTTCCCCACAGAAAACCCTTCACAAAGGTACGGTTTATCGACGTGCTTTTGACTTTGAATGAAATCTGTCTTTGGAGTCTCCCAAAGGAGACACAGAGTCCAGGACTTACGGGCAGGTAGTTTATTCCGAAAAGGATGCTAGGAAGCATCGCTGAGGAAGTGAGGACGTTGAACAAATAAAGGAGAGGACCGAGAAAATGTCCTCATCATGGGTATCTTGCAACTGAACACTCAGAAAATTCAGAATTATTCCACCAAGGGTCGCTTCACCCCTGAGGGTTGCTTCAGGGACGTTAACCCCTCTCTGCTGGCTAGTCAAGGCTGCCCGGGGGTGGGGAATCCAGCTCCAGTAGGGTCAGGGAGAAGGCCTCCCACACAGGAGAAGAGTAACCCACGCCAGGCCACAGTGTATCACCTTCCCAGAACCAGAGCCAACGATGAACTCCAGAAGCACCGGGACCTTTTGTCTCAAGGGCCACTGGAAGTCAGAATTACACTGTGTTTTGGAAGAGCTATCACTGACAATCCTATCTCTTCACAGTTTATAGAAAAGTATGTGCCATAAACACCACTGAGACCCAGGACTACGTTGGTGTCTTCCGGGGTACAGTTGGCATCATCTCATGAGAAAGCAAGCACCTTCAACTCCTCATGTTTCTCTGCCTTGCCATCACTCACGGGAGCTCCAACTGAACTTTTCAGCTGCCCTCCAGTAGCTTATTTTGCCCTTACATTTGTCTCATAATTACCGCTCATCTCCTGATTAATGTGGAGGCTTTATCCGAGAGTTTTCAGATGTAGTACATTGCCATGTGTCTTAAATGTTGCCCCAAATACATTTCAAAAAGAGACCTGAATTAGAAATAATCAATCAAAGGGCAAAGAAAGAATTCATTATGTATTTTACGGCAGTCAAGAGAACTGAGTCAAAATAGAAAACACTTGTGTGGCGTCTAAACCTTGTTCGAGGAGTGATGCATGATGTCTATTTTAAACCCCACGTGTCTTCACTGTGCAGACGAGGAACCCACGGCTCAAGGGATCTGACTGCCTGCCCGAGCTCAAGCATGTGGCGATGGGGAGAGCTAAGAGCTGAACGCAAGTCTGTCTGGATCCATCCACTTCATGCTATGACCCACAAATACAGGCGCCAGTGATGGATATAATTCCTAATGTTGGAAGAGATGCAATATATACGTGTAATAATACGTCGCATATTGTTATTTCTGCTTTCCTTTAACTTTTGGAACTTTTCCCCGAATCATAGAGACAGTGGAGAATGAAAGATCCAATCTAGGGTCAACATTTCCTCTGCTCTTGAAATGTCTCTAGAGCTAATCTGTAATTGTAAGACGGCATACTACCCGGTTTGTCACATTATGAAAAACTTTTGAAGCGAGTAGCCTTTCTGTACTTATTGGATGTAAACATTTAGAAGCAATTACAAAAGAATTAGGGTATCAATCATTTTAATCTGATACTATTTATTTTGAAAAGCAGATTCATGATGGTGGAGTGAGTATAAATTTCAACTGAAGTTTGCTTGTGTTTGGGGGAATTCGGCTCTTCCGTGGGGCTGGCACAGGGAGAAACAATCCCTAAGAAAGCTTCCCGCTGACCTACACCATTTGTTTTGAATAAAACTCAAGCTGGAGAGCTTTCTTTCACAAAAACGTAACTTTCCTAATTCCAGTTATGTTACAGCCTGGGGTTAACAATGGGCTTGAATAGATTTATATCTCATAAATCAGTTTTATGGGAGCCACTAAGTTACAGTTTTTGGATGATAAACTTCCTCCATTTGGTCAAAATGGACATCACTATGTAAATAGTTGCCTCTCTGATGCGTCAGTGAGTTCCCAACAGACTTTCCTGTCTCAGTTACTCAGGGTACTTGCACTGCCAAATCTTTATTTATTCTGGACTCAGAGGGTATACCTGGCCCAGTTCACCAAGTTTATATGAGAACACGGGCACAAAAAAGGAGTTCTAATACACAGGATGGTTTCAAATATTGAATAACTAATAGAATAAGGGCACACAGTGGAACAGGCTTGATCAAAATGACATCCATAACAGACAACAGGTACACCCATACTGCTGTACTCAGGTGGGATAACCCTGGGATTAAATATATCTAAGGATGCTTCGTCTCGGCCCAGATCTTAAGAAATTCAAAGAGGCAGATGAGTTCAAATTAGTAACTCAGACTTCACCAGAAAGTGTGGAATATAGATGTTTCCTGTTTCTAAATTGGATTGAGATGGGTCTACATGTGCTCATTTGCTTCCGGATATTATCTAAAAATAACAAGTGAGAGAAATCTACACACCAGTAATAAAATTCAGTTTGCTTGAGAACTGAAGCATTGTTACATGCTTCACACCCTCAATTATTCCTAAACGGCTGGCAAGGATTTAAAAATCATCAAAGGCATTTATTAATAACAAACTCCATGTCAAACATGGATGCATTAGCATAGCTTTATTTGTGTTTTCATTTTACCACCAATTTTTGTGGTTGAGGGAGAAGTGACACATGCTGAAAAGTTGTAGAGAGTTCAACAGTGGTCCTCATGAATGGAAGAAAAAAGTTCACACATAGGTTCAAAACACAAAGCTGCTGATGGACAATAGTGCTCTCTCACATCTAACTAGAGACACAGAAATACAGATGACATTACTTTTCATACTAGCTGTCATCAACATCTGGTTTGCTGTATTCTATCGTGTGGATAGATCTAGGCCATATTTGGAATTTGCAAAACGACTGGAAATAAGTGTTCACTAAACAGGACTTGCTAAGTAAACTACAATAAGCTACACAATGAAATACTATGCATCTGTACAAAACAGAAGCATCAGATCTTTATATATGGATATGGGTAGACAGTAGTGTTTGTTTACATTTGCATAAAGAAACTAATAAAAGTAGTTATCCATAATGGTTGGTTTGGGCTGAATGGAGGAGAGGAGAGGGAGGGAGGGAGACCCTCTATAAACTTTTTAATTCTTTTAGTAAGTTTATTTATTTACTTTGGCTGCGTTGGGTCTTCGTTGCTATGTGTGGGCTTTCTCTAGTTGCAGCGAGCGGGGGCTACTCTTTGTTGTGGTGCACAGGCTTCTCATTGCAGCGGCTTCTCTTGTTGCGGAGCACGGGCTTCAGGTGCGCAAGCTTCAGTAGTTGTGGCACGTGGGCTCAGCAGTTGTGGCGCACGGGCTTAGTTGCTTTGCGGCATGCGGCATGTGGGATCTTCCCGGACCAGGGCTCGAACTGGTGTCCCCTGCACTGGCAGGCGGATTCTTAACCACTGCGCCACCAGGGAAGTCCCTATAAACTTTTTTATTCTTAAATAAGTTCATTGTCTTTCCTGTCCAGGGCTTTCCAGTCATGGGGTCCCTTAGATCCAGACACTGCTTCAGGGGTCTTAATGTCCAGGAAAACCCTCCTTGAATGTTCTGGCTAGATCTGTTTTCCCAATTGTAAGTCCAGCTATAAAAAGTTCGTAGAGCCCTGGACTTTTTCTTCTTCACAGTGTTGTTAGTGCCACGGTGTGTGTGTGTGTGTGTGTGTGGGTGTGGGTGTGGGTGTGTGCGCACATGTGTATGATCATTTATTTGATGCTTCTCCTCCAACACTAGGCTATGAGCCCCTCAAGAACAGGGTCTCGGTCTTGTAACCACTGAACCTTCACTGCCTGACACAGTGCTTGGCTTTGAGCAGTTTCCAATCCCTGTTTCTCAATTGAATAAATGGCAGTATGTCAACATCAATCAACCAATACAGACACATTGTCAGTTACTGTCTCTATGTGCTTTTTTGTTTACCTGTTTTATTTGAAAAATACAAATTGCATTGAGTTTCATAGGAGAAATTCTTCAGAAACATTCATCATTTCGTCTTTCTGTGTAATACATTTTATCAAAATACTTCTGCATTGTATTTAGAAAATATCTGTTCTTATAAAGTTTTCAAATTTATTTCCATAGAATAGAGTAAAATAAGTCCTTCTGTAATTTGTTTAATCTCTGTTATTTCTTTAATTTTATTTCACATTTTGGATTTGTGGTATCACCAACTGTTAAATTGTATCATCTACTGACTTCGTTTTACTCATTTTCACCAAGAGTCAGTACTGGATTTATGTTTCATCATTTGTCTGCTTTCTAATGTTTAATTTAATTTTTGTACTTTTCTTTATTAGTTTTATATTTTTCATTTTTTAATTCAGACTTAATTTTTTTAGAGTAGTGTAAGGTTCATAGCAAAACTGAGGGAATGCACTAGTTTTATTTTTAATTGCTTTTTCTAACAACTTCAGTTGAGTGTTCTTCGCATATTTTTTTTCTAGCCCGTAATTACTGAAAGTCATTCCGTTTCTTCTGAGCATGTTGTAGCTATCTACAACAAATTTATTTTCTATAAATTCTGCATTTTGAGTTTTTAATTTCTCTTTCACTCAACAGTTAAGGCACAGATTGTAATTTAACTTAAAATTTTAAATACTTAAAATTTTCAGGGTGCTTTTTTTTTTTTTACTTTCTATTTTTCTCATTTTGTTTGTGATGGAATACGGTGAGCGTTACTATTTCCTCTCACTGTAATCTTTTTAAGTTGTGTGTGTGTGTGTATTAAGTGTGAGAATCTTTTGTTTTTAATAGGCAGATAAATTATCTCATTTACATTTATTTTCTAATTGACATAAAACATTACATTAGTTTCAGGTGCACATCATGATTTGATATTTGTATATATTGCAAAAAGGTTACCACCATAAGTCTACTTAATATCCATCACCACATAGTTACAAATTTTTTTTCTTGTGATGAGGACTCACACTTACTGCTGTGACAGATATATTTGCTATTTTTTTCTATATTTCCTTTTATCTTTTAGTTTTTGCTCTGTAAAAATTTTTCACTATATATATATATATATTTGATAGAGTTTTGTTAATGATAATAAAAAGGAAGGAGGTTCTGGGGTATTTTAGCAAAAAAAAAACCTGATACTGTACCCTTGTACTAATCAAAAAGAGCTAGAAAGTATTACTCATAAGACTGTAAAAAACTTTACAAACTATTTGAAAAGGAAGCTAATTTACATTTATCTTTTGTTCCTGATATTCTATTTTTTTTTTAAATGCAGCTTCAATAATGATAAACCTCTTCTCTTATGTAAAGAAGAGAGAAATAGCCACATTGGCTTTTGATCTTGGTAGTAATTCACAAAGATTTCAGCAAGAAATCATTTTCAGGAAATATCTCCAAGCTTTTTAAGAATAAGCTTCATGTTTAAGGGAGAAAACAGTATTTAAGGTTTTTTTTTTTTCTTTAAGTTGCTTATGGCTATGTCTGGATGAACTTAATTGATTTTTCAAGGGAAGATTCTGACTTTCTACCCTGAGACCATTTGTAACGTGCCATGTGAGAAATTCTGTACAGAAATTCATTGACTTTGACAGAATTCCAAATTGTTTCTTCTATCACGATAGCTCATCAACTGCTTTTGCTTGATCAGAAATGAAGTATTTTACCATCAAATGGTTCTGCTGAAATTCCTCTATTAGACTAAGATTCCCTAAACATACAATTCATTTAGCATAACACTGTGCTTTGCTGAACCTATTGTATTTTCCCCCCTGAGGCTAGTAAAAGAAAAATAGAATAGAAATGAACCTTCAGGACCATACTTTTTCAATAGAGAATCATACTTCAATGTAAATGCTCATATATTTTTAGAATCTTTCATTTTCACGGGAAAACTTTTTCAGTGAATTTTATCTTTAATAGCTAAAGAAAATTTTAATATTTCAGACACTCTTCTGGTTTATTGGTTAAAAATATTTAACATGATCTTTGATGTTGGATATGTATTTTAAAATGTTTACTGAAAGAGAAATGGCACATTATGAAAATGAAGTCGAGCAGGACCCTGTGGGTCCTATTCAGCTTCCATGACCTTCCCTGAGTTCCAAAGGGCAGGTTAAAACAGTTGCTAATCAGGGAAGGGAAGCTGAAACCCCCAACAAATGGAAGATGAAGCATTCTTCAGAGAAGATCAGGAGACCACCTGAGGCCAGATTAAAGGAGTGCAGGCCCTGCACATACCCTAATCTTCTCAGCAACCCCACCCTTGAACCATTGCTATAAAACTCGTCACCAAACCCTCCTGGGTTGGGACACACAGTTTCGAGGGCAGGAGCCCGCTGTGTCGCCCTTTGCCTGGCAGGGCAATAACGCTATTCTTTTCTACTTCACCCAAAACTCTGTCTCCGAGATTCAATTCAGCACTGGTGCACAGAGGCTGAGCTTTCGGCATCAGAAACAGCAAAGCGTGAGGTGTCTGGCCCCAGTGCTAACGGTAACTCCTGGCATATCCAGGGCACGGTGCTCGATTTCTCTGGAATCATCTTTCCTTAGAAGTAAGAGTTTTAGGCAATGATTTCTCAAGTCTCTAATGGGTTGAAGGGAGAATATGACACCACCAGATACGCCTGTTTGGCATGAGGGTTATCTTGAGGCTGATCATTTTTAAGAAACAGCAGACACAGGAGAAGCTCTGAAAACCCGGGAAGAAGTTACCCTTTTGTAAGACGCATTTGCATTTTCAAGGGAAACCTCCATTTGTAAAGGGTGTCTTCCTTTCTGTACCAGGAAGAAAAGGATGCTCTAAATCTCAAGAGTCTTCTCAAGCGAGAAGGCGAGGACTCCAGTTTGCACAGCCACCGTACCCTTGTTTACAGTGCTTCTCCTGGTCCCCTCCCTTACCTGGCCCTCTTCACCCCAACACCTCCTTTTGTCTTTAGCTGGAGCTGCTACTTAAGGGGGTGGCTTGGGCCATTTCAGGGAGTTACTCAGTTTGCCTGGGTATCTCCCCTGTACATGGGAGGTATACATGTTATTAAACTTCTGTTTGTTTTTGTCCTATTAATTTGTCTTTTATTACAGGGGGTTCTCAGCCCGAACCTGGAAGGGTAGAGGGAGAATTATTTCTCCTGACCCATGGGGTCTAAATTATAGAAGGAAAATAGGTTCCATTTCTGTAAAACACCAGAGTTTCAAATGGTTCTATGATATAAATCAGTGTGGATTGGGGTCAAAGTGAGAGTGACTTCAGATGATGTGGTCGTCCTTGAAGGACGCTGAAATGAGATACACGGTCACCTCCACATCTCCCATATTTGGGGTAAGCTCTGATGTGGGGCTGCTCGCATCGCCAGGGGATGCGTGTCCACCGACATGATGAAGACGGCTCTGCTCTATTGATAGGATGGGGGGCAGTGACTCCAGGCTTTATTATCAGCGATGAGAAGAGGAGCTCTAGACAGGGAAACGGAGGGAAGGAAGCCCCTGGAGATCTTGCACTGGTGCCTGGGAGTCTGCAGAATGCAAGCAATTTGCCCTTCTACCTCAAGGGGGCTCGGAGTTGTGTTATATTTAACTAAAGAGCATTGGGAAAGCTTCAGTCTTTTAAGATTAAAACTGGTCATATTGGCTTAGCCTGAGTTAGAGCTTACCCCAACCTTTTGTATTGCTTTAACTTTTTGAAAGACATTACGGAAATGACTGAAATTAGCAGATGTGATTGTTTCAGTATTATTTTAATAATTATAGATAGAAAAGTAAATCAAGCAAGTGACAGAAGGTTTTTTTTTCCCTTGAGACCCCAATGGGTCCTCTGTAAATTTGCTCAAGAACATCCTGATATGTGAAGGAGGATAACGATCTCCAAATGCAGAGAGCTGTCTAGACCCTAATATCATAACTTATACTGGACCAGACTTCAAATATCAATGGCTACAGAGACATTGGTCTCGGTGAACAGACGCATAACCCTGTCATCAGCCCCAATAAACAGACTGGCAAGAAGAGTTCATGGAGATGGCGTAAACCTGCTGACCGCAGTTCTTTCCGGCCCTACGCTCACCATCTGTAGATGCACTGATGCCAGCATGGTGGTACAGTGCCCAGAGTGCAACAGCATCCTTGACTCCCTGTCACACAGGAGGCAGGTCCTACACTATCATCGCCTTCCTCGTTTTGGGGGGCAACAGACAATACTAGCAAGTGGACAGAGATACTGTTTCACAGGCAGTCTCACGTTTAAAAAGCCATTTTCCAGATAAACAACAAGGTCCTACTGTAGAGCAGGGGGAACGGTAGTCAGTATCCTGTGACAAGCCATAATGGAAAAGAATATTAAAAAAACGTATATATATGTATGCATAGCTGAGTCACTTTGCTGTACAGAAGAAATTAACACATCGTAAATCAACTATACTTAAACAAAGTTTTTTAAAAAGCCATTGCCACACCTAAAAAGAAAAGCTATTTTCCATTACTGCCATTTTAACATTTTTATGACAGTGGTGATTATCATCAAAATGTCCAGTTTAGTATGTAGGCATGTATCATTTCAAAGGCTTGAGTTTTAATCTTAAAAGACTGAAGTTTTCCCCATGCTCTTTAGTTACATATAACACAACTCCGAGCCCTCTTGAGGTAGAAGGGCAAATTGCTTGCATCCTGCAGACTCCCAGGCACCAGTGCAAGATCTCCAGGGGCTTCCTTCCCTCCGTTTCCCTGTCTAGAGTTTCTCTTCTCATCACTGATAATAAAGCCTGGAGTCACTACCCCCACTCCTATCAATAGATTTGAGGTTACGGTTAAAATTCATCATGTTATATGTGGCCAATGTGCAATTATGGAAAAATGGGGGAAACGGACATAAGAGTTGGAAAAAAAGTCATCTATTTTCTTCTTCTCCAAGTCACTGATGAAAAGAGGTCACGCAACAAGTCAGTGGACATATTTCCAAGCCCAGAAGTGGGAGAGAATTCAGAGCCCTCAGAAGTTATTCAAATGTATTTGCTGGAATGATACCCTAGTGTATAAACAGTGACAAAGTTCTTGAATGTGTATACAATGATTTTCTTCTCCAAGGTAATGGCCAAGATGTGGTCGGGGTGTGTGTGTGTGTGTGTGTGTGTGTGTGTGTGTGTGTGTGGTGTGTGTGTGTGTGGTGTGTGTGTGTGTGTGTGTGTGTGTGTGTGTGTGTGTGTGTGTGTGTGTTACAATTTGCCTGAGCCTCCCTGGAACCTAAGTTAGAAGCCAAAGAAGCAGGATCAACTGTTAGATCAGAAAAAGAAGGTGCGTGAGTGGTAGGGATAAGAATTACTATACAAAATAGTATAAAAAGCAGTTTTTCCTTCTCATCTTTGTTAAAAATAACATTTTTTTTCCACCTACAGACTTTGATCACCCTTGGGATTTGGAACAAAGAATAAAAATATTGGGTTTCTTTAAGGTTTGCTTAGATATGCAACCAAAATGACACTTTCTCTCACGAAAAGTGTTTTTCTAACCAACACACACATTAATAATTTAAGGTCACTTCTAACCAATGCTTCATTTAAAAATTAATTGAGAAGAAACAGGTCTCAAAAGAGAATTCTCTGCGAGCTGTAAATGCTGGTACCGGTAGACTGCACACGTCGGAGTTTGACAGAATCCCTTTGAAAGGCGTGTTCTAACTGGGCTTTTTAACTTGCTGGAAGCAAACACAGCTCTGAACTAAGTGTCTATAGCATTTACTGTATGGCACACATTGAAGAACTATAAAAAGATAACATCATTAAAAACTGACTGAGGGAGTAAAACATATGTTACATTTCTAAGATAAAATGAAAGTATGGGAATTGCAACATTGAAATGTCAGCTTATGAATTATGTTGGAAAATGTACATTTTGATAAATGTTTTAATTCCTTCAAGTGGCTACAGGTATAATGATATAAATTACGCAAACAAAAGATTACTACTATTGCTTAGAGCCTCATGAATCTAGGGAAGGAAATCTTCAACTTGGTTCAACCTAGAGTAAAATTATTTGTTTACATACTGTTTTCGACAAACTGAAGAAATTAATGATCTTTAATCTAACACAACTGCTGTACCAGGAACCAGGATATGTCTTTTTAAAAAAATTACTGGGCTTCCCTGGTGGTGCAGTGGTTGAGAATCTGCCTGCCGATGCAGGGGACATGGGTTCGAGCCCTGGTCTGGGAAGATCCCACATGCCGCGGAGCGGCTGGGCCCGTGAGCCGCAACTACTGAGCCTGCGCATCTGGAGCCTGTGCTCCGCAGCAAGAGAGGCCGCGACAGTGGAGAGGCCCGCGCACCGCGATGAAGAGTGGCCCTCGCTCGCCGCAACTAGAGAAAGCCCTCACACAGAAATGAAGGCCCAACGCAGCCAAAATAAATAAATACATTTTTTTTAAAAAAATAAAAATAAATACTTAGTAAAGTAATCCTGCTCATGATAAAAAAACATCCCCTTTCCCTGCACCTACCATTATGTACGTCATTCCAAGGAACAAATACTGTTGCAAAATCAGGATTTTAATTAACCTATGATTCTGTCTCGCTAACTCTAAGCTTGTGTGCATAGCTATTTTTCTTGATGTATTATCTTGAGAGACAGACTGTTAACTTTCAGCTTTTCTAGCTTCCTTATATGGATATTATACCCTCTCCTCTCCCATAATCCTCACGATTTAGTTAAATCAATAATTTTAGTAACTCTTTACTTATATAATTTTAAATTTTGGCCACTACCCAAATCCATATAGAGGGTGGCTTATGACCACCACTTCAGCAGATACGGATGTAAATTTTCCCTAACCTTCTCCCACTCCCCCCCTAAGAAGTCCTATCACCTCTCCTTTGCTTGAATCCCACCACTACTGATATCGGCCATGTTTATTTCTGGAACTATAATTGTATTTTCTGTGCCTAACAGGTACATTAATTCTAGGCACTGAAAAATCAGTAAACGTGATAAACGTCAGCATTATAAATATTACTTCTGCACCAGACAATTTTTTTATCATATGGTATTTTTTTTGTAGAATGTATCTTACATTCTTAGGTTCATAACTATCTTCCTTTTCTTAATTTCTGTGTATTTATGGTATTTTAAAACTCTCCCATGTTTCCTGATCACACACAAAAGGATACAGGATATTTTTTCTTTCCATAAACTACAGTTCTCTCTCCAGAGACCCCAGCCTTCTGCTCCAAACACTGCTGCTTGTCACGGACATTAACGTGCACCACTCTTCTATGTTTAAGTTTCTTAGGTTACAAAGCTTCTCTTCTCCTGATTTAGTCATTTTATTGAAGCCCATACTTGGAAAGGATTAATGGAAGGTGGTATCTATCATTACATAACAACGTAACAAATAACCCCCAAGTCTGAGCAGCTTAAACAACAATCATTTATCTCACACAGTGTCTGAAGGTCAAAATGTGGAGGTCGCCTAGCTGGGTGGTTTTTGCTCAGGGTCTCTAATGAAACTGCATTTAAGCCACTGGCCAGGGCTGCAGTCACCTGGAGGCTTGACTCTGCCGGAGGATCCGCGTCTAAGATGGCAAGCAACAGGAGACCTCGGTTCCTTGCTGGCTGCGGGCAGAAGGTGGTAGCTCCTCACCACAGGGGGACCCTCCCCAGGGCAGCCTCTTCACGGGGCAGCTGGCCTCCCCCAAAGCAAGTTGACGCAACAGACTCAAAAAGACCGAGGTGAAATATGCAATGCTGCTATATAACCTAGGTTCAGAACTCACACACCATCACTTCTGCTTTGTTGGGTTAATGATGAAGCAAGTCACTAAGCCCAGCCCAGGGGAGGGGACCAGGCTCCACCTTTTGAATGCAAGTATCCGTGAATTTGGCCACACAATTCTAAAGCCAACTCACGATTCTCAAACCCATCCCCCTAAAACTGAGCTCCTCTGCTGACTTTATGATTAACCTCTCTATCCGAAACTGTATTCCCTGTCTTGACCAATAACTGCTCCCCTCAAGACCAAGGGGAGAAATATCAAAGAGAAGAGGATACTGAAACCAAGCAGTGTCCTGAGGGGTCCTCCCGGGTACAAAAGCCTATCCACGTCCCCATTTCCTGTTTGCAGGAAAAAGGCTCCCACCTCCTAAACCTTCCCTGAGTTCCAAAGGGCAGGTAACTTATTAGGGAAGGGAGGGAATGCAGAAACAAGGGAGGAGCTGCCAAGAAACAACAGTGCAGCAATAAAGCAGGGTCCTGGTTCCTCCTCAAAGGACACACATAACAATATATCTCTGAGTTCTCCCACGGGAAAAAAGGCTCCCACCCAGGTGGAGGATGGTGACTTCAGGCTGAGCACAAGCACATGGACCCCAGACTCGCTGGAACCAGAAGGCTGATGACTTGAGATTCCCAGAACACCACCCAGTTACCTCCCCACCTGCCCATCAGAGGAAGGTTTCACACCCTGCAGCCCTCCCCGCAAATGTTGCCTATGAAAACTCTTCCCCCAAAACTATCAGGGAGCTCAGGTCTTGTGAGCCCAAGCCACCCATTCTCCTTGCTTGGCCCTGCAACAATCCTGCCTCTGCTCCCGACTCTGACACGTGCGTTTGTTTGGCCTTACTGTGCATCAAGCACACGAACTTGGGTTCAACAGCAATCCATTATTCCGTCCTACTACTTCAGTGGGTACCACATTATCGTTTGAAAATCACTTTCGTTCAGAACAGTGCAGGTATTGTGCCACCGTGTTTTGCGAGGGAGTCTTGCATATGAAGAGTTTGGCTTTGATTCTGTTGTAAGTCTTCTGAGTTGTTTCGCTTTGCTTTGTGTCCTGTCTAGATTTAAAATACACATGCCATTGATTCTGGTAGTGACATGCTATGAACTCTTCACGAGCAACGAACTTGCCCGTACTGAATGCCGCTTACGAGGGGAGAAACACAGGGTTAGGTTCCTGAGAGCCTCTGGTCACAACATTTCGGCAACTGATCAATACACGTGTGATCTTGTTTCTTCTGTGTTTCTTTGGAAAGACACCTTATTTACCATATATTGTTGATTCCTTAACACTGGACTCATAGCGGTGTAAGTCATGCCTGAACGAAGCCTATGGAGCGCATGCATTTTCTCCATAAGGCGTACCACGGGCTTCTTGTGCTTAGGGACATCAGGGAGCACTATAGCACTACACGTGGGGCCACTGGGAACAGCAGAATCACTGAAATAAACCACAAGGATGCCCAAACAGGGCACTAAGTAGACCACAAGTGCAGGCTCATGTTTACAGTGTGGGAGCTGAAACAAGAAGACATAGTGTGTCTTGCCTGACCCAGCTGCGCAAGTGTGTGTCTGGTGACACAAACCTTTCCCCACCGTGTGCACGTCCGCCAATGCCTGTGAAAGAACCGTGAGCACTGATTTTGGGGTTACATGTAAATTTTAGTGCAGACACAAAATCCTGAATCAGATTAAAGCTATGTTTTCTTTCTTCTTGGTGCTCAGAAATTTCACGGCGAGGCATACGGTGGGTCTATTTTCATTTGCCATGCTTAGTTTTCAGCGGGGTTTTAGGATGCAGGCTTATCTTTTCTGTGCACCGTTTCGTTGACCTTTCCACCTCTCTGTTTGCTCTGATCATCCTTTTGGAAACGTACGCTAGTCACGAGTTAGAAAGGTAAACGGGAGTAGTGGTAGGAAGAAGAGAAAAATGTTTGTGAAAGATTCCAGGGAATGAGGAAATACTTAAAACACTAATGAGAAGGGGATGATAATGAGATTTCAATGGAAGGAATGGGTAATGACATTAACGATGAAAGAAAACTTTTATTGCTTCCACGTGCCAGGCAAGGAACCGACCACGGGGTATGAAGGCATTAACTGAGTTCTCCTTTACAGCCCCAATCTGCAGATGAGGAAAATCGGGCTGACAGAAGGCGAGGAATTTTCCCAGTGCCCCACACCAGCCAGCGGCACGGCTGCCCTGGAAGCCAGGTCTGTCTAACTCCACTGGACACGCACTAAACTCACTCCTTCTAGATGGCGTAGGGGAGCAAAGCTGGCCACCCCCAAAGCTTTGCCTCTTTGGCATGAGGATTATTTCTAGCCAAGAACAATCAAGGCCCGAAAGACTCAAAAAGAATGTGTGACCTTCCCCTAACTGCCTGAGGAACGGAGACAGAGGACCTGCTCCAGGAAGGGAGGCGTCACCCTAGATAACGATACTGTGAACCGGGTGTGTAGGTGGGGAGGAACCCAGCAAGGTCTGCCCGTTACAATCCCTCTCTGTGTCCCCCTGTCTCTGCAGGTCCAGCAAACACTTGTTTACAAACACTTGCTTCTCCGTCTCCATGGGAACTGCCCTCCTCCCCTTTGAGGTCCCAAACCGCTACCCCAGCAGGCTCTTCTGTCTTGACTGAAGACGGTATTTAAGCGGAGGGGTTCTGCCATTTTGGCGAGTGACTGAGTTTTCCTGGGTCTCTCCCATGTATACGTGGTAGTAAATTTTGAATTTTCTCCTGTTGATCTCAGGTCAATTTAATTCTTACACAAGACAGAAGAGCCTGGAAGCACAGAGGAAAATGTCTTTGTTCCCAACAGAGGACACAGGTCCTTCACTCCCGTTCCCCACACAGGTGCTGCACAAACACTGTGGCTTGATTCCCACCTCAGAGAGCTCCTGCAGGCGTGTACTGCGAACATTCTCAGGGTATTCCCTTGAGGGACTCAACATAACGTACTCAGTAACTCACCCTTTATGGGGCCCTTTCCTGTGTCTCACTTTTCCATTCACCTACCAGGCTTTAGAGAGCACGTCAGCACTACATTTGGGGGTCATTTTCAACAGCAAAACCACTCAGATGAGGCACAAAGTTCCCTAACATGGCACTAACCAGACAGCACAAAGGACACTATTTACAGTGTGAAAGCCGGAACTAGAAGGCAGAGCACCACCTGCCCAACCTAAGCTGAGAAAGCAAGTGTCAGGGACTCAAATTTTTTTACCACAAATCTGAGGTTACCTCTGCAGAAAGTTACTTGTACGACAATCCTTGCTTTGCGCTCAGCTGCTGAGAGAACCCAAACTAGATCAGTGTTACTCCCAGGATTCCAAACTAGAAAAATGGAGACAATAATTCGACGAGGGCTGGATTAAGACTAGCTCGTCCATGGCTGTGTCCTTTCTGCCTGGTCCAAAGCCTGGCTGGGCGTAGGTCTCAAGAATTACTATTTTTTATTAAAGTATACTTTACTTAAATATTACATTAGCTGCAGGAGTACAACATAGCGATTTGATAGTTTTATAGATTATACTCCATATAAACTTATAATAAAATATTGGCTATATTCCCTGTGCTGTACATTACATCCTTGTAACTTATTTATTTTATACCTAGCAGTTTGGCCCTTTTAATCCCCTTCACCCAACTTGTCCCTCCCCACGTGATAACCACTAATTTGTTCTCTGTATCTGTGAGTCTGTTCCTGTTTTGTTGTATTTGTTCCCTTGCTTTATTTTTTAGATTCCACATATAAGTGAAAGCATATAATACTTGTCTTTCTCTGTCTTACTTATTTCACTAAGCATAATACCCTCAAGAATTATTTTTCAATCATTTGCAAAAAGTGCAAATGACTGATGGCCTGTTTCTTTGCCTCTCCATACATGTCTCTTGTGAATGCGAAACTACATCAGCTCAAAATTTAATGTGAGAGGTCAAACAGAGCATGCAGTGTAGAGAAGACCACTGACCACCTGGTTGACTTTTTAAACAGAGCAGAAACTATGATGTGAACACCAAAGTACCTCTGACTAGCAATACTGAGGCGCTGATGAGAGGGACAAGCATTGGTGGATTCTAAGGAGTCGGGGTCAAGAAAAATGAAGTCATTTTTTTCATATCAGAGGCCAGAGTTTATGGAAAGATTGGTGATGGCATCACAGGTATATTTCCTACCAAGAGAAAGTGTGTGAGCAGAAGGCTGGGATAAAGTAATCTCGCCAGAGTCTATTGTACTTGGTCCGGACGCATCCATTCTTTCCAAGCCCCGCGGGCTTCTGCTGTTCCACCGTTTTCACTTCCTTCCCCCCAACAACTCCTCCTCTGTGGGGATGTGCAGGCTTCTTCCCGTCACCAGCCTTTACAAGTGGATGTCCCCACTGCTCTTCTGTTCTCGCCATCCTACCCAATTCGTGGGTAAGCCCACAGATGTGTCTAACGCCTTCTTATACATGACTGACTTCTAAATTTATTTATGACTTTATTCTGATTTCTAGATCCATATTTCAAGTTATCAACAAGGCATCTCTACCTGAACCCCCAACAGAGGTCTCACATTCATTAAATCCTACCCCTGGCTGATTCCTTCACTTCTACCCACTTCCTCACAGATGCCATCCTTCCTGTGTTCCCTGCTTGGGCCAAGCTGAGGAAAGGTCACAATGCCTCAGTCTCGGGACAATCTCTGGCCTAAACCATGGACTTGCAAGCATTTCCAGTGGCTGCCATGTTCATGACGTAGTGCCCCTGTCCACAAGGGATATGCTGTAATAATCACAGTGGATGCCTGAAACCATGGATAGTACCAAACCCGATAGGTACACACCTGTACATACACACCTATGATAAAGTTTAATTTATAAATTAGGCACAGAGATCAACAACGATAACTAATAATAAAATAGAACAATTGCAACAATATATTGCAATAAATGTTATGTGAGTGAGGTCTCGCTCTCTCAGAATACCTTACTGTACGAAGTGAATGCCTTTTCCAGCCTAAGTAAACACGTACCGCGCACAGTGGCCGTCACTTTCGTAGTCGGAGGGACAAGAGCAAAACGAGCCCAAACTTCTTTTTCCTTCCTCACAGTTTCACAGACAGAAGATGACTTCTTGCTGTTGATCTCAGCAAGCTCAGCGTATTTTTTTCTTTATTGAGAACATCCACCGTTTTGCTGAAAGGAGGCAGTTCATGGACGCTCTTTGGCATGTGTGAATATGTGTGAATCGCCTGCATCACTACTCCCGTGCTTTGGGGCCATTATAAAGTAAGATAAGGGTTCCTTGAACACGAGCACTGCCGTGACACTCGACCTGATAACTGAGGCACCTACGAAGTCACTAACGGGGATTCACTGAAGACGGGGATGACTCCCGGCCGGGAAGGAGCGGGACGGTGAGACATTTCCCCACACTACTCAGAGCGGCGCGCAATTTCAAACTCATGACTTCTTTATTTCTGGACTTTCCCAATTAACATTTGTCGACCTTGGATGACGGCAGGTAACTGAAACCTTGGCGAGAGAAACCAAGGGTAAGAGGACCACACCAAATCCTACCAAATCACGGTACACACCAAATCCTACCAGTCAGCACCCTAGTGAACCAGACCTTCTGAACATGTGTCTCTGTGGGGATGTTCAGAGGCTGCACTGGACGAGCCTCTTCATTCCTCTGTCCCCACACGTGCTCAGCACTTGCGGTCATCTCCTTTCTGCTCCCCCAGGCTACCAAGGCCTTCCATCTCTTTCCCTAGTCCATCCACTGTACTGTTAACAGAACAGCCACTCGAGTACGCGAATACGGCTGCGCTAGTCTCTGGCTGACAGCTCGTCCTCAGAGGTGGCCTATGTCAGTAAGGATGAAGTTCACGTGGGTTTTCATGGTGTAGCTTATCTTTCATGAACTGGCCCACTCAAGCCCTTCTCCTGCTCACTGTGCGCCTGCCCATGTGCTTCGTGCCGTGGGCATACTTAGTTAACTCAAAGTCTCCGGTCCTAGACCCGTTCCTATGGACACCGCAGATATGTCTCCCGCCATCTTAAGACGCACTTCCTGGGCCAACTCTTTCTACTTAAGGCTTAGCTTAAAACTCTCTCTTATGGACCTAGAGACGATCATACTGAGTGAAGTAAGTCAGACAGAGAAAGACAAATACCATATGACGTCACTTCTGTGTGGAATCTAATTTTTAAAAGATACAAATGAACTTATTTACAAAACAGAAGCAGACTTACAGATATTGAAAACAAACTTACGATTACCAAAGGGGAAACGTGGGTTGCGGGTATAAATCAGGAGCTGGGATGGACACAGTATTATATATAAGACAGATGACCGATGGGGACCCACTGTGTAGCACAGGGCACTCTGCCCAATATTCTGTGCTAATCTATATGAGAAAAGAATCTAAAAAAGAAGGAATATACGTATATGTATAACTAAGTCCCTTTGCTGTACACCTGAAGCTCCCACAACATTGTAACTCAAGTATGCTCCAATAAAATTCAAAAAACACAAAACACAGCTGTACGTGAATTTCTCTGTGACTGTATATCCTCATATGTTTTCTCTTCACCTTAAATATACCTGCACTGAGTACTTACCATTTTGGTTGTATTTGTTTTCACAGGAACCATCCCACTAAAGACGACATTATCTAGGGACTTCCCTAGTGGTCCAGTGGTTAAGACTCTGAGCTTCCACTGCAGGGGGCGCGGGTTCTGATCCCTGGTCGGGGAACTAAGATCCTGCATGCCATGTGGCATGGCCAAATAAATAAAAATAGATGCAAAAAAAAAATCCATAATGAACAAAAAAATCAAAATTAAAAAAAAAGAAGGACTACATTATCTGGAGAGAGGACCTTTCGTCTTTCATCTTAGTTTTGTTGAGTGTGCCAAGAACACTCTATTTTCTATTTTCTCAGAGCAAAATAAATAAAGGGATGTTGACATGTTTCTCTCACCTTGAACTAATGTCTGGCCTGAAATACCAAAAGAAGAGTCTGTCTTACTGGCAATGAAAGTATCTTTACCCTCAAGTTACTTCTGTTGATTAAATCTAGCACTCTCCATCCACACCTCCCCTTCAACCTCAGATCAAAACACTCAGTGCAATAAACAAGTTGCTTGGAAGATTTAATGTGGCTTCTGCAGGCCTCCAGTTAGTTTCCAGACACTAAATTGGGGAACTCCTGCTTAATTTACATCCAGACTCAGTACAGGAGTCACTGTGGTAAAGCAATCATTTTTGAAGACCCAGGAGTTCAAACGGAGCTGGGTTTCCAAAACATCATTAATGATGAGACACGGCTACAGCATTTCCTGAGAGTTCCACACAAAAAGGATTTAGAGCAGTTCAAACAGACTCATCACTTCTGAGCTTCTGTTAGGAAAGAAAAACACAGCCAAGAATTCTTCACTCCCTTTACCAAA
This sequence comes from Phocoena sinus, assembly GCF_008692025.1. Classification (NCBI taxonomy): domain Eukaryota; kingdom Metazoa; phylum Chordata; class Mammalia; order Artiodactyla; family Phocoenidae; genus Phocoena; species Phocoena sinus. The sequence continues at coordinate 5,763,226 of NC_045784.1, read as the reverse complement.
TCTTTTCTGGTGATGAGGTCACGGGCTCATGAAGATGCTCGACTCAACATCACAGAACAGAGAGCCTAGGAAGTCAGGGCTGGCTGAAAACGAGAAGCCCGAGCGCCTGCTTGAAGAATGTACTTATCACCAAATTGGGATTCTGACAAAGTTCGCTTTTGCTTCAATTGTTTTCCCCCATACAGCGGAAGGAGAGGAGCCTCATTACACATAACAAATGCATCAACAAATGTAGTTGCAATGACTTTAATGTGTAAGGATGATAAAGCCTGGACACAGAACTTGGTTTCCGAGCCTGGAATTTCTGATGAGAAGTTCCTCTCCACACTTGCCAACACACGTTCATTTTTTGTAACTCTCAGTTTTATAAGGAAGATTGCTTCTCTGTGCCCTTTCCGGCCCAGACTAACAGCAAAGGAATCGTGATAGCATCAGCATGGAAGAAAGAGCACAGTTAATCATGTACAAAGTAACTATCCAGCCCTGGGAAGCACTTGGCTGTCTGGCTGGGGTGGGGAGTACATACGGTCGGCAATATTCCATAGAACGATGATTTGGGTCACGGTCGGCAATATTCCATAGAACAATGATTTGCATCACCAAAACAAGTCTATTTTAACTGTTTAAGTCTATCAACAGGGAAAGCTTTTTGTCCCTTTACTTTTATTTTAATGACCTTTTTGGGAAAATATGTTAACTAATACTTTAAAACACAGCCCCTTCTCCCCTTTTGAGTCTCTGGTGGGGAAGGATGGGTGAATTATATTTCACACTGCTCAAATCACAGGGCATCATCACCACTGGTCCAGGTAAAGATGCTCTGCACTTTATCATGTGTTCCTTTTCATCACTATTCCTCACCCCAATGTTGGGAACTATGTAATACGTTTCACAGGAGTTATTTGCTCATCTGCTTTTATGCAGTGTGTAGCGTTTTATGTGGGTTTCATGTTTATGTAAATCATATTGATATAGATCCCATTATCTGTTCATATTTTCACCCCCAAACTGTGCTTTTAACTTCTATCCAACTTTTTCCCTTCATTTGCTCACTGAAAGAGTGGTAGCTTCTTCTTGAAGTCACAACCACAAGGTTACCTTGAAGCTTCTGTATTCCCTTTTAGTTCTGCCATGAACTCCACAACCACAAGGAATGAGATTTCCCCCCCACACACACACACAAACTGAGGGAGCTTAGAAGTGGATCCTTCTCTCATCACGCTTCCAGAGGACAACACACCCCACCGGATACCTTGACCATGTGAGACCCAAGCAGAGGACCCAGCCAAGTCGCACACAGACTCTTGACCCATAGAAACTGGGACCATGTTTGAAGCTGTTCAGTGTGTGGTAATTTGTTACACAGCCACAGCTAACTGATACAATTTCCCATAGTGACTTCAGTCTCCTCAGAATCAACTCTCTGATCCAAAGACAACCTGGTGGAACAGAAGCACAGAAGCTCTTTGCTTCCCTTGGTCTTCACTGCTCGCTGATACACCAAGGTCTATGACCCAGGCACCTAATTCTCTTGACTGTGATATCAAGTTTACAGCTCTGGGTTCACAAGGTTCAACTATTTTGATTCAAATCAGTGACTTTGAGCAACTGACTGGCATTGTTTGTACTACAGTTATTAGAGCACCTATCCCATATTTATACAAAGAAGTTTAATGAGATCATTCGTGGACATCTTCAAAGCACCACTCAGCACTTGACAAGCACTCACCCAATAGTCACCATTAGGGTCACTGCAGTCTAACTAAATTTAATGAATGGGAGTTTGTGTGTCACAGAGAACACTAGGTTCTCAACAGTGGATGTTAAAGCTAAATGAATAAATTGAAAGAAATAACAACGTTGTTTGCTTGGGAGAGATGAACTGAAGGAAAATTACGGAATCCATCAAGACCTTCCACTTCTGGACACAAACAAGTGATTGGACTTTGCTCTCCCTTGACTTTTTGATTTCAAATCTCAATTTGATTTGAATATTAGGTCTCCGCATGTTTAATCTTAGGTGTCTACAGCGTCATGGACCACAGGAACATTCTCCTCCCACTGGAGGAGATGGAACAGTGATATGCAGACAAACATTTCACACTGAGCCTCGTTGGCCACTTCATGTTATTCTGGAGGAGGTTTACCTTGTTGCAAAAGCTTGAGTCTCAAAATGCAAAACAGAGGAGCAGAAAAAGGGCCAATCCGAATGCCTCCCTGAATTATGTAAATTTACAAAACAGTGTTTCGTCACATCAAAAGGAGATGCATACCTGGAACTTTTCACCGTGACAGCTGCAGAAAAGACTGGCCTCTTTTCTCTTTCTCCACTCCCAGAGACATGAAGCATCTTTCATCTTTTCCTGCAGAATTTTTCGTCCAACGGTAGCCACTTCCTGCTCTGACCCCTGAGCATGACTCGTTCACCCTGTGTTTGCAATAAACACATATTTTCATGAGCTCTCCAGTTCTCTAATCTCTCCCAGGGTCATGCCAAATAGAACCCCAGTGAAGTCTGTTTAAGAGACCATCTGGAACATGATAATACATTTCTGACAAAAGACTAATCTTGCCATAAAGGATGGTGGTGGCACAAACTCATGAAAGTGGTTTCATATTCGGGGATTTACAAGGAACGGCAATGCGGAGGGGGAAAGAGCCACTCTCCACAGGGCACCATGATGCGAAGATGGAAAATGTGGACAGATCAGAGGGGAAAAACAGTGTATGCTGTTGGAGAAAAATCATAGTATCGTGTAGGGGATGGCTCATGATGGCTCTCAGGGCAAACACAGGCCCCCACCTAGTTTTGTAAATAAAGCTTTACTGGAACACAGGCACACCTAGCTGCTTACATATCACGTATCTTTGGGTGCTTACTCGCTACCCCAGCAGAGCTGAGTAGTTGAAACGAGGACCGTACAGTTCATAAAGCCTGATGTATTTACCATCTGACCCTTTACAGGAAACTATACTGAGCCCTGCAGAGCAGGTAGAGCACGGGGATTGTGGAGCCAGTGAAAGATTCAGATTCCAGCTAGTAATTGCATTTTGTATTTTTGGTATTGTTGACAGGACTCAAACAGGTTAGAACGACATCTAGCCCAGAGCATTAGAGGTGCTTACCAAATGGCTGTTATTTTCCCATCCCTCATGTAGACAATTCAACAAAAAGCAAACCACCGTGTTTCCGTACCTCTCACAATATTATTTCAGAGAAAAGTAAACATAGCAAAAGACATCATGACTCAGTGCGCTTCGGCGTGGATCAACTACATATTTTCTATACAATATTCACCAAAGTTCAGCTGAGAATTTCCCAACTAGGATTTGATTTAATTTAATAAATTACCTTCCATCAGGATGGCAGGTAATTTATTAAACATTACATTTTCTGATAATTTTTGGAGAAGAAAATTTATTGAAAATTGGATCCCAAATACAGGTAAAGATATAATGGAAAATCAATGTGGATGTCCTACTATTTATACCTTTAGGTGAATGGGATCCTAAGAATATTATCACAGTCCTGTGAGTTTGATCTTTGGTATTCCATTCTAAGGTACAATTTAAATGGAATAAAGGTGACATTGTTCTTGGAACAAAGGAAAATGGCAAAGTAAAGGTAACTAAAAAACTATAAATAGGTTGGAAAGGGAAAAAATGCCAAATGTGGGTGAGGCTTTCGATTTGACTTTTATTTTTTGCCACTCTGAGCAACAGAGGCCGGGGTGAGCTACCAGTTCTTCTAGAAGCAGCCCTGTGTAAGATCATGCAACAGCGTCTGTTGTTTTCACCCACCTGTGCCCTCCAGGGCTTCTCTTGTACTCCTGGTTCTGAGCATCGATACCCAGGAGACGGCCCTGTCTTTGGCACACCTCCTGCTTCCTGGACCGAATACAACTGTTTTTCCCCAACTCGCTCACCCTCGGCCCCCACCTCTTCTACTCCACGCTGTTTCTGGTCCCAACGATACACCTTCAATAATATTCATTTGCATAACCCCGATCTTGCTGGCAAATGAAAGGGGCATTTCTCTAGCACCTTTAACCAAAGTGTCCGAGAATTCTGTGAAGCCTGGCCGGCACGGAGGGCATGACGTCTACTCAAAATCTCCAGCCGGTGACAAGTCAGAGCTCTAGGGTTTCCTTTGCAACGGGGTGCCAGTCCAAGGTTGCTGGCTGGAGAGTCTGGGAGTCAGTGTGAGGGACTGTGTCAGGCTTGGCAGTGGTCCTGCCCCAGCAGACAGCCAACAGCACCACCCGGGTGGGCGGGTGATGCCATCACTGGCCCACTGGAAGAACTCCGGTTGGACGAAATAAACATCATTTGATTAAATAGCTATTTGGATGATGGAACTGCCACAAAGAGGTAGCTCTGTGGGCAAGGGCAGAGTTACGGATGGGAAACATGTGTCCAAACCCTACTGCTCACTGTACCGATCTCAGCGCTTGAACGTACCGGAATGTGTGTGAACGAGCACGTCTGGGATGAAGACATCAGTCTTGGCTTCCGTCTTGCATATGTAAAATTGCTCCAGGAATGAATAGCCTAGCCTGTTTGTGTGCCAGCCTCTTCAACTGGGATCAAGACACAAAACATCGTTGTTGGGTGAGGAAGATGAGGTGCCCGGAATGTGAAATATTCCAGACAGTGGGGCAGAAGGAGAGCCCTGCTGGTGCCAGAATACCTGCAAAACAGGAAAAAGACAGAGACTTAGCAGCAGTTTACATCTATTGCTTTTAGGCCTCTGACCAAGATCCCTGGAAGAACTTTTTCCTTCAAATGGAAATTTACCTCTTTGACTAGTCCCTTGGAAGAGGACCTCTAATTAGCAGACAGTCTGCTGATGGGGACCATTTGCAATAGGGAGGCAACGCCCTTTGCCATAAATATTGAAGGGATTAAAAAATCGAATAACAGTAAACACACACACACCTCTCCTTAGAAAAATAAAAATTTCAGGGCTTCTCCGGCGGCGCAGTGGTTGAGAGTCCGCCTGCCGATGCAGGGGACACGGGTTCGTGCCCCGGTCCGGGAAGATACCACATGACGCGGAGCGGCTGGGCCCGTGAGCCATGGCCACTGAGCCTGTGCGTCCGGAGCCTGTGCTCCGCAACGGGAGAGGCCACAACAGTGAGAGGCCCGCGTACCGCAAAAAAAAATAATAATAAATAATAAAAAAAAATAAAAACTTCAGGGAAACCTAGATAACCCGTTTATCCCATCGACAATGAAGCGTGGCAGGTTGCTAATTAGAACAATTCAACAATTGTAATTCAGCGTGTACACTTAAGAACATGTTCAAGCTGCAGTGATTCAAGTTCGCAAAACATGCATTCCATCAGGTCTGCCTGAGCATGGCCTCTCCGTGCCATGATCTCAGAGAAACCGGAAGTGATTTATGAAGACTCCAAGGAGAAAACTCAGGGTTCGCCAGGCCCTCCCTTCTGTTGTAATCACAGAGAACTCCATGCTCTGTGGCGACCACACGCACAGTCCTGGGACGGGTCCTCCAAGGGTGACGTGGGTGACAGCAGGTTGGCTGTTGTGTCTACATTGATATATATATTTTTTTCTTTTTCATAAGAAAAAGGAGACTCACTTTTTATTTGGAAGTAAAATGTCTTTTTCCCTAAAGAAAATGTCTGTTTTCTTTTTTCCATCTGTAACAATTCATTTATATCTCCTCAAAATTAGAGTTTTTGGCAGGATTCCCTTACTTGCAGAAATACAAAACACAGAGAGTCTGCTATGAAATAAATAACCGAGAAGAAGTCGGAGCACACACGCGTCACCTTATTCCCCCAGACCCTCTCCAGTGAGATTTATAGGCTCCCTTGGTGGACGCGGGTCTCCGCTGGGAAAGGTCTACTCTTCTAGTCTCTGAAAACCATCCTGCTAATTCAAGGAGTGATTCGCCAGGTAGGTTTCAACTGGAATAAGCTTATGCAACAGTTCAGATGGTGTCAATTGTGTTGCAACCAGGAGATCAGGAAACAGAAATGAGAGTGATTTCTCCGCCTTGACAGTGGGATGGATTACGCAACGATGACAGTTAATTACTTACACGGTGTATAAGGATTCTGCAGCAGCCATGCCAGTTCTCTACATGGTAAATCAGAACCAAAGAATGTTTTGTTTCGTGGATAACTGGCTGTATTCACAGAAGAGAAAAAGATCTCTTATCTCAGAGGACCACATCAAACTGCTCTAAGAGAACGGTTTCATTTTAGAGAACCGTTATCTGTGACGGAAGCCCTGCTTTATTTAGCTACAATCTTGAACTCATCCCTCTTGGATTCTACAGCAGGGAGATATGAGCAACGGGCCGTTATTTTTTCGGGAGTCTTTCAGGCTACCAAAAAAAAAAATAATAAGCTGCTTTCTTCAAAATAAACAAGTAACCATCTGCACAGGAGAAGATTGCACCCAGCTGCGTAATCAACAAAGGCAATAATTAGAGTCAGATTAAAAAACAAAACAAAATACCTGAGGGGTACAGAGGGAAAAAATGACCCAAATGGTGCACCTGGGACCCGACGACACAAAGAAAGACTCAGAGTTCCAGTCTGTGATGGGATCTGAGGATTCCCAAGGAAAGCTCTCTCCAAATATCTCCCTGACAGTACGCCTAAAACTGCTTGCTCAGGTATCCTCTCACTGGGATTGAAGCCTTCCACTTAGGGTCTCTCAGAGATGGTTCTGCCAACCTGGGAACACAGTGGCTTTTGGAAGAAGCCATGAGTAAATATAAACACCCTCTGTGCCGTTTTGCAAATCACAGATAAATAGTGGCTCTGAGAGGGCGGGTTCCTACCAAGGAAAGTTTTGTTTCAAGTACGGGAGGGTTAATAAGCTGGGTACTGCCAGGGGCAGATGGCCCAAAAGAGACCTGAGAGGAGCTGGATTCTGAAGGACCTAGGGACCGGCTGGCTAGAAAGGAAAGTGTGTAGACCAGAGTTCCGAGATGAGAAATGCCAAACCTTTCCACCTTCTGTATGCCCTGTAGAGGCAGGCTGGGCTACTTTAGGATGGAACCCTAACTTATTTTTGCATGACAAAGAGAGTACTTCTATTTTCATTCAAAAAAAAAAAAAACACTTACCCTATGTGTTAGACTGAACAATTTTAAAGAGAAGTTTACTTAGCTGGGGTATAGTTGGATACTTCTGTTTTGTAGAATTCTACATTCTAATGCAGAATTTATCGGCCCCATGGCTCAAAGGCTTCCAGGTAACAAAATGAAGGTTCTTAAAGAAGGAGGCAGAGGGAAGAGTCAAACCCTATATCCCTCCCTCTGTGCGTCCCTCAGCCACAGGCTGGGGGAAGAAGAGACGCTTTGCATTGGACCCAAACTTGAAAGCGGGCGGTACCTTTCAATACCAGAAAAACGAGACTTTATCACAAAAAAAATGAGACTCGTTTCCATAATCAGAAATGTCTGGAAAGCAACAGGGTATGGTCAAGTTGTCTTTAACGGTTAGGAAAAGGTCCTTAAGATGTAACGTGTGACGGCAGCGTTAGAGAAAGACAAAGCGTCTTCCTCTGCGTCAGTTCAGAACTGCACAACCCACGAGCTCCATTTTCATCCTAGCAGACCACAGGCACACCGCTTCTCTCTGTATCTCCATCGAACCAACTTCTCCAAGCAGCTGCCAGTCTCACTGCATCTTACCCTCTGCGTCATCAAGCATTACCCCATCCGCTACTCTATCCAGCAAAGAAACTTGTTTCCATTATCGCCCTCCAAAGAGATTTTTGAAACGTTTTTCTCCTAATCAACACCCCCTGATTGACTAGCCTTACAATCCTACTCCTGGGCATATATCCAGAGAAAAACGTGATTCAAAAGGATACACGCACCCCAGTGTTCAGAGCAGCATTGCTTACAACAGCCAAGACGTGGAAGCGACGCAAACGTCCACTGACAGATGAATGGATAAAGATGTGTGGTGCATGTATGTGATGGAACATTTCTCAGCCATCAAAAAAGAATGGAACAATGCCATCGGCAGCTACACGGATGCACCCAGAGATGATCATACTAAGTGAAGTAAGTCAGACATACCAAGACCAAGACCATATGCTATTGCTTATATGCGGAATCTAAAAAAAAAAAGATACAAATGAACTTATTTACAAAACAGAAACAGACTCACAGACTTACAGAGTGAATTTATGGTGACCGGCGGGGCGAAGGGTGGGGGGGGAGGGATTGACTGGGAGTTTGGGATTGACATGTCCACACTGCTACATTTAAAATAGATAACCAACAAGGACGTATGGGAAAAAACACAAAACAAAACAAAAAACACCCCGTGAAATTCTAATACCATGGATATCCCTGCATCTGTTTATATACTGTATTATTTCAAGCTTTACACATAACATAATAAGATTTCTTTCCACTCTCTGTCCCCAAGAACATTTTCTGAGGATGCCCGCCTTAGACAACTCCCTGACTCCCCCTGCCTCGTGTAAAATAACGAAGTGAGTCTGGAGTTGGTGGTTTTCCATGTTGCATACGAAGGAGGATTAGGGTTGCACAGAGTAGTCTCCACGACCACCCAAAGGAGTGCCGGCGAGGCGCCATTTTGCCCAGCAGCCACAAGGGCCACCATCCACCCATCCCATACTCTGCATGCACACAACGGAGTGGGCCTTCCAATTCAACCTCAGCAGCTCTGCTGTCGTAGGTCTCCACTTCAGGGTTCTCTGCTTTATGCCAGTTTATAAAATTGGTTCAGGGTTTTAAAAAAAAAGTGAGAAGTCCTTTTGTCTGTGTACCTGAATGGCCCGCACACTTTCAGCTTCTGGCTCTGTTTAATAAGGTGACAATGCCTACGTGAATTTTACTAAAAAGGCAAGTATGTACTCATAAAGCCTCAAAAACGTTGGTGGGATCCCACCAGACAGGGAAAATGTATCCTTTGTGGAGACTGTTCTGTGTGCCCCTCAGACCACTCCCATTGGCCCTTTGCTGATAAGCCCCACTCCATTCACCCCTGGAAGAGTCCCGCCAGTGATGAATATTTATAGCTTTATATATATTTTGGAAAAGAATTGAACCTATAATATAGCACGTAGCTGTTTTGGATTTCATTACATTTCAACTGCGTTACACTCAATGCACTATAATGCATTCGATGCACTGCCTTCGACTGCATTACATTTCAAGGCTAACTGCAATTAAAATCTGATAACGCTGTGACATTTGATTATGATCTATCGGGGCCTTACTTCATGGTGAGCAAACGTCCATACAAGAGGTCAACACCGTAAGCACGTCACTGCTCTTCCCGTTGGTACAGCTTGCGACAGGACGATCCAACCAACCACATCACCAACCACATCACCAACCACATGATTTGACATCCAACCAACCACATCACCAACCACATGATTTGACACAAAAGCAACAGAACTGCAGACACAGATGCCCGGTGTCAGTCTACCTGAAATTCTTGCCCTGCTATGAAGAGCTGTTAAGCAGGAACAGACATATCTTCTTGTTAATGAATGAGATGTCACGGGAAAACAGAGGGGGGAGTGACTGACTCGGCTTAGAGGCTCCGGTGATTTTGAGCTCGGTTTTGTAGGGTCTCGCCAAGAAGAGAATGCAATAAGGTTCCAGATACAGGAAATACCTTGATTAACACATCCCAGGCGGCTTCCCGTGTATGGTATTGCCGTCTAGCTCTTGGATTCTTCAGGCAAAGTTGATATGAGACATGGCAGGAAGGGGCGGGGGATGGGAGCGGGGCTGGTGGAGAAAAGAAACCACTCAGTAAGCTTTCCTCGTCCTCAAGAATTTTACACGACGCCAACATGCCTGAGGTCTGCCCTGTAGGTGACGGCAAGTCCCTGAAAGCTTTACGCAGGGGAGAGAGGTTTGTTTTTTTACTACTTTGGCAAGTCCAAAGTTGCACAAAATGTAGACAGTAAGTATAAAAGCCATGCAGTGTGAGTGTCAAGGTTACGTCTGGCGATTCTTACATCCTAGACTCAATATTACGCAGAAGCCCACGCCACTGAACTGAGTTCTACCAAGATTTCTACTGAGGATAATATGATTAAGTTCCACTTAAAATAAAGCCATTTGCAATCATTTAAATACAACTGACCCAATATTTGGTTTTAAGTATTTCTCTGAGCAGAGACACTTGCATATAGATATAGGTGTAAATCAATAGGTGAGGGCGAGGGCGCATACATATATATCTATGCGTATATTTGAAAAACGACAGATTTTATGCTATTTTAATTCACTGACAAAAGTCTTTGAAAGGTTTTGAACTCCAAATGAAACGACGGAATTTAAAGCCCAAACAAGAACAGTGAAATACTGAATTCAGGAGAAAAACTTCAGGCAGAGCCCTAAAGAGATTTGAAAATTGCAGAATTTCTTTAAAAATTCAGCAACCTCCAAATCTCAGACAACCGTGAAGGGTATTCTCTATTGAGTCTAGTACTAGATTGGATCTTGATGGATACAATTATACAATTAACTGAGGAGCTGTGAGTTTATTTTGTTTTGATGAGCAAGAGAGATTTTGCTCTAAATATAATCTGTGGCAGCTGGCCAATTCAGGTCTCTTGCCCTCTTCTGATTTTCACAAACCAAGTATGTGCGTTCTACACACCGTGCTGGTAACCAGTAAATGTTGCCTGTAATGCATACTGTTTGGCAGGACATATGCGAGCATTTCCATACATCTAATTCCAGCATGAGTATTGTACTCTGGGTGGAAAAGTTCTTAGCATTTATGAGATCACTGCCAATCACCATGTATATTTTCACAGACAACTTTGTGTTCAAATGTAAGCAAATCCACGTGCACATTTTCCAACTGGACGCGTGATGGCAGGCTCATAGCGCATGGTTGGGAGAGAGTATGTACAAGCTCCATTACTCTGATGACTGATCAAATATCATTAATTTAACCATCTTTCAAATTACACTCTCTTTACAAAAGTAGCGACTTTTGTTTCTTTGCCAGATAGAGCAAGCTGAAAGCTGTGATTCTTCCAACATGGAAAATACGCTTGAGCTTCTTAAAATCAAATTAATTTCTGAAGTGGCTCTTCCTTAAAAAAATTAAATATAGAAGAACAAAACCAAAGTTTATCGAGAGAGATGGATAACTTCCTTCGTAGAATGACGTGTTACTTTACAAGAAGATTCACAGCAGGACTCCTTGAAATATTGGACATACCTAGTGCCCATGCGTGTGGAAAGAGTTAAAAGTCCTGATCTGGAAATCATCCATTGCATTATGTGATCAAGTAAATCACATAAACACATAAGCTCATTTATGTTTAAACTCTGCCAGTGTCTAGCATTTCTTCTTCTTAGTGTCTGTCCACATTGATTGAGAGAGAGAGTTACACAATGCTGTCCACAGCTGCTTATAACCTGAGAGCCACTCGAGACAATCTATTTCCAAGGTACTCAGTGTAGGCTGAATAAATGGTTTGATGAAATAGCTCGGGGACGGAAACCATTTCCAAATCTAAAGTCTTTTCCATCCATCTTTTTCCCAGGAGGTTTACTGGCCACTGCTTGGACATGACTTACGCTAAATGACCTCATGTGCCAGAGCCGCCTGTCCAATCACTGTTAGACAGAAGTGACAAAGTTCTAGCAGATGATTAAGCCAGGAACATGTGCTCATCCTATGGAACTGGATGCTATTCTCTGATGAGCTTAGAGACATAACATTGAATACAGGAAGATGCCAAGGATGATCTAACTGGACTTGGACTTGGCTGAGGGGCCATGTTTATCCTAGACGTAATAGGGAGCTCATCATCTGATGAAAAATCAAATAAGTTATCTGATGTATACTGAAAACTGAAAACACAAGCAGCAAGGAACGTCATAGCACTATTGTTCTGCAAATAACATGGGGCTGTGTTTTTGATTAAGGAGCTGTGGAAGAGTTTGTTCATAGCTCACTCAGGCCAGGGAGCAGATTTCCGGTGAGGTAGGGCACAGAGTGCACTTTAGATCATCCTGCTTGACTTGTGTCATTTCTTTAAACAACAGACACGTGGAATATTTCTAATCAGACACATTTTAAGGAGGCTCTGTCGTTTACTCTCTGGTTCCTGAACTTACTCAAATTTTCCTGTTACAACTGCCATGTCACCTTTCTTCAAATAGAGAGAGATTCGGGGTCTTAGCTCAGGCTGCTGTAACACAATCTCATATACTGGGTCGTTTAGCAAAAACAGACATTTATTTCTCACAGTTCTGGAGGCCGCAAGTCAGATCAGAGTACGAGTATGGTCGGGTTCTGGTGGGGACCCTCCTCCTGGTTCACAGACAGAAGAATTTGGGGTACACAAACATTCAGTCCATAACAGTTAGTCTTTAATAAACTTTCGCAACTAAAAGAAGAATCACTGATTAGAAATTATTTGCTTTGACTGATTCAGATTAAGTTGCCTTTCATACACAAACATTCCTTTAAAACGACTCTTTAGAAGTCATTGTATCTCTTCATGTTTGATGGGAGATGATAGACTAGATAAAATGATAGATTACACAATAGATTAGATAGACACACAGAGAGAGGGGGGAGAGAAGAAAGAAGGAAGGAAGGAGAGAGGGAGGGACAGAATGAAGGAAGCAAGCAAGGAAGAAAAGAAACAAGGAAGAAAGAAAGAAAGGAAGAGAGAAAGAAAGAAGAAAGAAAGAGTCATCCTGGGTTCCTCCCAAAAGAAAGCTTCAAAAAATCACTTTTGTGCAGGTGGCATATTTAGGTGGTCATCTCAGGAGTCAGGGGAAAGAATGGAAGGCATTGTGGATAAATGAGGCTAATCCTCCCCTATCTGCTTAGGTCTGTATAGATATGCTTTTGGGATTTCACCTTCAAGGGGGGCATTTACAGTTGACCCTAAACAACTCAGGAGTTAAGGGCACTGCCCCTCAAAGCGGTGGAGAATTTGCATACAACTTTACAGTTGGCCCTCTGTATCCATGGTTCCTCCACATCTTCGAGGTTCTGCATCCCTGGATTCAACTGACCGGGCAACCTGTAATACTGTAGTATTTATTATTGAAAAAATCCACGGATGAGTGGACCCGTGCATTTCAAACCCATGTGGTTCAAGGATCAACTGTATCCAACAGCATTCAGGCCCTACGGACGGTGGGCTGTCCCAGGGGTGTTAACCCCCTTCGCTTCTGGATTAGGAAGCATGCTCAGAGCTCTCCCCTGCGGTCCTACATCGCACAAGTCTGAGAAGGACCAAGGGAGAAGGCACAGGATGACCAGCGTGGACTTCTGAAGGACGATGCCATCAGGAAGAGTGAATCAGCCCTGCAAGGAACGGCTCAGCACAGCAACCGCTGGGCTCCCAGGGAAGGCAGATCAGTGGCTGCGTGGCTGTCATCCAGAGGAGGGGTCAGATACAGAAGATGCAGAATGTACAGTTGCTTGGTTTCTGAGAGGCATTTTTCCTGTTGACAGTGGTGTTGGAGTCTTGTTTTAGTGACTGAGGTTCATTAAAGACTAAGTGTTACGGACTGAATGTTGGAGCCACAATCACGACTCAAAGGAGGTGACTCCCCACTCCACTTGGACAAAGCAAAGATCAAGAGTGCTTCCGGAAGATCTTCTGTGTCATCACTGCTAAGCCATGTCCATCAGCCGTAAGAAAACAGAGGTGAAAACAAGTTTTCTTTTTTTTAAAAAATAAATTTATTTATCTATGGCTACATTGGGTCTTCGTTGCTGTGCGCGGGCTTTCTCTAGTTGTGACAAGCGGGGACTACTCTTGGTTGCAGTGAGCGGGCTTTTCATTGTAGTGGCTTCTCTTGTGGAGCACAGGCTCTAGGCACACGGGCTTCAGTAGTTGTGGCACATGGGCTGAGTAGTTGTGGCTCATGGGCTCAGTAGTTGTGGCTCGCGGGCTCTAGGCGCACGGGCTTCAGTAGTTGTGGCTCGCGGGCTCAGTAGTTGTGGCACACGGGCTTAGTTGCTACACGGCATGTGGGATCTTCCCGGACCAGGGCTCGAACCTGTGTCCCCTGCATTGGCAGGTGGATTCTTAACCAGTGTGCCATCAGGGAAGCCCCCAAAGGTGAAAATATACTTCTTTTAGTCATTAAAATCGATAGAAATTTCTATAGCATAATTGGTCTGCATCCTAAATGTAGTGATCTCATCAAAGATAACTTATGCCATTTTCTGACACGGTAACATTTTTATCACATCATTTAAGACAGTGGAAAAAAGCATAAAAATCACCAGTCTGTTTCTCAAATGCAGTATTCAAACAGGAATACAAATACATAGTGTTTATTTTAGATTCCACCAACACCGAAGAGGATCATATAACTTGTGTGTGGCCAGAAAATAGAAAAATTACTAATATTCTTCCAAAGGTTGAAATTCACTATTGGGCATTTTGGGGTTCTTATTAAGGTTCTGTCTCCACAGGACGCCAGATATTATGAATGAGTCAAGAGAGCCTGAAAAATGTGCAGAAGGGGTAAAATTAATATGAAAGACAGTAATGGTATAATTGCATATGGATTTTTAAAAGACTAGCATGATATAAAAATTATCTTGTACATTTATATGCATTGTCATAAAATTTGAGCATCTTTTCTTCACTGAAATTCAAAAACAAAATTACAATGTTGCTGCTGGAAGCTGCTCCCTGTAAATCTTCAAGAATTTGCGCGATATCCATTTGTCCTGTAAGAGTTAGACAGTTCTGCCTTGTAGCAAAGACACACAGAAAATGACTTTCTGAGGTTCCTTGCAGTTTTTTAAAATATTACTGAAAATTATTTCAGGAGCCCATAGAACAATTGCTTTTTCTATTTGTAATAAACAGGTTGTGAGAATAATGCTTTAATGATGGTTTCTGGATCATTCAACCCATCAGCAGGGTCTTGGCATCGAGTCCGACCTTTCCTTGCCTGGGTTGGGTGGCCCTGTGGAGCAGTGTCTAAGGGTCTCAGTGGATTGACTGAGATTCCTGACTCAGGCTGAGACTCTCCGTTCAGGGACAGAAGGGTTTCCGTGTTGAGGTAATAGGCCAAGGAGTTCTACACAACACAATCCACTGGCACACACTTACTTCCAACGCACAATCTGGCGGGGTTTTCTTTGTTTTTTAATGGTACCTGAGTCCCTTACAGTCAAGTGTCCTGAAGCATCAGTGTCTAAGACTTCATTATTTTTTTTTTTAAATCCTGAGACTCTTCTTAAATTATGTTGGCAGTATAAGAGCGTTGCAGGTACTGAAAGTTACAAAGGAATGAGATTTCAGAGGCACGACAGAAAGCAAAATAGTACGATATCATTATCACCACCAAATTTTAGCACTACCTGTCAATTCTTCATGTGTTAGGAAAATGTATAGTGAAGGTCTTATTTGGGTTTTTTCCATGCACCCCAGTGTTCACTGCAGCACTATTTACAATAGGCAAGACAGAGAAGTAACATAAATGCCCATCAATGTGTGGATAAAGAAGATGTGGTACATATATACACAATGGAACATTACTCAGCCACAAAAAAGAATGAAATAATGCCATTTGCATCAACATGGATGGACCCAGAGATGATCATACTCAGTGAAGTAAATCAGACAGAGAAAGCAAATATCATATATCACTTACATGTGGAATCTTTAAAAAATGATACAAATGAACTTACTGAAACAGACTTAGAGAACAAACTTACGGTTACCAATGAGGAAAGGGGGGGCAGGGATAAATGAGAAGGTTGGGATTAGCAGATACACACCACTATATATAAAACAGATAAACAACAAGGACCCACTGGATAGCACAGAGAGCTATATTCAGTATCTTGTGATAACCTATAATTGGAAAGAATCTGAAAAACTATTATGTACAAATGAATCACTTTGATGTAGACCTGAAACTAACAAACATTATAAACCAATTAGACTTCAGTAATAAAAAGTAGTTTGAGGGCAAGCAGCTGATCCGGGAGGCAACTGCGAGAATCAAGATGAAACAATGAGGCGAGGTCGGAAAGGAGCGGAAGTGACAGGTACTAGTAACTGGTATGCTGACGGGCGGAAAACTGCCAGGGACCACAAAGCTCAACCCCCAGGGAACCTCTGCAAGGCCTGAGGAACAGGTCTCAGAACGTCTTCCTCCCGGGACAAGGAAGATTAATCCTCCACCTCTTACCCCTCTTGATCTGCGGGTTACTGGGGATTAGGGTTCACCAGGGACCTTACTCCCCAGCACATGCAAAGGTCAGGAATGCTCTAGCAGCCAGAGAAGGCCTTGGTCTGGGGAGATGCAGGTACATGAGGTGAGAAGCTGTGGATGCGTGAAGAAATCGTTCACCAAGATACACACGGCCTGGGAGATAGCTGGAAAGAACGTCCAGGGTGGCCTCAGGCCACCCTAACCCACTCAGTCAATTATGACACAGCACTTAGTTCACGGCAGACCATGTGCCAGATGTGGGCACCACAGGAAACAAACAAATTCATTCTCTTCTTCTCCTCTTGGCAATTTTCTAATGCTCCAAATAAAAACTTCAATCTCTCTAGCCAGGCTTTCCCCACCATCCAAATTTAGGGCTCTCTCTTTTCTGTACCCCCCCCCCCAGCATTCTGGTCACATTTCCATTTTAACACCTACCATGCCACATAATTGAGTAGGTGCCATGTCTCATTTATCCAACACTCAAAAATGTTTTTTGAACTAATGAATGAGATGGTCACTGTGTTAGTTTTCTATCACTGCTGTAACTAGTTACCAGCCACAAAGGTAGTGGCATAAGACAAAGGAATGCTGTATACTTCTGGAGGTCAGAAGCCCCACACAGGACTCCTGGGCTACACTTGAGGTGTCAGCAAGGCTGTGCTCATTCTGGACGCGGATCTGTGTCCTTGCTACTCCCCACTTCTAGCTGATGCCCGCACTCCTTGGCTTGTGGACCATTCCTCCCTTTCAGAGCCATCAGTGCTGCCATTCCCTGACCATCCTTGCACAGTCACATCCCTTGTCTGACTACAGCTCACTAGGCGCCAGAGACTGCAAGGAGAGATGTGCGAATCCAGTAACCCGCAGGTTTTTACTCCGTTCTACAGGGTCCGTGGTTGCACCCTCTGGGCAAAGTATTGCCAATGAAAGCACAGCACTGCTCTCCTCTTCTCGGTGGAAGGAGAGGCAACCCCGACCCTTGGTTTCCGAGTTTTCTTGCCACTCCTTTCACTCTCCTCTTCCTTTATGATACTTTGGCCAAAGAGGAATGTGCAACATGGTCGTCTGCAGTTCATAATTCTGTCTATAACATTCATCAGGTGATTTCTTGCCTTCTACTCATCTGTGCTGGTCGAATGTGATGCTACTTCATGGGTTGAAGAGGCAAGCCCGGGGCACAGCAGGTCGGAGACAACTGGCTCGCGACACTTTGTAATGAAGGGGTAACGCTCTCATGAGTTGAGGAGGGCCCCTCTTGTGGAAGAAAGGATCCCAGGCACAGCAGTAACCTTATCCAAGTACTCCAGCGTATGCCGGTTATAACACCATGTCTTCCTCCTCCCCCCGACCAAGCAGTGTCAAAGGCAGTATTCATATATCAGCATGCTGTTACCACTAGTATTAAAAGGAAAGTCGGACACACAGTTCAGCATTAACCGCACACACACACACACACACACACACACACACACACACACACCACACACACATACCATGAAGGTATGGGATTTAGTGTAATATTTTTCATTCTGTATTGAGTGATAATAGAGGTACTGTGATATTAAAAAAAATTAAATATATTGCAGCCTCAATATGAAATACCAAACCTGATTATTTAAAAATATTAGTATGCATTAGAATAAAAATGTTAGAATATTAAATATTTTATAAATGGATTATAAATTGTGATAATGATAGGAAAATTAGCAACAGGCATCTCAGAAAAAACGTTTAACCCCAAAGGGTAGCAACTAAAACCACTATCACATATTCAAAAATGCCTCCCATATGCATTCAAAATGACTTCAGGCGTATTATTTCCTATTTACACGTCACACCTCTTCAAGCTACGTTCCCCTTGTATGGATGGGAAAACGGAGGCCCAGAGAAGTTAAAAGCTTACTAACCATCACAAAATAACCAGGTCCTCCAGTTGTACTTAAAAAGGACCTGAAGAAGTTAATTATATTTGAGCCGAAGCTATTGATGGCAAAGGACTATGAATAATTATAGGAATTATTTCCCTTTTTGTAATAGCCTTTGTTTTTTAGAGCCGATTTAGGTTCACTACAGAATTGAGCAGCAAGTAGAGAGAGCTTCCATATACAGCCTGCCCCCCGTACACCTACAACCTCCCCCTTGAGAAATATCTTCCACCAGAGTGGGACATTCCTTATCATCTGTAAACTTTCACTGATACGTCATCATCACCTAAATTCCAGATTTACATTAGGGCTCACTCTCAGTGTTGTACATTCTATGGGATTTGACAAATATATAATGACTTGTATCCACCATTAAAGTATCACGCAGAATAGTAGCACCGTATCAAAGAGTATCAATCCACTTCACTGTTTATTCACAATTATTTCCTTCTGAATGTTATATCCTATATTATTTTTTAACCAATTTTTTTTAGAAGTCTTTACTGAATCTATTACATTATTGCTTTCGTTTTATGTTTTGTTTTTTTGCCAGGCATGTGGGATCTTAGCTCCCCGGCCAGGGATCGAACCCACACCCCCTGCATTGGAAAGCGAAGTCCTAACCACTGGACCGCCAGGGAAGTCCCAATCCTATATTATTTTTTTTAAACCTTGTTAGATCACGGTTCTCTCAATTGTAACATGAGGCATCAAATTATCCCTTTATTTCCTGCAAAGATATTATGAATGCATTTGCAAATGGAAAAATCTATCTCATCTACAGAATTTTGAAAAAACCATGGATCAGGTTTCTTCAATATCACGTAAGTTATTCAGTATTAGTTCTAGCTCTATGAAATTCAAAGGAAGCACGTTGCACATTGGCAGTCATCCAGAGTTACAGGCCTAACTCACCCACAACAGTCCCAGAAGGAAGCTGAAGCCATCTCTACAAAGTGTCCAGTCAGTTCAATCTACTATATTAAATGACAGCAAATATTAAAGACACAGCGTTCCCTCAAGGTTCAAATTATATATCAATCTCAGGATGGATTTGACTTAAAGAAGGAATTAGGTATATGAAAATAAACAATTTTACTTCAAGCATGGAGTTGATAACAGAGTTACACAGAGCTATGGCTAATTGGTTACGCATAGTTGATTGAACTAAAATTCACTGGGTGAGCTGTATGTAAGGAAAATGGAAAACAGTAAGACAGGAAAAATGGAGACTTTTAATAAAGTACAGGCCTTACTCTTAGAGAACGAAGTCGACAAATAAATATGTTTTTCCCCAAAGTATGCCAAACTTTAAATAAACCCTGTTATTTAAAGTTAATGGCTGTAATAAAGAATACTTTGCATTCAGTGTATATACGTAGCATGATTTGAAAGTTGGGTGCTTCCAATTAACATGACTAATGCCAGCTACTAAACGACTGAATGAAAGAACTACAAGTATGATACCAAAATGGCTCACGGAACTATCACCCAAATGAAATTATAAAACTCTCTTTCTGTCCCATGGTTGTACAGCATCTGAATTCCCTCCCACCGGTTGTGACTTTGAGGCGAGGCAATTCTGTTTTGGAGGGGATGAACTCATTACACCGTTATTAATCATCAAACACCAGCGTAATGCTCAACTATTTATTCTCCTACTCAAAGAAAATTATGAAAGAAGCAGTTTTTAAGGTAAGCAGCACCTCATACTCATTTTTGTAATGTAATCTCAGATAGAAAAGTACACTGTACACAGGTGTTGCTGAGTGGATGAATGGATGAGTGAATGGACACACGAATGTTTATTATATACTAGGACACAGAAGAGGCTTTTACAAAAGTTCACAGACTACTGGGAGGCTGAGAGATGAGACTGCTCAGTTGTAGCAAGAACATCATACACAGAATTACATATCCAAGTACTAAGAAATAAGTAATTTCGGCAGGAGGGCGTGTGCCTCAGCTGAACTAGGTAGGCGATCAAGTCACACTGAGGTCAGCTGTGTGTATCCGATGCAAAGCTGCCGTTCTTTTAGTGCCTGTCTACAATGAGCAACTACCAAGCACTAGTTCTGCCTTCATCCACTGAAGTGTTTTACTGGAGAAAAGTCACTTTTGAAAGAAGAGATAAATTACTCATTTGCTTCCCAAAGACAAGCCTTCAAACTATCTGCCACCTGGAGACCTTACTAGACATTTTTCCGAAGGAGACATACAGATGGCCAGTAGGCACGTGGAAAGATGCTCAACGTCACTAATTATCAGAGAAACGCAAATCAAAACTACAGTGAGGTATCACCTAACACCAGTCAGAATGGGCATCATCAAAAAGTCTACAAATACCAAATGCTAGAGAGCGTGTGGAGAAAAGGGAACCTCCTACACTGTGGGTGGGAATGTAAATTGGTGCAGCCACTATGGAGAACAGGATGGAGGTTCCTCGGAAGACTAAAAATAGAACTACCGTACGATCCAGCGATCCCATTCCTGGGAATATACCTGGACAAAACTATAATTCAAAAAGATATGCTATGTTCACAGCAGCACTACTTACAATAGCCAAAACATGGAAACTACCTAAACGTCCATCGACAGATGAATGGAAAAAGAAGATGTGGTACATATACACGATGGAATACTACTCAGCTATGAAAAAGAACAAAATAATGCCATTTGCAGCAACACAGAGAAAGACAAATACCATATGATATCACTTATATGTGGAATTTAAAATATGGCACAAGTGAACGTATCTACAAAACAGAAACAGACTCACAGACATAGAGAAGGGACTTGTGGCTGCCAAAGCGGAAGGGGAGAGGAAGAGGAAAGCACTGGGAATTTGGGGTTGGGAGAGGCAAACTATTACATTTGGAATGGATAGGCAATAGGATCCTAACTATAGCACAAGGACCTGTATGGAAAATCCTGTGATAGACCATAGTGGAAAAGAATATGAGAAGGGAGTGTACATATGTGTATAACTGAGTCACCGTGCAGCACAGCAGAGACCGACACAATATTAGTTCAATAAAAAAATGTAAAAAGAAAATCTGCCTCCCACGTGTAGAAGAGAAAAATCATAAGCGGCACAGAATTATCCAAAAATGAAAGCCTTGAGTGTGTGTTTGTAACACATGAACTTTGCCAGTCGATTCTATAGATAGACGCCAAAGAGAAATCTGTCAAAGAAAAAGGCCTACATATATTTTTAGTCCCCAGCTTTTAAAGAACTAATATCCCACATGTCACGCAGCTTGGCCAAAAAACAAATAAAGTTTAAAAAATAAATTGCTGAAATTAAGTAAGCAAGATATGCCATGTACAGAGGCTTTAAAGCATTCGCAAAATAAGGGTGCGTTGCCCTGCATATTCCGTGAATCTCAATCAGGGGGCTAAGGTTTTTTTTTTTTTTCTCTTCTTAATAAATGATCATTTCATTGCCATGGCACATAAGGCTCTCATTTTATCTCCATTTGTAGAATGGATAGAATGCTCTATTGTGAGTACGTACGTACACACACACACACACACACACACACACACACACGTTTTTTAATGTTTTTTAGAGTAATTTTAGGTTCATAGCAAAGCTGAGCAGAAGGTGCGAAGACTTCCCGTGTATACCATGTCCTGCCTCGGGTCCAGCCTCCTCAACTATCACCATCCCCCAACAGATCGTAGTTGCTCTAAGTGATGAACCTCCACTAACACATCATCACCACCCAAAGTCCATGGTTTACATTAGCGGTCACGCTCGGTGCTGTACATTCTGTGAGTTTGGACGAACGCATAACGACACGCATCCATCTTCTAGCAACGTGAACAGTGGCTGCACTCCCCCCTCAAGCCCTGGCAACCACTGATCTCTTTACTGTTTCCATGGTTTCGTCTTTTCTAGAAGGCCACAGTAGGAATCACACAACACGTGGACTTTTCAGATGGGCTTCTTCACCTAGTAACATGCTTATTAAGATTCCTTCACATCTCTTCATGGTTTGATAGCTCTTTTTAGCACTGAATAATATTCCACTGTCTGGATGGACCACAGTTTATCTATCCCCTACTGAAGGACACTTCTGTTGCTTCCAAATTTTGGCAACTGTGAATAAAGCTGCTCTAAGCATCCAGGTGCAGGTTTTTGTGTGGGCATAAAGCAGAGGCCTGAGCCATGAAATCAAGGGGTATCAGTATTCTTTTAGAAGAGCTTTAGGGCACTTACCAAACTCACAACACACACAGACACACACACATATACACACACGAAAAACAAACCACAAAAGACATACACAATGCTTGGCCTTGCTATGTAAACTTGCATACTACGCATTAGTTACGCATTTCCCACTGAAGTAACCAGATTATCGCTAAGTGTACATTCTTCTTTTCTTTGAAAAGCAAACGATAGCACGTTAAATTGATACGATTCCCCTTTTGTGGGGTATTTGAATTGCTGTTATATTTTGAGGTAAAGTAGGTCATTGTGCAAAAATGAGATTAATCACTTGCTTTGAAATAGCTGGCATTTCTGAAGGTTGACTAGGAACCACCTTAGAGTACATTATTATGCAAGTTGTCCACAATAAAATTATGGAGTTTTGTGGCCGTGAGGTTACTTGATAACTCACCATGCTGTCATTTTAGAGCACCGTCATGTTAACTTTCAAAGTCACAAACCACAGGTCAATTGTACTTTCCTTATTAGCACAGGACATCAGAAGACTCATCTTCTCTCATCTGAAGGACTCAAAAGTATCTTCTCTTACAAATGGAAAACAGCAAGAGGTAGGATAATTTAAAGGTGTGAACAAATGTTCTCACAGACATTGATCTAAAACTAAAACTTATTTTTGAATATTCATTACTTTTCCTTGACCTCTCAGAAAGAGTCGTAAAATCTATTTTTTCATTTCTTTTTCCAATGTATGTAAAACAAGGAGCTTTGTATCTTTGAAGTATCTCTTATGTAATATCATTAGTAATAAGAGAGAAAACGGCATATCATGGCTTTGATTTAATGTTATGTCTCTGAAACTAGCCATATATAACTTAAAATGGAATATAAAATGACCATGTCTCAAAAGCAGTGCAAATTTAGAATTTAATGAAGAAAACTAATATAAAATTAGATCGACTACATCATTCCATATGGTGTCTTTTTAAGTAAAGTGAAACCTTTTTTTTTTCTTTTAGTTGCTCATCCCTCCCCCCCCCCCCCCCCCCCGCCGCTCTCTCTGTCATCAGAAATGAAACTTTCGATTTTACTATTTGGGGCATCATGTTAATAGTTTGCATGGTATTTGCTGGCATTAAAACTCTTCTTCAGAAGACAACACAATTAGGAAAAATAATATGAAAGTAAAGATTTCCAGGGCAAACAATTTATGAGGAAATAAACATTACTGTACTTCCATATTCATTGACTATTTCTAAAGCTTCAATTCGATGATTATAGAATTACAGAAGTTTAACGTGGAAAGCAACATTTTCCAACCCCTTCACATCACAGAACCAATGAAATTTTTTCAAATTGATTTTTAAAATAAAGTGTAATTTTTCCAGAAAAAAGTAAATAGGAAAATAAAATAAATAATCCTAATTATCTGGAAAGAATTTTTACTGCAGAATACCTTATTCTCTAATTTTCTGGGATTCTTTCCCCCTCATTCTTTTGGGAATTTAAAAGTTGTTTTAAGCCATGCAATAGAAGGTCTTTTGAAACACAGTAAATGATTATTTTTTGAGGCAACCTGGGGTAAGACAGTGAGGCAGCTATGTTTCCAATGCAGTGAGGAGATGGATTTCTGTGTCTTGGGTCTGAATCTGTGTCCTAGTGAAGAGGACTGCTGGGTGAGAGTGACCATTAACCCAACACCCTGCACGGAAAATGGGAAAAGCAGATGCTCATACAGACAGAAACCTGAGGACCCAGGGAAACCGAGCTTGTTGATGAGAACACTCAGGATGAGAAACTTCCTACACTCTTCCCCCAACCCCACAGCATTCCTGACTCTCTCTTTATCACTGATTTTCCCCTTGGTACTGAGTGTTAGCCAAATCCCCTTACATAATAGGTGGAAAAACTCCAACTGCAGTGCTAAAAACCAGGAAGTAAATTCCAGCTCTATCACTTAGGAGCTGAGGGACCTGCCTGAAAGCAGCCCTCAAAGCCTTTGAAAATTAAAGACATTATAACTTAAGAAAGTGCCAGAAATGGCTTTTGTAAAATGTTGGTTGAATCCCACGTTCAGAGAAGGGACATCCAGTACTCGGGGCAGATTTGGGTTTCTATTGCAAGTTGCTATTATCAGATGACAGGGTTGGTATCGTTTTCATTACAAAAACATGATTTATTATTGTATCACTAACTAGATTGTTTCTCCCAGCACAGCAAAAGCCAAGCTAATTTTAGCATCAAGAAAGTACCAGTTCCTAGAAGTGGAATCTTAGGATCTAAGCAAGAGCTCCTTCCTACAATCTTGTATTCCCAGAAGGCTTAATCGTTTGCAACTTTTCCCTGTCATGTGAAAGCCCATGGCACCATCATTGCCTTTGTTAACATCTGTGTCAAGTAAACATTGTGTCAAATGCCAGGAGACCTTTGAATAACCAGAAAGTGTGTTCCAAAAGACGCTTTCCCACAAAACCAAAGGAGACTATCCGTAAAGGACATGTCTATTTCCTGATCATTTTAAAATCCAGCCACTTGAGGTTCCCGTAAAACTGCAACTGTGATTTGTTTAAAATATTAAGATGTAAAAATTATTCCAGGTGAATATTTTTAGATAACGAAGAATAAGTATTCCCTCTGGAATTATCCAGAATCCCTACAAAGAGCTTCCTGACTTTATCGTCACTGATTTTTTATTATTACCGAGTATAATTAATTTTTGAATAAATTTCATCTGGTTATGCAAAACATTATTATTGAAATTTATCTGGCATAGACTTTTAACTATCACAACTGTGAAAGTCTTAACCTTTTGAGGCAAGCTTGGAACTTCAAAAGAGCTATAGCTCATTTGGCATTCAAAAAGAATGAAACGGGACTTCCCTGGTGGCGCAGTGGTTAAGAACCCGCCTGCCAATGCAGGGGGCACGGGTTCGAGCCCTGGTCCGGGAAGATCCCACATGCCGCGGAGCCACTAAGCCCGTGCGCCGCAACTACTGGGCCCTTGCGCAACTACTGAAGCCCACGTGCCTAGAGCCTGTGCTCCGCAACAAGAGAAGCCACAGCAATGAGAAGCCCGCGCAACACAACGAAGAGTAGCCCCCGCTTGCCACAACTAGAGAAAGCCCGCAGGCAGCAACGAAGACCCAACTCAGCCAAAAAAATAATAATAAAATAAAATTCATCTGAAAAACCCCAACAGAATGAAATACTGTCATTTGCAGCAACATGGGTGTATCTACAGATTATCATACTAAGCAAAGGAAGTCAGAAAGAGAAAGGCAAATACCATATGATATCACTTACATGTGGACTCTAAAATACGATACAAATCAACATCTATGAAAGAGACTCGCAGATACAAAGAACAGACTTGTGGTTGTCAAGGCGGGTGGGTAGGGGAGGGATGGACTGGGAGTTTGGGATTAGCAGATACAAACTATCATTTACAGGATGGATAAGCAACAAGGTCCTACTGTAGAACACAGGGAACTATATTCAGTATTCTGTGACAAACCGTAATGGAAAAGAATATGAAAAAGAATATCCATATACATGTATAACTGAGTTACTTTGCTGTACAGAAGAAATTAACACAACATTGTAAATCAACTATACTTCAATAAAATTTTAAAAAGTTTACTTGGTATCCAGATGGATAGGTGAAGTGATTTTTCTGGATGATATTAATTTGTGAGTAGAAAAGGAGAAACTGAAATATTTCAACCAGATTTTTTGACAACTTACATTCTCAGGACTCATTTTCTCATTTGTAGAAAACAGAATAATATTTACTTCATCTGAGATATTCTATGTGAAAGTATTTCAACAGTGTCTGGGACACATTTTTCCACTGTGTGTCACTTACCTTCCTTCACATGACTCACAAGCTGGTTCTGATGCCAATTAAAAACAAACAGAAAAGGTTTCAGCATTGTTCAGGGCCATAATAACATTTCTGGAATACAGGTGTAGCCTCTCAAGGGACCACTTTGAAGGAAAACACTCATTTGCATGTGTAAGTTCTCACATCACTTTTTTCATAGTCATCACTCAGGTTGATGGCATTCCAGGAACCTTGTTTGTAGACACTGGACTGACTAGCGTTTGGTATTCGTGGCATCCAAAGGGAAGGTTTTGAGAGGTCAAACCTTCCTGCTGCTTCTGATTCCCATTCCCCTGGAAGAGTTTAGGAATGGGGAGGGTTAAGGACCTACCAAAATTAGGAATGCATTTCCTTCCTGGAAGGAGCTTTCAATGTTTTGAAATGGATGTAGGTGGTGACCAAGACCGAGAGGACAGACAGTCCCACGTTTCCACATATGATTTACGTGCTAAGGAATTAGGACCCAGATCCTGACTGCTGGCCAACGCCTTCTGAAGGTGGGAGTCTGCTGCTGGCCAGATCCAGGATCCCACGAAGGAGCGCCAGCCTCAGAGCTTGCCTATGTATCCCCGTGATCTCCACGGGAAGACTACTTCTAATCCGTCTACTCATTTAGAACTCTTCTAACGCCAAGAAGCACCGTTTCCTCTCTTCTCCAATAGAGCCGTGACACCGCAAGCATGCACGCCCTGCCAACAAGAAGATACCTCCCAGGGAACTTGACAACCCATCTTCTCTTTCCTTATGACGCTGCTCTGTAGAAAAGGACACCCAAATCACTGGAGTACCTTGCTCAGGTAACTTCCTCTATAGCATGAAGGAAAGAAGAACAGTATTACAAAGGTTTCCTGTGGCTTGCTCGTGAAAGGAGGTTTGTAGCGCAAAACCGCTGGGAACACGCACACTTATGGGGGATTTAGAAGTTGAAGTCACTATGGACTCTTCTGATTTAAATGACCCTCGCGTATGGTGTTCATAAGTGACACGGTCCAATTGCTTTTTTATGTGAGACGGTTCTATGATTTATGTGTGCAGCTTCCTGACATTTTAATCTTTTTTTCTAGAACAAGCTATATACAAAGATACACCACAGGGATTATCTCCTCATTGACATGGGCCCCGGTATTGTTTGGGAGAGAGTTACTTATTTAGCCTGTGTTTCTTTTATTATCCTAGATTTATTCAGGGATTTGACTGCTTCTTGAATCAAATATGATACTTAATATTTTGATTTTATCAATATCTCTTCTTGGTTTTTACAGTATTTTAAGCTTGGTTTCGCCTCATGTGACACTGATGTCATCATTCTTGCCTTTTTTTTTTTTTTTTTTTTTTTTGCGGTACGCGGGCCTCTCACTGTTGTGGCCTCTCTCGTTGCGGAGCACAGGCTCCGGACGCGCAGGCTCAGCGGCCATGGCTCACGGGCCCAGCCGCTCCGCGGCACATGGGATCCTCCCGGACCGGGGCACGAACCCGCGTCCCCCGCATCTGCAGGCGGACTCTCAACCACTGCGCCACCAGGGAAGCCCCATTCTTGCTTTTTTGATGTTTGCCTTTGGCTGATGAGCCCTGGCCCAGGTCTTCCTTCCTCAGTTAGCTTTAGACGTGACCAGTGTACAGAATGAACACTGCTTAGTATGTTAACCTAATCTGACTGCCTTTGCCTTTTGATCAGCAAATCAATCAAATACCACTCTAGTCATTTTATTATGACAGCTGATATATTTGCTTTTATTCCTCTCATTTTATATTTAATAAATGTGTGCATTCTTATTGAGGCACAATTTACATACAGTAGAACGCCCACGTTGTGAGTGGGATGTTTGGTAACTTTGTAGACAGGCACCTGCTCAAGCAACTACCACTCAGATCGGGGTATAGAGAACAGTTCAGTGATCACGAGACGGTGTCGTGCCCCTTCCCAGCCAACAATCCCGTCTCCCAGGTAACCACTCTTCTGAATCGCACTCCGGAATTCAGCTGTGAATGCTCTAGAATCTGATGTAAAAGGTTCTCATACGGTATGTCTTCATTTTGGTCTTCCTCCACGCAGCATCTTCGGCATTCATCAGTGTTGTTCCAGGTATGGTTTGTTTGTGCCTCTTTCTTCCTAAGTAGTATTCCATGGTATGATTATATGGAAGTTTATTCATTCTCCAGGTGATGGGTGTTTTGGTTGTTTTTATTTCGGCTTATTATGAATTAAGTTTCTCTGTATCTTCTTATTAACTCTTTTTGTGAAGAAGTGCATTCATTTATTTTGTGTATACAGCTAGGAGTGGAATTACCAGATCACTCAGTGGGCATCTATGTAATTATATCAGAGACCGTGAAGTCATCTTCCAAAGTATCATTTTACAATCCTACCAGCAAAGTATATGAGAGCTCTAGTTACTCTGTATCCTTGCCAATACTTCATATTGTCATTTTAAAAAACTTTGGACGTGTTCTGCTGTGTATGTCCTGGTGTCTCCTTGTGATTTTAATTTTAGTAAGCACCAGCTGGTCATGATACATCCTTTTTAATATATCACTGAATTCAATGTTGCTGTTTTATTAGGATGTTTATATCTATATTCATGAGAGATGTTGCCATAATGCAGTTTTTCATGCAACGTGCTTGTCAAATTTTGGTATCAAGTGTCAGCTGGTGTCATAAAGCTGAAAAGAAATCCTCCTTTCTCTATTTTCTGAGAGAATGTATGATTGTATCGTTAATTAACTTAGTGCACTAGGGATAAATCTGAACTGTTAAAGTGAAGTGTGGGCTTTTTTAATTAAGGCTTTTTAAAAAATTAATTTTACAGATACAATAATATTCAGTTTCTTTTCTCCGTTCCCTGAAGTTCAATAACTTGTGTTTTCCTTCTAGAGTTTTCTCCATACCATCTAAGATGTAAATGTTATTAGCATAACATAGGCTAATAAATAACATTTCTTTAACACCTACAGAACCTCTGGTAATGTCTTCCACATAGTTTTGGTATTTGTCTTACTTGTGTGAGTGTGTATGGGTTTATGCATGTGTATGAGTGCTGTGATTTCCAAATATATGGATGTTTTTAATGTATCTTTATGTTATTGACCTCTACATGAATTGCATCTGTGAAACTGGTTCTGGGAAATTCACAGCTTTTCTCTTTAAATTTTGTTTGTTCTCCATTGTCTCCATTCTTTCCTTCTGGAAAGAATGTCACATTTTCTTTTTCAATACCCTGAATCTCTTAACTTGTGTTTTATATTTTCCCTTGCCCTTTCTCTCTGAGA
This sequence comes from Phocoena sinus, assembly GCF_008692025.1. Classification (NCBI taxonomy): domain Eukaryota; kingdom Metazoa; phylum Chordata; class Mammalia; order Artiodactyla; family Phocoenidae; genus Phocoena; species Phocoena sinus. The sequence continues at coordinate 5,733,758 of NC_045784.1, read as the reverse complement.
TACATTCTAGGGGAATTTCCCTAAATAACTGTGATGGTTAATTTTATGTGTGTCAATTTACCAGCTAAGGGACGCCCAGATAGCTGGTACAATATTATTTGTGGGTGTGAGGGTGCTTCTAGGAGAGATTACCACTTGAATCGAAAGCATGATCTGTCCTCACCTCTGGGGTGGGGCAACTACCACTCAGATCAAGGTATAGAGAACAGTTCAATGATCACGAGACGGTGTCGTGCCCCTTCCCAGCCAACATCATCCAATTCCTTCAGGGCCCAAAAAGAACAAAAGGCAGAGGAAGGGCAAGTTTGCACTCTGAGCTGAGACTCTGGTCCTCTCCTGCGCTCAGACGTCAGGGCCCTGGCGTTTGGACTGAGCTACACCATGGGCTTTCCCGGGTCTCCAGCTTGCAGACGGCAGATCCTAGGCTAGGACCTCTCAGCCTCCATAACTGCATGAGCCCATCCCTCACAATAAATCTCTATCTCTCTATCTATATATAGCCTACAGGTTCTGTTTCTCTGGAGGACCCCAGCTAATGCGTTACCTTTTCCAGCAAACTAATTTTCAGTTAAGACTTCTATTCATATTCAGCCTGTCAATGGAGCTTTTTTTAATTTTAGCAATCATGGTTTACATTTCTAGTTCTTTTTAAAAATTTCCAAATGTTTATCTTCATTCCTAATAACCTCTAGTTACATCCGTATTTTTGTGAACTGATTCTCATTTCAACATCTTACAACCATCTGTCCTATATTCCGTGTCTAAAGGTTCTAAAATCTATAATGAAATCTGCTCTTTGCACTATTTCTTAACTCCCAGTATAGGGGTTTTCCTTCAGGTCCACCCCAAAATCTCCAACTGTGAGCTCACTGTTGATCTGAGTCATCATTAGTCCTGAAGGCCTAAGTTGAGATACGCTTTTGTTTCTACTGGTAGCCGGAGAGTAACACACACCTGTAAGCTTTCGGTGCCCTCCGCAGGGACTGGGCTAAGGGTGGGGTCATAGGTTAGGCTTCCCCACCTCTTCTGTGTCCTAAGGTTCTGCTTCCATGGCATATGCCCTTAGGAAAGCTTTGTCTCTACCAGAGCTTCTTCATCAGTCCTCAGCGCCCTGACTCTGGACACAGCTCAGGCTTGTTTCCTCTTGGAAGGACGTAGTCCGTAAAAATTCCCACGGCCACTTGTGAGGCCAGGTATGTTTTTTCCCATTGTCCTTCTACCATTTAATTTTCAGTCTATAATGCAATATACATGTATATTACATATTAATAATGTTAAATATATCATTAAATATATTATGTATAAATATTTGTTAATATAAAATTTAATATATTATACAATTATAGATAATGTATTAAAAATGCATAATACATTCACATATGTTATAAATATTAAAATACAAATATATGTATTATATACTTATATATAATAATGTATTATATACATATAAAAATATATTTACTTCCTTGTCTTGTATTGCTTTTCATGCACTTGTTACTATTTTCTTAGAGGCCAAACCCCTCAGTAAATTTTCTTTTTCAATTCACAGAAAGAAGGGTAATGCTATGTAACACCACAACAAAGAACTGTGTGTTTTATAACAAAATGTTTGAACTTGTGATTAGTTTTTAATTCTAAAATTTATACTTCATGAAATATTTATAAACATTCAAAGGTACTGGAGTCAACCTTACTCATTCTATTAGGACAAACCTTGTTAATGGGTTGGGTGAAGGGATTAAATAATGAAATTATACATTAGGGTAAAAGTTAAAAAGAAAAGGAAAAGTTTTATCTTTGAAATGAAAAGCTGGTTCTATGAAAAGATAAACAAACTTGATAAACCTTTAACAAGACTCATCAAGAAAAAAAGGGAGAGGGACCAAATCAATAAAATTAGAAATGAAAAAGAAGTTACAACTAATATCACAGAAATACAAAGGACCATAAGAGACTGCTACAAGCAACTATATGCCAATAAAATGGACAACCTAGAAGAAATGGACAAATTCTTAGAAAGGTACAATCCGCAAGACTGAACCAGGAAGAAGTAGAAAATATGAACAGACCAATTACAAGTACTGAAATCGAATCTGTGATTAGAAAACTCCCAGCAAACAAAAACCCAGGACAAGATGGCTTCACAGGCGAATTCTATTAAACATTTAGAAAAGAGTTAACACCTATCCTTCGGAAACTGTTCCAAAAATTGTAGAGGAAGCAACACTTCCAAACTCATTCCATGAGGCCACCATCACCCTGATACCAAAACCAAAGATATCCCCAAAAAAGAAAAGTACAGGCCAATATCACTGATAAACATAAAAACAAAAATCCTAGCAAACCAAATCCAACAATACATTAAAGGGATCAGACTTCCCTGGTGGCACAGTGGTTAAGAATCTGCCTGCCAATACAAGGGACATGGGTTCGAGCCCTGGTCTGGGAAGATCCCACATGCCACGGATCAACTAAGCCCGTGTGCCACAACTACTGAGCCTGCACTCTAGAGCCCACAAGCCACAACTACTGAGCCCACGTGCCACAACTACTGAAGCCCACGCACCGCAACAAAGAGCAGCCTCCGCTTGTCACAACTAGAGAAGGCCCGCGCACAGCAATGAAGACCCAACACAGCCAAAAATAAAAATAAATAAATAAATTTATTTTTCTTTAAATGCAAGGGCTTTTCAATATCCGCAAATCAATCAGTGTGATACACCGCACTAAGAAATTGAAGAATAAAAACTATATGATCATCTCAATAGGCGCAGAAAAAGCTTTTGATAAAATTCAACATCCATTTATGATAAAACCTCTCCAGAAAGTGGGCATGGAGGGAACCTAACTCAACGTAGTAAAGGCCATATGTGACAAAGCCACAGCTAACATCAAACTCAACAGTGAAAAGCTGAAAACATTTCCTCCAAGATCAGCAACAAGGCAAGGATGTCCACTCTCACCACTTTTGCTCAACAGAGGTCTGGAAGTTTTAGCCACGGCAATCAGAGAAGAAAAAGAAATAAAAGGGATCCACATCGGAAAAGAAGACCTAAAACTGTCACTGTTTGCAGATGACGTGATAGCATACATAGAAAATCCTAAAGACACCACCAGAAAACTACTAGAGCTCATCAATGAATTTGGTATAGTTGCAGGATACAAAATTAATACACAGAAATCTCTTGCATTTCTATACACGAACAATGAAAGATCAGAAAGTGAAATTAAGCAAACAATTCCATTTACCATCACACGCATAAGAATAAAATACCTAGGAATAAACCTACCCAAGAGACAAAGACCTGTACTCTGAGAACTATAATTTGCTGACGAGAGAAGTCAAAGGTGACACAAACAGACGTAAAGATACACCATGCTCTTGGATTGGAAGAATCAATACTGTCAAAATGACTATACTACAGGGCTTCCCTTGTGGCGCAGTGGTTGAGAGTCTGCCTGCCGATGCAGGGGACACAGGTTTGTGCCCCGGTCCGGGAAGATCCCACATGCCGCGGAGCGGCTGGGCCCGTGAGCCATGGCCACTGAGCCTGCGTATCTGGAGCCTGTGCTCCGCAATGGGAGAGGCCACAACAGTGAGAGGCCCGCGTACCACAAAAAAAAAAAAAAAAAAAAATGACTATACTACAGGCAATCTACAGATTCAATGCAATCCCTATCAAGTTACCAATGCGCTTTTTTCGCAGAACTAAAACAAAAGTTTTAAAAAATTGTATGGAAATACAAAAGACCTTGAATAGCCAAAGCAATCTTGAGAAAGAAAAACGGAGCTGGAGCAATCAGGCTCCCTGACTTCACACTATACTACAAAGCTACAGTAATCAAAACAGTATGGTGTGGGCACAAAAACAGAAATATAGATCAATGGAACAGAAAAAAAAGCCGCGAAATAAACCCACACACCTAGTTCAATTAATCTGTGACAAAAAAGGCAAGAATGTACAATGGAGAAGATACACAGTCTCTTCAATAAGTGGTGCTGGGAAAACTGGATAGCTACATGTAAAAGAACGAAATTAGAACATTCTCTAACACCATACACAAAAAAAAACTCAAAGTGGATTAAAGACCTAAATGTAAGACCAGATACTATTAAACTGCAAGAGGAAAACACAGGCAGGACACTCTTTGACATGAATTGTGGCAATATCTTTTTGGATCTGTCTCCTAGAGTAATGAAAAAACAAAAACAAATGGGACCTAATGAAACTTAAAAGCTTTTGCACAGCAAAGGAAACCATAAACAAAAAGATAACCTACAGAATGGGAGAAAATATTTGCAAACGATGCAACTGATAAGGGATTAATCTCCAAAATATACAAACAGCTCATGCAGCTCAATATCAAAAAAAACAAACAACCCAATCAAAAAGTGGGAAGAAGATCTAAATGGACATTTCTCCAAAGAAGACATACAGATGGCCAAAAGGCACACGAAAAGATGCTCAACATCGCTAATTATTAGGAAACGCAAACCAAAACTACAATGACGTATCACCTCACACCAGTCAGAATGCCCACCATCAAAACGTCTAAAATAATAAATGCTGGAGAGGGTGTGGAGAAAAGGGAACCGTCCTACATTGTTGGTGGGAACGTAGATTGGTGCAGCATCTATGGAGAACGGTATGAGTGTACCTTAAAAACTAAAAATAGAGCTACCATATGATCCAGCAATCCCACTCTTGGGCATATATATGGAGAAAGCCATACTTCGAAAAGATACATGCACCCCAGTATTCACTGCAGCACTATTTACAATAGCCAAGACATGGAAACACCCTAAATGTCCATCTAAAGAGGAATGGATAGAGAAGATGTGGTATATAGATACAATGGAATATTACTCAGTCATAAAAAAGAATGAAATAACGCCATTTGTAGCAACATGGATGGACCTAGAGATTATCATACTAAGTGAAGTAAGTCAGAGAAAAACAAATATCGTATAATATCACTTATATGTGGAATCTAAAAAAATGATACAAATGAACTTATTTACAAAACAGAAACAGACTCACAGAGACAGAAAACAAACCTACGGTTACCAAAGCAGAACAATGGGGGTGAGGGATAACTTAGGAATTTGGGAATAATACATACACATTATTATATATAAAATAGGTAAACAACAAGGACCTACTGTACAGCACAGGGAATGCTACTCAATATTTTGTAATTACCTATATGGGAAAATTATCTGAAAAAGAATATATGTGTGTGTGTATATATAAATATATGTATACATGTATACATATGCATACATATACACACACACACATATGTATAACTGAATCACTTTGCTGTGCGCGTGAAGCTAACACAACTTTGTAAATCTACTTCAGTTAAAAAAATAAAGAATAAAAGTAAAATAAAATATTTGAACTTGTGATTAATTTTTAATTCTAAAATTTATACTTCTTGAAATATTTATAAACATTCAAAGGTATTGGTGTGAACTTTATCCATTCTGTTAGGACAAACCTGGTTGATGGGTTGATTTTATTTTCCAGGAAATATAAGGTTGTGGAATTTATCATTCAAGAAGACTTCTGGATAATTATAGAGAGAAAGTGATGATCCAGATTTGATTTCTATGTAAGAAAATCAAATCTGGGTCATCTGTTTCCATATCATGCTCATTATATTCATACCGTTACCTTTTATTAAAACTCAAGTACTAGCTTTCAAATGAAAATGGTACACTGACAATATCGAACTAAGGGGAGCAACTCAATGGAACAGACAGCTTCTTAATCTTTAAATTATCTGAATTCAATTTTTGGTATATGTTTTTAGGCAAAAATAAGACCTGTAAAAATTTCCCATGAGGGGCTTCTATGGTGGCGCAGTGGTTGAGAGTCCGCCTGCCGATGCAGGGGACGCGGGTTCATGCCCCGGTCCGGGAGGATCCCACATGCCGCGGAGCGGCTGGGCCCGTGAGCCGTGGGCGCTGAACCTGAGTGTCCAGAGCATGTGCTCCGCGACAGGAGAGGCCACAGCGGTGAGAGGCCCGTGTACCGCAAAAAAAAAAAAAAAAAATTTACCATGAAACAAAACAGTGATAAGTTGTGAAAATACAGTCCTTTTATTGATCATGACTTTCTTCTTAAAAATTTCAACTGCCGTTGTCCAAGTAGCAAACACTGAAATGTTCTGTCATTCAATTTCAGGTCGTGACATGACAACTATACAACCTACTGTACGGCTCCTGCTCACATGTTCTTTGTAGCTGGGCTAAAAGCTCATCCCTCTACTTTCTTCATGATGGTTTTTTTTTTTTTTCGGTACGCGGGCCTCTCACCGTTGCGGCCTCTCCCGTTGCGGAGCACAGGCTCCGGACGCGCAGGCTCAGCGGCCATGGCTCAAGGGCCCAGCCGCCCCGCGGCATGTGGGATCTTCCCGGACCGGGGCACGAACCCGCGTCCCCTGCATCGGCAGGCGGACTCCCAACCACTGCGCCACCAGGGAAGCCCTCTTCATGATGTTTTGAGATCACCTCTCTCACTTATAGAGAGACTTCATAGGATTTTCAACATTCACGTGCTTTTGCTCCTATCCTCATCAATTTGCTTGTGCATGTTGTCTAAACACTTTCAGGCCGTGGTTTCAATACTAGTGTCTTTGTAGAGGCATACACACTAAGTAACTCACCAAGAAAGCATCTGGCAGCCTGGTCATCTTCACATTTGTGAAAATATACTAAGATTTTTTTTATATGAGATTATGGATTTTCCAGGTTGAACGTCTACATCTTTCCTCCAACACATTTCCAACAACTGTTCTCTTATTTCCAGGAGTCCAAGGGGATACATCAGCGAGAACCTCCCCGGCTCCACCCCCGTATACACAGAAACATTAAACTCTTTGTGGCTGTTCCAGTTAGAATCACACCATCAGCAAAGCTTCATAAAGTGTCTGATTTATTCCAGCTAACACACTCCTAACCTTCACCCCACATTACTCAGAAGAATACAGCCCAGACCTGCATCTCTGCCCGCCCATCACCTACTCTAACCTGACTTCAGGCTCCATTTCTGGGCCGATGAAGGGTCTTCCTGGTTCCACTGGTGTCTTCCCCTTCACTGAATTTAAGAAGTAGAATAAAATTTGTTGCACCATTGTGCGCTGTTCACATTTACTAGGTAGCTCGACATTTTTTTAAGTGCTATTAATATTTTATTCCCCCAAGCATGGTATCTCACCATTTCACATCCTCTCTCATACTCATAAGACATTTAGATTTTGGCCAAGCAGATGAATGCAAAATTGTATCTCATCTTAGTTTTAATTTGCATTTTATCCATTGATAGTGAGAATGAGCATCTCTTATTTATTGGCAATTTGTGCTTCTTCTTCTACGAAATGCTTTCTCAATTATCTTATTTTCTCTTTGTTTTGTTTGAATTTTCCTTATTGATTTCTAGAAGTTACTTATCCATTTTGAAGAATCACCTTTTGCAGACAATACGTGTTGCAAATATCTCCTCTCGGCTTGTGGCTTTTTTCTTTTGTGGTATCACCTTTTAAATTGGGTCATACATTATGCATGATAAAATTCACTTACCTTAAGTACCGTGTTCAAAGAATTTTGACAAATATCTCCAACCAGATAAGCAGTTCTATGTAATGTGATGATTGGTATGTTGAGGGTAAGGCTCCTAGCTTCCTCTCTGACGTCCATCGGTCCATCTATTCCTATTCCCTTTTCCTCTTTGTTTTCATTTTCTCTGAATTATGTTTTTGATTCCCTCTACCTCTTTTGTAGGATATTAGCTATAACTTTTTCATTTTAGTAGTTGCTGTAGGACTCACATTATGCATCACTGACTTATTATATCCTACCTTTAATGACACGATACCACTGCACACTTAGTATAGGAACCTTAAAATAGCTGACTTCAATTTCCTATCCTGGAGTTTACGCTGCTGTTGTTATGCATTTTGCTTTTACAGGGGTTAAAAACCTCGCAATGCATTCCTCTTATTTTAGTTACAACAGTCAACTATATTTTAAATACATTGAAATAATGAAAAATATTATATATTTACGTGCACAGTTACTATCCCCAGTGCTTTCATTCCTTTCTGTAGATGCATACATTTATCCTGATAATTGACATCTTGGGCCTAAACCCACACTATTGTTTGCAACGTCTTTTTGTGTTTTTCTCCTCTTTTTCTTGCCTCCTTGATCATTCATTGTGTTTTATTTATATTATTTTAATGGCTTCTTTATGGGACTTACCTGCATGTTTACCCTAATAAAGCCCGGCGCTAACGCCTGTCTTCATTTTCTTTGCTCCTGAACAGTTCTAATCTCATACACTTTTATCTTTCAAGATAATTAAAATTTAATCAACTCAAGAGTACAGTAGAAAGAATACTGGCTATGAAATAAGACAGTCCTGATTTTTTTTTTTTAACATCTTTATTGGGGTATAATTGCTTCACAACGGTGTGTTAGTTTCTGCTCTACAACAAAGTGAATCAGCCATACATATACGTATGTTCCCACATCTCCTACCTCTTGCGTCTCCCTCCCCGCCACCCTGCCTATCCCACCCCTCCAGGCGATCACAAAGCACCAAGTCGATATCCCTGTGCCCTGAGGCTGCCTCCCACTAGCTATCTACCTTATGGCAGTCCTGATTTTTAATCTTAGTTTCATCTTTTCTTGGCTAGAAACTTTGATAAATAACTTATCTTCCTTGAGGCTTGGTCTTCTGATATATAAAACTGAGATAAAATGTTTAATTACACAATGGAAGGAACAGGATTAAAAGGCACATGGTAGGTTCTCATAAGTTCTAGTGACATTCCCCTTCCTACAAAATTTAATGAGGCAGATTTTAATAAGGGAATCATATCCAACTGATTTGAAATACTCAAGCTAACACTGAAGCACATTTCTACCAACTCACGATACAATGTGAACCTAGCATCATGCTTACACAGAGAAGGAAACGTAAAAACAATGCCTCAGTGAATTAAAGAATGAATGAATATACTAGACTTGAGCACGGAAGTGATAGAGTAAACACCAGTAACCGACTATACTTCAAAACTAGAGACAGAATCATGGAAAGTAGTCTATTTTCATCTTGTTTGTTGATTACCACATTGGACAAGTCCTTTACTTTGATGAGTATCAGTTTCTTCATCTATACAAATGCAGATATTAGATTATAACATATTCAATGTGGACTTGCAAATTTTTAGGATTTTCTGATTTGACAATTTGGGAAAGTAAACTGTATGGCTCTTTGTGGATGAAACCATAAACATGTCTAACATTTCAATTAGTAACATAATCCCACAAAGATACTTTTAGAAATACAGTTACAGTCAAGGAATATTTTAGATGAATAAAATTACCCCATGTGTTTGGTTTCTTTTTAACATCTTTATTGGAGTATAAGTGCTTTACATTGTTTAGTTTCTGCTGTATACCAAAGTGAATCAGCTGTACGTATACATGTATCCCCATATTCCCTCCCTCGTGCGTCTCCCTCCCACCCTCCCTATCCCACCCCTCTAGGTGGTCACAGAGCACCGAGTTGATCTCGCTGTGCTATGTGGCTGTTTCCCACTAGCTCTCCATTTTACATTTGGTAGTGTAGATATGTCAATACCACTTTCTCACTTTGTCCCAGCTTCCCCTTCCCCCTCCCCGTGTCCGCAAGTCCATACTCTACATCTGCGTCTTTATTCCTGTCCTGCCCCTAGGTTCTTCAGAACTTTTTTTTTTTTTTTTTAGATTCCATATATATGTGTTAGCATACGGTATTTGTTTTTCTCTTTCTGACTTACTTCACTCTGTATGACAGACTCTAGGTCCATCCACCTCACTACAAATAACTCAATTTCGTTTCTTTTTATGGCTGAGTAATATTCCATTGTATATGTGTGCCACATCTTCTTTATCCATTCATCTGTCGATGGACATTTAGGCTGCTTCCATGTCCTGGCTATTGTGAATAGAGCTGCAATGAACAATGTGGTACATGACTCTTTTTGAATTATGGTTTTCTCAGGGTATCTGCCCAGTAGTGGGATTGCTGGGTCGTATGGTAGTTCTATTTTAGTTCTTTCAGGAACATCCATACTGTTCTCCATAGTGGCCGTATCAATTTACATTCCCACCAACAGTGCAAGAGGGTTCCCTTTTCTCCACACCCTCTCCAGCATTTACTGTTTATACATTTTTTGATGATGGCCATTCTGACTGGTGTGAGGTGATACCTCACTGTAGTTTTGATTTGCATTTCTCTAATGATTACTGATGTTCAGCATCCCTTCACGTGGCTGTTGGCAATCTGTATATCTTCTTCAGAGAAATGTCTATTTAGGTCTTCTGATCATTTTTGGATTGGGTTGTTTGTTTTTTTGATATTGAGTTGCATGAGCTGCTTGTATGTTTTGCAGATTAATCCTTTGTTAGTCGCTTTGTTTGCAAATATTTCCTCCCATTCTGAGGGTTGTCTCTTCATCTTGTTTATGGTTTCCTTTGCTGTGCAAAACCTTTTAAGTTTCATTAGGTCCCATTTGTTTATTTTTGGTTTTATTTCCATTTCTCTAGGAGATGGGTCAAAAAAGATCTTGCTGTGATTTATGTCAGAGGGTGTTCTGCCTATGTTTTCCTCTAAGAGTTTGATAGTGTCTGGCCTTACATTTAGGTCTTTAATCCATTTTGAGTTTATTTCTGTGTATGGTGTTAGGGAGTGTTCTAATTTCATTCTTTTACATGTAGCTGTCCAGTTTTCCCAGCACCACTTATTGAAGAGGCTGTCTTTTCTCCACTGTATATTCTTGCCTCCTTTATCAAAGATAAGGTGACCATATGTGTGTGGGTTTATCTCTGGGCTTTCTATCCTGTTCCACTGACCTATGTTTCTGCTTTTGTGCCAGTACCACACTTTCTTGATTACAGTAGCTTTGTAGTATAGTCTGAAGTCAGGGAGCCTGATTCCTCCAGCTCTGTTTTTCTTTCTCAAGATTGCTTTGGCTATTCAGGGTCTTTTGTGTTTCCATACAAATTGTGAAATTTTTTGTTCTAGTTCTGTGAAAAATGCCACTGGTAGTTTGACAGGGATTGCACTGAATCTATAGATTGCATTAGGTAGTATAGTCATTTTCGCAGTGTTGATTCTTCCAATTCAAGAATATGGTATATCTCTCCATCTGTTTGTATCATCTTTAATTTCTTTCATCAGTGTCTTATAGTTCTCTGCATACAGGTCTTTTATCTCCCCGTGGTTTCCCCATGTGTTTTAAAGACTTTTTTCAGTTGAAATAGCTAGCTTCTTGCTCAAAAGCAGTACGGACCCTACTTACTGTCCTCTGATCTCTCAGAGAAAAGTGTTTCATTAATGTGTGTTAAAATTGTGCTTTTCATCCTGTAGACGCTACACTTTGATGCATTTTTGCTATTCCTCTTCAGAATGCCAGTACATAAAGCCCTTTTATGACAGTGCACTAGGCTGTGCTGTTATTAATTGCTTTTTCCACGTTAGGTTTAGATGGTGTAAGACATTATTGACTTTCTTTCTAATGAGGAGTTGAATCTCATTACTGTCCTGACTCATGGTTATTCCTTTAAATTAGCGATAATGAATCAAAATATGTTGCCATCACTTGACTGAATCCCTAAAGAATATGACACACTTTTTACAACAAAGTAAAATCACTTTATCTAGTGCTTTTTCAAAAAAATGCAATACTGTTTGAACATCCCTTTATTGTAGAAACTAAATGTGTCAATTTCCTCTACTCCTGCTTGCTCTTGTCATATCAAGAGGAATATATTAATAACGTGCTTGAAGTAATCTAATATTTACCAGCATTGCTTTGTGTTACTATAAAGTGAACATATGTTTGTTTTATGCTTTATTTCATGGCATAGTGATGAACAATTTTTACATCACTGAATAAATAAATGAATATGAAGTGCTAATCATCAGTGTTCAGTTTTGCATAGAAAACTAATTTTATTTTTATGCCTGAGACCATTCTTTTTCACACAGGTCCCTAACTCATCAGAAATAGATTTTTCATGTTTTGAATTCTGTGCTTTAATACTATGATTGTCATCCAGCAACATCACTTGCTATCAAGTGATGCTATCAAGTGTTGCTTCCATCTCGAATGTCCCCTGTATTGTTACCCCTTCCTTCACATCTGAGCAAAATTCCCAGCCCTTCTCCACATCAGTACAAAACCTCTATCTCTTTCGCTCCTCTCCTGTCCTTCAATCTTGCCTGGAATTTTGCCCCATTTACAACCCGACTTCCCTTCATCCACAGTTTCTACTCTCCCCTCGCTCACTTCCCTCCAAATTTGAAGATACGCTCAACTTTTCTGCATTCAAAGAAACCCACCTCAACTCCTTTTTCTTAAATTTGTACACTCACTCTTCTTCCCTTCGAGGAGAAAAAAGAATACTGTGAAATAATATTCTAGCATCAATAACGCCTTCTCTTTTCCCTCTCCACTGCTTTTAAAGCTTCTTGCAATACACATTCCTCCTCTACTGTAGAACTGAAGTTGTTTTTGGAGTTAGCTTCACCAAATAATTTTTTTTTTTAACCATTTTTAACCTGATTGGTTTTGCAGCATTTGAAACCATAGACTGTACTTTCTGATTTCTGTTACTCTCTATTCCCAGCTCCCTCCCTCCCACCCTCTCTCTCTTTCTGTGCTTGCACTTTCTAAAGCTATCCAGCTGGATCCTCTGTCTTCTGCCCCCACATGCCCCTAAGTGCTGACATTTATTCAGGGTTTATAATCCGTTCTCATCTTTTCACTCTGAACCCTTGGCAGTATCACCTGCCAGCATGGCTACAACTACATCTCCAGCCCAGTAACTTGCTCTTTTAAGCCTCATATTTTCCTTCCAGATTTCTCTTTCCAACTGCCTCCTGGGCATGTCCATATGTATGTGCCCCAGATGATCGAGATGCATTTTACTGGAGAGAGAACTCACATTCCAATGTCCAAACATACTACTCTTCCCACTGCACGCCTTGATTATGAACACCACTAAACACCCCCAGCCCCCAGAGAGATGAAAGCTAACAGCGCTGTGACTTCTCTCCTTTGACTTCTAACCAACCAGGTGTCAGTCTGTCTAGGGCTCTCGTCTTACTTCACATCCACGCTAACAGCACCCTCTCAGGTCTCCATCACCGTTCTCTTTAAATATCCCTTATTTATGTGTGTGTTCATGCACAAGTATTCTCTGAGAGCCGAGAAGGTGTCCCATATTAGTGCAGACTCTGGGTAAGGAAGCGCTTTGGCAGGTAAGAAAGAGGAGGTGGTAATGGCATGGAAATAAACAATCATGAGCACCGGTACCAATGCCTGATGGGCACTACTGTGCACGTCTGGATGTCTGTGTACCTAAGAACTCTACCCAGGGGAGGTGAGATTCCAGTGGGGATTTGAACGTTAGCATAGACAAGTACACAGGGGAAACTGCAGGTCATTCAGAACGACCGGAACACCTGACTACCTGCAGTGTGACCCAGGAAATTTAGAGGTTGGCAGGGACAGAATTACGAAAGGTCTTTTCCAACTGTGCAGAAGAAGTTAGATTTTATCTCAATGTCAATGAGGTGCCACCGAAAGAATGGAAGTAAGGGTTTTATGCAATCGATTTCTTTGGGCTGCTCACCCCAGCAGTTGAATGGAGCATGGTTTGGTATGGAGGTAGTTTAAAGATACAGGAAGTTTGTTGCAATAATCAAAACTAACAAGCAGCAGCTGTAAAGAATGAAGAGCTGGCTTAGAGAGTAAGGAGGATCAATCTTTTAGGACTTGTAATGTGATTAAGCATAATTCATTAAATGTAAGTGGTAAGACAGAAGGTGTAGGCAAGATTTGGGACTTGACCCATCACGTGGACGGTAGAGCTTTTAATTGAGGAGAAGGACGTGGGAGAAGGCACGGATATGAGGGAAGTATAAACAATGAAATTGAATTCTGAGAATCTTTAACTTCAGGGATCCTTGGTAGAAACAGTCTAACAGTTTCTAGGTTATAAGGATGAGGAAATCAGAGAGTTTCAGAGTGACAGAGTTAGAAATTTGTGGGTTTTCAGTCATTGGTGCGTATGCACTACTGGGAACGATGGAGATCTGGGAGGAAGTTTCCATGACTGAGAAAACGTGGAATATTTTTCAGAGCCTTAAGCGTAAAGATGTAGCTGAGAATGCCACTCTGCTCTGTAAGAAAGTACAACAGGACTTTGTAAGGAAGTACATCCTGAAAAGAAAACTGAGATGGAAGAGACCAAAGAGGAAGAAGGGGAAAAAATGTCATGACAGAAAATGAGGGTGGGGTCATGGGAAGAGGTACCTGGGAAGAGTCAAACAAGATGGAGCCTGGACATCCTTCCCCTTGGACCAGATCTGGCCACTTCCAGTATCTCCGTTGGAATCGTCTCAATCACTCTCTGACCCAAGTCAATGTAAACACAATTCTACTGAGATCCTCTTCCTGAAGCACAGGGCTCTGCATTTCATCCCCTCACGCTAACCATGATACGGTTCTCATCAAGTTACCAAGATGGACTGAAACTTGAACTCGACATCCAAAGCTTCTCACTACTTGGCCCCAACCAATTGGTGTCTCTTCCAAAAAGCAATCAAGAAAGAATCTTTCTAGTTTGAATCCCTCTCTCCCTTTCTTCAGCCTCTGCACCACTGCCCGTGGGACTCTGTAACAGCAAAAACAATTTTATTATCCACTTCGTTCTGGGTGCACTTAGTTGTGCCACTCCCTGTCTCACTGGAAATCTGAAAGGGTAACTTTAGTGCTCTTCTGTCCTTAATTACTGGGGGAATTACTGTCAATTTTATTGTCCTAATGGCAATTGTTTTAAACACTGATTTCCATATCTCACATTTAGAATTATAGTTTTCAAGAGTCAAAGCACCTTAGAGATCCTTTAGCTCGAACAGCTCATCTTCCAGACAAAACCAAGGCCGCAAGTTATTTGCTCCAAGACATGAAGCAATCGGTGTGAAAGCAGACATAAACACCGGCTCTTGTGGTACCAAGTGGAAACGAAAATTATTTCGGCTCACATGATTAATGTGACTTTGGCACAATCCGTACTGAATGATCTCGTATGAAATGTCATAAATTGGAGAGCTTATGAAAGTATCCTGACCAGAAATGTACTGAGAGTTGTTTGTTCTGCAAAATAAAATGAGTTACTTATACATATAAAGTTGGTTAGGATTAAATCTCACGCTATACCTTACAGGTTAGGAAAGTTTATGTTTTAATTTTTATTAATTTTTAAAATATTACGGCTATGAAGTTACATTTATAAAGTTCCTGGTTTTGCCTGGCATCTTAAAAACACTGCTTTATATCATTTTAGGTTTTCAGCTGACAAAGGTCAACTAGGTCTGCCCAACACTGATGAAAACCTTAGTCCAAAAACTGGAGAATTTGCCTTCAAAACCAGGTATTTCTACCAAAGTAGAAAAAAGGATACTGTTGTTGGATTAAACGACAATTTTATTTTAAAATATCACAGCCCCTCAGAAAACATCACTATAGCTTGAAAAATCACGTTCACTCACAGCTCACGTTCTTGATCCCTGAAGTGACATTTCGTAACTCCAATATACGGCATGCTTCTCTGAGTCAGCCGTTTTCTCTTGGATGCCCATTAAGGCAGCATTCCTAAATGTTAAAATGACGTATGACTCCTTATTAATTTTACCAGCCAATACCTCTAGCAAAAGGAACATTTCCCTTTCTTAAAAAGCAATACTTAGTTTTAATTTACATGGTTAGAGATGGTAGGTGCTTGAAGTTCTAAATCATGCGGTTTTATCATCTGAACGAGCCAGTTAGAAAACGTAGTATTTTAACGTACATTTAACTTCTTGGGCCTACTGTCACTTTAGATTCGGCAAAACAGCAAATGAGTTCCTGTTCTTAATCCCCTCCCCGTCCACCACTGGCAGTCTTCTGCTGCACTAACGTTGACGATCTCTAGACAGAAATTTCGTGCAAGCTGTCTGTAACCTATTAGTTCTGGAGCTTAGCATCTATACTTCACTGCCTACTTATAACAGAGAAGAAGGTAATTATCGAGTTAACAGGAAAAATAAAATTTGACCCAAATTAAGAAAGCCACTGCTTTGTTTGACAGAGACGCCCCGACTGGTATATAAATTCCATTGAGAGATAAGTTACACGTGGAGGTGGAACAACGGTATCAGGCTGAACCTCCCGTCTGCTGCTGGTTAGGTGGGTCAGTTATGACACTATGCTAACAAGGTCAAGTGCAGGTTAAAAGCCCAGGTGAGCATCTAACTTCGCTCTGACCCACGGCCATAAAAGGCACCTTCAATTTCAGCTGTTTCAGAATCCTCCTTTTAGGGACAACAATTCTTAAGTATACAAACACAGCAAGTATTTACATATGTACTCATAACATGTGTCACTGGCGAAGCATATACGTGAATTTATGGTATGAATTTAGGTAACTGGGAGAAAAACGGTAAATTATCCAATTACAAATGACACTCTCCCCCATATGAGCGCCATCTGAAGGGGACCCTTCCACAGGCTCTACGATGGGCTGCCGACAGGGCAGGCGTGTATTTAACGTTCCATCTTTCCATAACCAGTTTCCTTCATTTTCTTAAGAATGTGCCAACATGGCTCTCTGTCACGTAAGTCATACAGACCGGCCTTTAATTGTTAACAGAAAACACTCCCAACTATTTTCTTACCGCTGGCTACCATCATGCTTTCTGCAGCCGGATTTTCACCAAAACTAGGTTATCAATTTTCATATTCATGGAGAATTGCTGGAAGGTTATGCAAGCTGTACTTCAGAGGGTCACCCTTGGTTCCTGCCTTTAGAAACGGGATTCGACAATACAGCTTCCGTTACATTTAGCTCAAGCTCGGGTTTATTATCCTAACTTTACTTTCTTTTACTCTGATTACATCTACCTTCCCTAGCCTTTTAATGTTTCTGTAAGTTACCACTAATTGTTTTACAGTGAGGTAAGCCAAGTAAACCTATTTGAGTGAGTTAAAACCAATAAGAAAAGTAAATGCAGACACACTGTCCTCTGGGAACTAGTGAGATTTGTCTATCCATCCTTCTCTTTCCTCCTTCTACACCTCTGAAATCAGAGGGAGAATGTGAATACTTGTTTTGTAAAATGCATTGCAATACCCTGGAAAGAACCTTCTGACTGTATTGAAATTGAGAGTGGAAAAACTAGGTGGAGAACAATGGCAATGTTCTCATTTTCAGCTTCCTTGCCTCTTAGAGTATCTCAACACAACTCTGAATGCCAGGAAATAATTTATCCCATTGGTAGATGTATCCATTTTGACAACAATATAATTTAGTCCAGTTCACACTACTGGGTCCAGGAAAAACAAACAAACAAACAAAACTGTCCCTAAAAGAACTCCTGATTGAGGAGGTTGACCTGACAGGAAGAAAGTAATTACTCCTTTTAATACTAGTTCCAAACACACTGGCTATTTCAGTTGGATGGTGAAGAAAACCTTCCAGGGGCTGCCCGATAGAAACTTCTACAGTGATGGACGTGTTCTACAACTGTACTTTCCAAGAAGGAATCACATTTTGAAATGTGCCTAGTGCAACTGAGGAACTGATTTTTAAATTTTATTTTGTCTTAAATAATGCAAACGTAGTCCCTGGTGGCTGGCGGCTACCATACCGGACAACACAGCTGCAGACTCTGGAAGGATACACACTGGCCCGTCTCCATTCCAACATCTCACTGTGTAGGTCTGCTGTCCATCCCTGTTATCTCTTCTAATTATTTAGTAGTTAACTGCATTAATAAAATTCTCCAGTTCT
This sequence comes from Phocoena sinus, assembly GCF_008692025.1. Classification (NCBI taxonomy): domain Eukaryota; kingdom Metazoa; phylum Chordata; class Mammalia; order Artiodactyla; family Phocoenidae; genus Phocoena; species Phocoena sinus. The sequence goes on along the minus strand of NC_045784.1, from coordinate 5,715,862 downwards.
ACGCTTTTAATGCCTAAAGGCACTGTACCGACAAAGCTAAACTTTGTCAGGATTACCTAGTGTCCCAAACGAAAATTTAGGACTGACACCCCAAAGGTTCTCTAAAGTAACTGACGTAATTTAAGCTCTAAATTATACCCTATCACGTTTCTCTCTTTAATTCACATAGATTTTTGAAAACAGGAGATATCTGAGGATTGTGCCTATCAGTTTACAGATATAAAATTATATAAATAAATAAAATAACTCCAATCCTACAAATCTCCATATTGGCTGCTTAACATGAAGCCATTGCCCTCAGGCTCAGTAGAATATGCTAGTAAAGTTTATTACAGGTTAAGGACACACTGGTTTTGATCATTTGATGTATTTTTTAACTGAGGAAGAAGCAAGTGATGGTGATTCTAATGTGAGTGCTGGTGGCACTTCTGCTGTTTACCCTCAGGATTTCCTTGTATAATTTCTAAATTATCCATCTATTCACACTCCGTAATCTAGTATATGATTGTCTTTTCAAGACAGATGGGGACAATGTGAGACAAGTAATCCTGTCTATTTCTCTTTTGAGAAACGAAGGCAGCATATTTATGATCAAGCAAACACTGCAAAGGATTTTTAATTGAATAGTTTTTTTTTCTCTTCCCAACAGATCTGAAAAGATACACTCTCCCTTTTAAATTAGTAAAACAGCAACATGCACATGCATGGCCTCGAAAGTCAAATCCTTATATAAAAGTATTAAGGTAAAGGCAAACATGAACAATTCCAATGTCAAGTATATTCATCATATGGAAATGGTGGGCTAATTTAATATCAAATACTCATACGAATTCTGTTGCTTTAAAAAAGTACACAAGTCAAAGACAGTTCTTATTCCTTCCTATGTCCTTTGTTACATTGTGCCTACTTGAGCTACTAGGGGAAAAATCAAGAAATATCCTCTTAGTGAAAGATTAATAGGTGCACGCACATTTTTAGCAGGGTGCTCTGTCAATTAAAAATAAACCCAAGACTTCACTAAGTGTCTGTGCAGTAGGAAGCAGGATATTTCTGGGCCACCCTTTCAGTCTGTGGTTGTGCTAGGATTTTGATGATTTTTCTCCCGTTTCCAAGGAGTCTCCAGTGAATTGGATTGAGTTTTATTTCTGGGTTCCCATGGTTAAAGGCTAATTTGACTGACAACTGTTTGCAGAGAGCCTGCCGAATGCCCAGGAATTTGGCATTAAGGACCGAGAAACAACAGACAGCCTCTCTCCACAAGGAGACGCATAGATGCATGCGGTAACGACAGTGCGAGGCAACGTGTGACGTACGGCATCTAAGACGATGGTGTTCTAATGGAAGTACGGAGCCCGAGCGACAGAGGAGGAACGGGGATAATGTGCAGAAATGCGTCCTCGTGACGTGGCTGTGAGTCCTCCCTGTCTACCTGACTGCGTCATTCCCTGGAGGCGCTCACCCCTGAGAAGAGGTTTCCTCTTGGAAGTCACCATTTCTTTTTCAAAATTAAAAGAAAGTGCTATGAATGGAAAAATAAACACAAAACTTAAGAAAACACAAAACACACAAAACACTAGCTTTAAAACGAGAGTAACAGAAATCAAGCTGACCGTCATAAACATTAGACTGGACGTTGATATAAATTCATGAGAAGCAAAGAGTGCTCTCTAACAATGACAGACTCCGGGGCTTCCCATTTTTCTTGGGATTTCATTAGGTCTGACTTGACTACTGAGTACAGAAGTATGTGGTGGGTGTCCACTGAGTCACAGCAGCCCCAGTGCCCTGAGGCACTGGGTCACATCTTCCTGCCACTCCTTTACACTCCATGTAAAATATATTGCCTCCCTGTAGAGTTCCGTATTTATATGATTTTTTTTTTGCACCTAAATCAGAGGTTATCCAAGACAGATCAAACCTTACTACTCATTGCTTCCTCCATCGTGCACCTCCTGGACTCTTGGTGAGTTTCTCATTAGTCTCACAGAGTCCAAACGTCTTCCACTGGCAGAAAGATCACGTCTGGTCTGGCCACCCCTTCTGTCTGCATGCTTGTCGGTCGTAGAGCCCTCTCACTTCAGCCCCTTTCTGCTCCAAAAAGCTGAAAAGGGCAATAACTCTTCCCTCTCACCGTGTCAGCCAAACCCATGTCAGCAGGCGGGCATCTGCTTACCCTCCTGTCCCCAGCTAAACCCTACGACTCCGGGCAGTCTTTCCCGCCCACCAGCAGGTGGCTTCCCCAGTTTTGAGTTTACATGACCCTGTGTACCTTTCTGTCATAGCATTTTTCATACTGTTCAATTAAACATAGAGCTGAATGGTAATATGAGTTGTACCTGTTTTGCCAAACCCACCGTAGGTTCCAAAAAAGTGGACACATTTCTTGCACATGTTTTTCATTATTTCAAACCCTCAAGCAGCATGAGTGCTGCAGAGAAGGTGTTCAGGGTATTTTTCTAACTGAATATTAATATGTATAATATCAGTTTACATAAATAAATGTTTATGAATAAAAGTTTATAATATCAATTGATGGCAACTCCAATCCTTCACACTGAGTGCATTTTCAGACTTAAATTTAAACGTCCCTCAGACGAGTGCAAATCCAACATACAGTTCTTGTAGAAGGGAACCAGTAACTCAGATGGAACGGGACCAGTATTCAACTTGATGTTTTTCTGCACCTGACAGGTAGTATCAACAATAAGAAGTGAAAACATGCCTCCTCAAAGTGCCACGCAGAACTTTAGAACCTTTACTAAATAGGTACATTATCAAGAATTTCAGGAAAAGTTTGTCTTAATTCATTTGTGATCAAGATTTAAGACTAAAATTATACCAGATTATTGGAATGTAAATTGGTGCGGCCACTATGGGAAACAGTATGGAGGTTCCTCAAAAAACTAAAAAAAGAACTACCATATGATTCAGTGATCCCACTCCTGGGCATATAACCAGAAAAAACCATGATTCGAAAAGATACATGCACCCCTGTGTTCACAGCAGCACTATTCACGATAGCCAATACATGGAAGCAACCTAAGTGTCCATCGACAGAAGAATGGATAAAGAAGATGTGATACATATATATACAATGGAATATTACTCAGCCATAAAAAAGAACAAAATCATGCCATTTGCAGCAACATGGATGGACCTAGAGATGATCACACTAAGTGAAGCAAGTCAGACAGAGAAAGACAAATACCATCTGATATCACTTCTGTGTGGAATCTAAAATATGACACAAGTGAACTTATCTACAAAACAGAAACAGACTCACAGACATAGAGAACAGACTTGTGGTTGCCAAGGGGGAGGGGAGCGGGGTAGGGAAGGATTGGGAGTTGGGATTAGCAGATGCAAACTACTATATATAGGATGGATAGACAACAAGGTCCCATTGTATAGCACAGGGAACTATATTCAATATCCTGTGATAAACCACAATGGAAAAGAATATGAAAAAGAATATATATATATATATAAATAAATGAGTGACTTTGCTGTACAGCAGAAATTAACACATTGTAAACTATAAATCAACTATACTTAAATAAGACTAAAAAATAAATAAAATTATACAGGATTACCATAAGGCACCCTCAGCTGTTCTATGTGACACAAAAGAAAATAATCTTAAAAATAACTTCACTGGGGCTTCCCTGGTGGTGCAGTGGTTAAGAATCCACCTGCCAATGCAGGGGACACGGGTTCGAGCCCTGGTCCAGGAAGATCCCACATGCCGCAGAGCAACTAAGTCTGTGCGCCACAACTACTCTAGCCTGCGCTCTAGAGCCCACGAGCCACAATTACTGAACCCAGATGCCACAACTACTGAAGCCTGTGCACCTAGAGCCCATGCTCTGCAACAACAGAAGCCACTGCAGTGAGAAGCCCGCGCACCGCAACAAAGAGTAGCCTCGGCTCCCTGCAACTAGAGAAAGCCCACGTACAGCAACGAAGACCCAACACAGCCAAGAATTAAATAAATTAAAAAAAATAATTTCACTTTACAGAAATACAGATGAAACATTATATACACAAAATTGTTTTGGCATTTTCCTTTCAATCACTGATTTCCTTTCAATTCAATGTGTTAAAATATACATTGAGATATATTAGCACTACTGAATACACATAACAATCACGTGGGAAACTTGCCCACGGCATGCCCTAGACTAATAAAATACAAGCCCTGGCAGATGTGACACGGGCACCACTATTTTAAAACTTCTCTGGCAAGTCCCATGTACAGCCAGGTTACGAAGCCCTGGGCTGGATCAATACCTCTCGAAATTCAATGTGCACACAGGTCACCAGGGCAAGTGGATAAAATACTGACCCTAATTTCAGGGTGGAATCTGAGATTCTGTATCTTAACAAGCTCTAGGTGGTGCGTGGAATACACTCTGGGTCGCATGGGGTCAGATGACCCTAAATGGGGAGAGACATCCTCATTCTAGAATATGCAGGGGTATGTAGAATTGAGTTCTCAATTATTTGGGGTCTTCATGCTCTATGACCAACCTACTTTAAAAAGTATTCCATTTGCTTCCATTGAAAAAGAGGACTACTGTAAAGCCGTAACATGCAGTGTAAGAGGGCATAATGCAAACGCGGTGAGCCACGCGGTAGGCCAGGCCCCGTGATCCCCCCTTCCCGCTGTTTATGCCCTTGTATTGTATAGCCCTCTCCCGGTCAGGTGTGGGCTTCACCAAGTCCACTCTAACGCGGTGACGCATGTGGCAAAGGTGACGGGGGCTCCCTCCTGTGATGAGGCTACAGAACACTGTGACTTCCGTCTTGCTAGTAGATGCTCTGTGCTCTGTTCTAGGACTGTAGGCTGACAAAGTAAGCTGCCATGCAGGAGAAGCTCACGGGGCAAGGAACTGCAGGCATCCTTTAGCCAACATCTAGCTGAGAACTGAAGCTTGCAGCCCAACAACCTGGGAGGGATTGAAGCCTGCCAACAACCAGGAAACTGGCTCCACTAACGAGGCAGAAACCAAAGTGTGCAGGGCACACCACCCATCATCTGGAAATGAACGTACTATGTCCTGTCTGTGTACCAAATGGGTATGCCCTTCAATACCATTAACGGGTTCGACTCTATTTTATTTCTCAAAACTGCTACAAGATGTAAAGTTGCTTCTGTTCTTTTTCAACTGCTACCGTGGCATCTGAAATTACAGGGTGAAGAAAAATTTCTGTTTATTGAGACAGATTTTTAAAACATTGATGCTGTAATTATTAATTTAAATGCCTACTGTATACATGTTTTTTGAGTTTTAACTACCTGACCCCCCCGCCACAACTGCGATCCCTCTTTTATTTTTCCTTTATTCACAGTACTCTCCTGACTCCTAACTGTAGCTGGTTTGATACCCAACCTGCGACTATAAAGGACGCACACCCACTTAGTCACCAAGATGGTGGTAATTGAATGGAAGCTTCCATCTGGATTCATTACTTAATCTTTAGCCAGCAGTTGCTTTTCTCCATAAACTTTCTTTCCCACTCACAAGAAACTCAAACTGCTATCAAAAAACTGTCGTGTGCCCAGCTCTTCTCACGTCATCTGCTGCCATGTTTTCAGCTTTGCCTACGTTCTTGCTTCACCTGAGAAGTACTGGGATTTATCTCCCTTGTAAAAGGTAAGGAAATAAAATGGATTAAAAAAAAAAAGAGTCTAAACCATGCATTGCATATGTCAGAGTCCTCGAGGGGAGCTGTAAGCCCAGGGGCACATTCAGGAATGAATAGGAGAACCAACATATACTCAATTTATTCTCAGCTTAATTTTATAATCTGAGGGGTAAATTATATAACATTCAGGTTATAAAGTATCTTTCGAAGGTTGTATCTTAAACATTGTTTACTTAGAGATACTGTGATCTCTCTTACGATGTATGCCAGTAATTCTGAGCACTTTGAACATCTTTCATGAGACATCTGTCATATCCAATGGTCCACCCTTGAGTGATGCTTTGAAATTTTTAGGACCAAACTGAGAGATCACACGCAAACGTATGTCAGTAGTCTTTAACTGTTGAGAGTCCATGTGATTTTGAAACCATGAATCCTGTGTAATACTATTCATTGTAACTGAGCTGTATACGAGGGAGAGGCGTCGTGCCCAAGAATTTCTCAGCTCGTACGCTCTTGTATCTACACGGATGCCTGTTTGGTTGTGCCTGAATCTCCCCGTTTACCTCTCAGGTGCTGTCATCTTTTAAGGACACAGGCACAACCCGGGTTCTGTCCAGTCCCCTCTAGTGCTGGTTATGAGCATGGCGGCCAAACTTTGCAACGCCTCTTTGGTTGACAAACGCTGCTTGTTTTCCTTGCTAGGAGGTCACATAAGAGCTCCTCTGAGCCACAGTAAAAACATTATGGGGGTCTCCTCTCTACCGAGAAACGTTTCATGTCATGTAAAGAAAAATATATTTGTCCCTGGAATTAGAGAATTCTGCATGGGACTCTGCTGTTCTATGGAGCGTGAAAGAGATTTAATTTTTCTCTGGGGTAAAATCATTTCTCAAGCAATACCTGACTGTTAACTTGCCATTCCAGGCTAGTTGTTCCATAGGCTGGAATTTCCCCTCTTCATTCGCACTTCCCTGTTCCTTCTGCCGACCACAGGCATCTAATAAGCACAGATCCCAGGGCATTCCCAAGCTTTTGAGCCAGCTCTTATGTGGGCGTGAAAATATGCTTCTTGGGTTCATAACTCATCTGTGCTTTGGTTCTGGAAAATGAAGCCAGCTACTAGCTGGCGGCTGCATTTGAGGTTTCAAAGTTTACTTTGAGAAAATGTAGGCAAATAAGCCTACATACATCTTTTCTCTTTCCCACAAGGAGAAAGCTGACTGTGTTCCAAAGTGATTTTCCCTTGGGCTAAGAACAAAATGCGGAACACAGCATGGGGATTACTTCAATTTTAATGTTGGAATTTTGCTCCAAATCCACACTCACGACAGCTAAGAAATACTGTACCGTAGTATGTTTACAATATCTAACAAATGTCACTTTGATGCCATCATCTATGAATTACTCAGAGATTATAGAGAATGTATCTACAGTTAAATAATTTGCTTCTTTACTCATTCAATTAAATAGCTAATGCCTAAAACAAGATTTCAGACAAGTAGAAGCAATGTGATTTAAATTTGAAATGTGATATAATTCTGTTAATAGCACCACACTTTCATCTTAAAGAGGGCAAACCACAGCACTACATCATATTTTAAAACTACTTAACTCCACTGTATAGATCTGTGAAATCTGTTTTCCCATGAAGAAAAACTCACGCTTCTCAAAGGTATCTTTCATGTTAATATGACTTCTTTTAGTCTATCAGTCTTTACACAGAGGTAGTTTCCAGTAAACTAAGTTTAAAGGCATAAATGGTTCTGTAGTTATGTATGGGTCTATTATTAATATCCGGCTGGAATTTTATAACACTCTGAACTGATCTGAATCAAGCTGGTTGGACAGTTGCATCACTGTTGAAATTATGATAGCCAGAATGAATACGTTGAGAATAAACAGAACCACGTTGATCAGAAGAAAAACTATAAGAGATCTGACATAAATGTGTGGCAAAGAAAAACCAAAGATTATATGAGAGTTTTTAAACTCCAAGAAAATCTAAACATAAAATCTAAATGATAAAGATTCTAAAAATACACATGGCAGAGCATGTAAAGAGAGAGAGAGAGAACAAAAGTAAACTATAAAGAAGGAATATGTGCTTCCTGATTTGCCTCAAGGTCAATGGGAAGGCCCCTTGGCTGTCCTGTCAGACAACTGTCTTTACAGAACTGACTCCAAAATCATACCATGACTTGCCATAACAATGTGGTACTTATGAAAGTAAAAAAAAAAGTCTCAAGGAAGGAACAAGTCCCATTAGAAATTCTATTTCCATTCAATATCAATTCCATTTTCGACTCTCCAATCCTTTTGCTTTTCTAAATAAGGAGCCAAGTTGATACCCCATCCTAGAATTTACTTCCGCAATTTCTCTTAATGTGAGCAGCCAGCGATGAAAAGACAAAGATCATTCTATCCAGTGGAACGCAAGGATTCCACAGCACAGTCTGCACAGACACAGACAGATGGAGGTAAACAGTCTATGGATTTTAATCCACCTCTAGGAGACAGAAGACTATTATAGCCACACGCACCCAAAAAAGTCAGAATGCTACACTCGCGACGGTTATAAACTTCAAATGACTGTTTTTTTGTTTTGTTTTTTTTAATCTTGTAGCCGTAAAACACGCACCGTAATTCTCAGGTTGTAGATCGGGCCAGTTTTAAAATCTACATGTATAATTCTCTATTTTTATCACATTACTGCAACCCAATTCATACACCCATGGCTGAGACCCATGCTGGTCTGAAGTTTCTGTTGGCACGAGCTGCGTGGTGACAGATTTCTTCATTTCTGAATATCCTCCCAGCCCGACAAGCTCGATTCTGCACCAACTCACAGCATATGTGCTTATCCTACACTTTTCAAAGACGGCACCATTTGAACGCACCACTTTCCCCTGAGGGCAGCTCTTTTACCTCCACACCTGTGCATGTTCTTCGCCTTTGTTTCTTGAATGAACATGTAAAAGGCAACTGACTACACAGACGGTGAGCAGGAGAAAGTGGCAGAGGCATCAGGCTGCCCCTGAACTGGAGCAGTTCCCTAACAGGCACCAGGCAGGCAGAGCTCGAAGACGCCATCACCCCAGGATACCCTGCCCTGACCCCCAGAACCGCGAACGCAGGACTTCACTCCCTGTACAAGGCAAAGGCGCGGTGGGAGATGCAAATAAGGGTACCAATCACTTGATTTCGAGTCAATTAAAATCCCTTTCTCTTTTTGATATTGAGCTGCATGAGCTGCTTGTATGTTTTGCAGATTATTCCTCTGTCAGTTGATTCGTTTGCAAATATTTTCTCCCATTCTGAGGGTTGTCTCTTCATCTTGTTGATGGTTTCCTTTGCTGTGCAAAAGCTTTTAAGTTTCATTAGGGCACGTATGTCTATTTTTGTTTTTACTTCCATTTCTCTAGGAGGTGGGTCAAAAAGGATCTTGCTGTGATTGATGTCAGAGGGTGTTCTGCCTATGTTTTTCTCTAAGAGTTTGATGGTGTCTGGCCTTACATTTAGGTCTTTAATCCATTTTGAGTTTATTTCTGTGTATGGTGTTAGGGAGTGTTCTAATTTCATTCTTTTACATGTAGTTGTCCAGTTTTCCCAGCACCACTTATTGAAGAGGCTGTCTTTTCTCCACTGTATATTCTTGCCTCCTTTATCACAGATAAGGTGACCATATGTGCCTGGGTTTATCTCTGGGCTTTCTATCCTGTTCCATTGATCTATATTTCTGTTTTTGTGCCAATACCATACTGTCTTGATTACTGTAGCTTTGCAGTATACTCTGAAGTCAGGGAGCCTGATTCCTCCAGCTCTGTTTTTCTTTCTCAATATTGCTTTGGCTATTCGGGGTCTTTTGTGTTTCCATACAAATTGTGGAATTTTTTGTTCTAGTTCTGTGAAAGATGCCAGTGGTAGTTTGATAGGGATTGCATTGAATCTGTAGATTGCTTTGGGTAGTAGAGTCATTTTCACAATGTTGATTCTTCTAATCCAGGAACATGGTATATCTCTCCGTCTGTTTGTATCATCTTTAATTTCTTTCATCAGTGTCTTGTAACAACAAACAACCCAATCCAAAATTGGGCAGAAGACCTAAACAGACATCTCTCCAAAGAAGATATACAGATTGCCAACAAACACATGAAAGAATGCTCAACATCATTAATCATTAGAGAAATGCAAATGAAAACCACAATGAGATATCATCTCACACTGGTCAGAATGGCCATCATCAAAAAAAATCTACAAACAATAAATGCTGGAGAGGGTGTAGAGAAAAGGGAACACTCTTGCACTGCTGGTGGGAATGTAAATTGATGCAGCCACTATGGAGAACAGTATGGAGGTTCCTCAAAAAACTAAAAATAGAACTACCATACAACCCAGCAATCCCACTCCTGGGCATATACCCTGAGAAAACCATAATTCAAAAAGAGTCATGTGCCAAAATGTTCACTGCATCTCTCTTTCCAATAGCCAGGACATGGAAGCAACCTAAGTGTCCAACGACAGATGAACGGATAAAGAAGATGTGGCACATGTATATACATTGGAATATTACTCAGCCATAAAAAGGAACGAAACTGATTTATTTGTAGTGAGGTGGATGGACCTAGATACTGTCATACAGAGTGAAGTAAGGCAGAAAAACAAATACTGTATGCTAATACATATATATGGAACCAAGAAAAAAAAAAAAAAAACCAAAATGGTCAGAAGAACCTAGGGGCAAGACGGGAATAAAGATGCAGACCTACTAGAGAATGGACTTGAGGATACGGGGAGGGGGAAGGGTAAGCTGGGACAAAATGAGAGAGTGGCATGGACATATATATACTACCAAATGTAAAATAGGTAGCTAGTGGGAAGCAGCCGCATAGCACAGGGAGATCAGCTCAGTGCTTTGTGACCACCTAAAGGGGTGGGATAAGGAGGGTGGGAGGGAGGGAGATGCAAGAGGGAAGAGATATGGGGACATATGTACACGTGTAACTGATTCATTTTGTTATAAAGCAGAAACTAAACACCATTGTAAAGCAATTATACTCTAATAAAGATGTTAAAAAAAATAAAAAAATAAAACAAAATAAAATCCTCTTCTCTTAGTGGGTCTAATCCTGTCACCCAAGTCCTTCACAAGCAGAGCTTTTTCTCTGGCTGTTAGCAGAAGGGTAAGTCAGAGATACTCCAGGCCTAAGGAGGAGTCAATGTATTGTTGCTAGCTTGGAAAAACAGAGGGCCACATGCAGGGACAGGTGGGAGGTGTCTAGCAACAGAGTGTGGCCGCCACCCAAAGTTCAGTACTAAAGCAAAAACCTACATGCTACAACGGCAAGGGGCCGGGTTCTTCTCCATGGGAATGGCCTTGGACACAGAGCCTTCTCCAGAGCCCGGAGCCAGAAGCCTACCCTCCAGGGCACCAAGTGACTTTGGCCTCGTAAGACCCTAAGCAGAGAATCCAGCAATGTCTTGCTGCGTTTTTGACATGCAGAACTGTGAGGTAATAAACAGATGTTAAGTTCCCACATCTATGGTCAGCAGTAGAAAACTAATACCAATGTCTTCCATTACAACTTAGGATCTGCTAGGTATAAAATAAGCTACAAGGATGCAATGTAAAACACAAAGAATATAATCAATATTTAATAACTTTGTATGGAGTATAATGTATCGAAATATTGCATTAGTTTGTTGTACCCTTGAAACTAATATGATACTGTAAAGTCAACTGTACTTCAATGAGAACAAAACAAAACAAACCTCCAAAAAAACCTTAGGATCTGCTATTTCGAGATGAACATGAGCAATAAATGTCTATTTGGAGATTAATCCTCTCTCCTTTCTTACAGTGAACAAATCACACTGCTTCTACCTTGTACACATTTCTTAAATCCATCCCTTCCTTGATTCTCAGCCTGGCAACTTTCAGCTAAACTTCTCTTCTTCTCTTCTCATCTCCAGCCTCTGCTCTGAGCTCCCTCTAATAATCCACTGCTAGATTCATCATCCAGAAACATAGCTGTGACCATGCTATGCTGCTAATTAAAAACAAAGTGGAATCATCATTACCTCCTTTACTAAGTAGGAAACCATCTTGTTGGAACTCAAGCTCTCCAAGGCCTGATTCCACTCTTCCTTTCTGGCATTATTTCCCTTCCAGTGACATCAAAGTGTTGGCTCCAGTCAAACCTACGCCTTTGCTGCTTTTGCAGCACGTTCTAACTTGTGCCTTTGCACAGGTGGGTCGCTGGTATACCTGCCAAGATGCTGCCCATTCTTTACAGCTTAGCTCAGGTATCACCTGCCATGTGAGGCTCTCGTGCATGGTAGGAGTGTCTCTTCTACTGTGGGTTTCCACGGCCCAGGGATGTAGCCCTGGGCAGTCCATGCCTCATGATCTAGCATGTCTTGTAGCCCTGACAAGCTCACAGAAGGCAAAATCTATACTAGATTCATCCCTGTATTCCTTCAAGCACTTGCTTCAATGCCCTACGTTATGAAGATTCCCCAAGAGGATGAGTTTGTGCAAGCTGTAAAGAATATCTAAGGATGTGGGAGTCTCCTCAAACTACACAGGCAGAACGCACTTAAGTTCAAAAAATGCCAGAGTACAGAACATCCTGCACGAGATGATCTGTGTTTCTGTTGTTGTGGTTGTGTTGGTTCACTTTCGGAAGAAAGGAAAAACAGGAAAAAAGAAAGGGAGACTGGATTCAAGTGGTGGAAAAATACCAAATGCTAAGAGTGGCTACTTCCTGTGAGCAGACGAAATGAAATACAAAATATCTTACTTTTATACTGTGCATATTTCACAAATTATTTCTTTATTGTTATTTCACATATTACGGCTACTTGTATTAGCAATTCCCAGGCTGATGTAATGAGTCCTAGGTCAAAATGCCCAGCTGATGTTTCCTCTGCTATTTTCTCAAACTTCCAACAATGAGCGGTTCATTGCCACAGGCATTCCTTGCTCTTTAATTTCCAGTCTAATTTAGGCAAACAGTAGGGGTCAGACGGAAAACGTATTTGATGAAAGTACAATAGATATAAAATCCAAAGTCTAAATAAGAGTCCTTGCTTGGGAGGCACTTTCTTTGCTTTTATTTGAAAAGCGAAGGTACAGTCTATAGTTCTGCAGCCCTGATCATTAGGCAGGATCCAACCTTCCATTTCCATCATTTCAGAAAACAGTGAAAACGAAACTATTGATATTTAAAATAAAACTGGCGAAAAAGTAGGTGTTTGAGATGTGCTTTGCTATTTAAAAGTCAAACTATTTTTCTTAAAGTCCATACAAAAATATTTTTATGTTCTCTCCTTTCAGACATAAGGCTGTATTTTTATTTGTGAAACTTAATTCTAATAAAATTGTGTCAAGTTTTAAGTGATTAATGTAAATGTCACATAAAATGGAACTACTTCATAGGAACGGGCTGTCATTTGTAATGAAATGTTTTTGTTTGTGAATCAAATTTCAAAAATGTCATATGCTGTTTGTGTCTTAAATGTTCCCCCTGTATTAGAGGGGAAGAATATAGAATATTCACGGAGAAGGAATACTACAGACCATTTATCCAATCTCTTCATTTTACAAGAGAAGAAAGAGTCAGTGAAATGAGGGGTTATTGGGCAAATTATGTTCTCTGTGTCTTAGTTGTGAATCACCAAATTGCACTGCATATACATGAAATGTGTTGATGGAAACATAAGTTCCTGTAAATTAAATTATTTAAACATAAACTCTCAGTATCTTCCGGTTCAACATTGTGGATGGAGAGCAATCATAGGTCTTCCCTCACTCCCAGATGCTCATTTAAAAAGAAAAAAAAAAAAAAAAACCAGAAAGCAATCTATAATTGGAAAGAAAAATGGAAGAAGTTTAACACTGAACAACAGATTTCAACAGGTTTCTGGAAGGACTCTTAATGTCAGAAAGTGAACAGTGCACCAGAACATGTGCTTCATTCTGCAATGTCAATCAGACTCAGAGAACAAGAAGAGGCTAGTGCGTAGGGAAAAGGAGCTGGGTGATACTGCTGCCTAGAAAGGAAAGTTCACAGTTTCTCCACCTGCCTTCCACGTGCCGGCACAAAAACAAACACACAAACAAACCAAAGGACTCCTCTCTTCATAATTGGAAAGACTACCTGGAGAAAGTGAGTAACTAGGGTGAGTTTTGATATCCCAGAGAAAATGATATCCTTATCCTATCATTCAGGGGCTCTGTGACATTGAATCCAACCCTCAAAAGCTCAACCCAGCAAAACCTGATAGCTCACAAACCCTGCTCATCTATACAGAGCACCTGGAGAGCTCTCACTTTCCCTGGAGAAAACTGATGAAAACAAAACATCACGAAACCACAGTGAAAGAAACTCACACCAGCCAGCCAGTATAATCAGCCTCGCCTTCTGAAAACCACAAGTCAACAGTGAAAAAGAAGAAAAATGGTATATATGAACCTGTTTGCAAGGCAGAAATAGGGACACAGACATAAAGAACAAACATATGGACACCAAGGGGGGAAAGGCGGGGGTGGGTGGGACGAACTGGGGGACTGCGACTGACACATATACACTAACATGTATAACAGAGATAACTAATGAGAACCTGCTGTATAACACAGGGCACTCCACTTCACTTTGCTGTACACTAGAAACTAATACAACATTGTAAAACAACTATACCTCAATGAAAAAATGTAAAAAGTTAAAAAAGGAAATGAGTTGGGCACACTAAGGTCAAAAACAGGTATGACTTGTGGAATTAGGAAATTTCATCTATCAACAAACTGACGATTGCCTAGCATATGGCATGGAATAATGTCTATACCAGGCTGCCTAACAGACAAATGTCTATTACTAGGAAGTTGTCAAAAAAAAAAAAAAAAAAAAAAAAGAAATCAGGCAGAAGGTAAGGTAAAAGATTATGTAAATTTAACATAAACACTGATCTCAAAGAAGATAGACGTGATTTAGGGAAGAGAACGTAAAACACACTGACTTAACCCTCAGCAACATTCCAGTCGTTTTGCATCCATGAGCAAAGATTACATTTAAATGAAAAAGAAATAATGAAGATGCCAGAAAGAATACTTGAAAAATAAAAATAGAAGGATGGAAATAATTCATTGGAATGATGGATGACAAAGTAAGGAAACTCCTAGAATGTAAAACTAAAAGATAAATGTATACTATTTGACATATAAGCGATTTGCTCCCTCAATCAAGAGCTTGTATTGTACTGGTAGGATTTTTAGAAAGAAAACCAAAGGGAGTACATTATTTTAAAAGATATAAACTTTGAAACGGGGTTTTAGGTCAAAGGTAAGAGGAATGAAAGAGAAGTCATGTCCTTGTGAAATCTCAGAACCTCAAAAATTAAATCATCTCCCAAAGTGCTGGGACATACAGTCAGTGTAGATTATCTACAAAGTCATGCTATGGCCTGATGAATGCTTTACTCTTGTTGTCACCTTTTAGAATCAACTCACAGAAAAAGCACAGAAGATCAAACTGTACTTTCAGAACAAAATCTAGGTGTCATAAACATTTGACAAGGGATAATTAAATATATATATATTTTATTAAATATTTTATGTAATTTTATTACTTTACAATTACTATATAAAATAATATACAATTATTTTGGAATTCTATAAAAATACATATATCTCCAAGAGGTACAAGGTCAGATAAGAACTGGAGGAAAAGCAGGCGTGTTAGAATTCTCACCTTATTTAATGGAGAATCAACAGAAAGTGTGAAATGGGAAAATACATTTTTCAAGTTCAAAAGTTAATCAGTAAAAACAATTATAGGTGTCAGATAGAAACTGATGAATAACTGCCTAGAGAATATTGTAGTAGACAGAATAACTCCCTCGTCCAATCATGTCCATGCTCCAGAAACCTATGAATATGTCACCTTACAGGGCAAAAGGGACTTGGCAGATGGGATGAAATTTAGGATCTTGAGACAGAAAATTATCCTAGATTATCTGGGTGGGCCCAATGGAATCACAAGCGCCCCTGTGAGACAGATGCAGGGCAGTCAACGGTGGAAAAAATGACGTGAGGAAAGAAGCAAAGATTAAGTGATGTGCTTGAAGACAGAGGAAGGGGCCACGAGGTTAGGAACGCAAATGTCCTCTAGAAACTGGAAAAGGCAAAGGAATGGATTCTTCTCTGGAAGGAATGAAGCCCCACCAACACCTGGATTTTAATCCAGGGAGACCCATTTAAAACTTCTGACCTCCCGACCTGTAAGATAATACGTGCGTGTTGTTTTAAGCCACTAAGCGTGTATGTGTTTGTAATGGCAGCAAGAGGAAACCAATGCAAGTATGTGCGTGAATTAATACATGGCTGAATAAATGAATGGATGAATAAATAAATTTACAGAGCTGGTTGTACAGAGCGTGTCCAGAAACAGGGACTAGTACCAGCTAGGTCCCAGGGTTGCTGTGACTATTTTTTATGTATCTATCATGTCTGGCACACTGCCAATGTTCAGTTGATAGCTTGCTTCTTGCTCTCTCCTTCTACATGTTTACTTACTTTATCACCACTGCACACACTCATTTAAACTAGGGGAAGGCAACAGAGAGAAGATGCCCCTCTCGCTATTTGTTTTGAAACATCTCATTAAACTGTTCCTGACTTCTGAGTATGCATACATTCCTGGCTTGTTACGAAGCAGTAGGATGGTTTCTTAACGTTTCCCAAATTTCCCATCATCACAGCTGCAAACCACATACCAGCCACTTGAAAAGAAACAAGAACCAGCCAGTTGACATCCTTAGCTGAAAGTGACACCAATCCTTTTGGGAGTCTGTAACCACCTTCTATTAATTTAACATGGGGGTGCCTGAAACATTTTTTTTTCAGACCACGACTGTGGGTCACTTCTCAGGGAAAATGCTCATTTAGAATGCACTATGTGCATTCTGATATTAAACTATAATGTGCAAAGATGTTTCTAAAATATGTCGGAAAATAATTGTATATTTCACACCAGGTCTTGCTAATCTAATAGAAGTGAAATAGAAAAAGACACAAGTATGGAACTGGTTCTATTTATAACTCCAGGCAGGAGTTTCAGCTCAGGTTGCATATTCAAATCAACTCTAGGAGATTTTGGAAATGAAAAGGCAACCTCTCACGCCTCTCGCCACTGGATTAGAATCTCTGGGCATGGTACCCCACAAATAGCATTTTTACAAATACCTCTCTAGTTGACCATAATGTGCAACCAGGCTAAAGAGAAAAATGACTACAAGCAACTAAGCTATCGAGACTCTACATTTGTGATTTATTGCCAATGAACATAAGGATTTTCTGGCCCTGTTTCATCACACCTATGACACTAGTATCGACTCACGCCTCATTCTTCCTCGCAGCTGAAAGTTGTCTCTAATGCATAATATCTTGCCTTTAACATGTCACGTGCTCCATACGTGCTGTCATAGATATCACTAAATCTGACTCTAAAATTACTCTTGAAACTGATTCATAATCATATAACGGACATATTGGGCCTATTTACAAATTGTAAGATTGGACCTCCCTAAGAACAGTCAGGCTGAAATCAGGCACACAAATTAATGCCGTTAAAACTGAATTGTGTTACAATGGTTTTAAAATAGCTCGTTCTGTTTAAAAATTCATGAAACTGTTTGAATCCTTTTTTTTTTTTTTTTTTTGCGGTACGCGGGCCTCTCACTGTTGCGGCCTCTCCCGTTGCGGAGCACAGCCTCCGGACGCGCAGGCTCACCGGCCACGGCTCACGGGCCCAGCCACTCAATGGCATGTGGGATCTTCCCGGACTGGGGCACGAACCCGTGTCCCCTGCATCGGCAGGTGGACTCTCAACCACTGTGCCACCAGGGAAGCCTTGAATCCCTTTTTGAACTCACTTTCCAAATCAATTGGTCCTTATTTTGAATAGATACCATTGAAAAAGTATCATAAGTAAAGAAAGTAGATTTTAAAATATAGAACCTTGTAAAAATATATAGTTCAATCTAATTTTTTTCCCCCAATTTTAGTTCGTATTTCTTCCAAAGATCTAATTATTTTCTCGATGTTGGAACATTTTTCTCCATGGTAAAAATCACCTTAAATGCCGCACTGTGTGGGAGTTCCGGTGTGTGTTTTTTCTTTAATTGGGTGATTTCCCCACCTTTCTCTCATCTTTCTCATCCTTGGCACAATTTCGGATTATCCATATTTTCAAACGCCTGATTAGCCCTTGATCCTAGTCTTACAGGCACAGTTTAATAAATTAAAGCGAGCACTCTACATCCCCTGAGAAGATCAAAGGAGTCGCTTGTATCTACTTTCTCCCCTCCATCCTTCACACTGGAAAGGATTAGTAAAAAAAAAAAAAAGAAAGTTACTCTGTAGCACTTACCTAAACATTTTTAAGTGAGCGACAGATTGAATGGTAAGGTGTCCCGTTCGCATAATCTTATGTAAGGATCTCCAGAGTTGATTCTTCTAAAGTTTACCTGCCCATCTTAATGCCATTATTCTTAGATGTCTGAGATCTCGGTTATGCACTGTCCAAGGACAGACTGATGTGTGTTGAGAACATAAGGTTTAGCAACATTGTTCATAATATTCAAGTTATAAATACTCCTCTGCGATTTCTGTGGCATGTTCTTTCTCGGCACTTAGCTTCCCCTTTGCATTGAACTCTTTTAAGAGATTACAGTAACATGTATCCACCCAAAAGGGATTGTCAGAAAGGGAAAATGACCATTTTCATCAGCACCCTGAAGCAGAACGTTTTCTTTTCTCTTAGAAAGTTAAAATCATCAACACCTGGGAACTTTTACACATTTAGGTAGAAGGGGAAGATAGGTAATAGTCGTTTGACTGCTGACTCAATCTTCTGTTTTAACTTACTACAAAGTACTAAAGTCTCTGTATCTTTTTTTAAACAAAATGACTCCATGAAAAGGGCACACTGCATTAAATAGATTAAAAACACAAAATATTCTCAGCGGACCAGGAAAAGGATTACAAGTTACGCTCAGCTATTTTAAGCGTAAAATCAGTAACTAGTTATGTATTATACTGGGTATACAAACGTCCAGTTAAATGTATAAATATATTTTGCCTTCTATTCCCACAAAAAATATATCGGGTAACAACAGCAATGGAAAATAATTACAACGCTTGCCGTTCTATTTATAAGACACTGACCGAACTAGCAGTTAATGTGAAGGCCATTTTTCTACTACTCTAGGAAATACACGTAACTATGACCACACAATGTAATAAATGAGTCCTTTCGTTAAAACTTACACATATATAAAAGATCGGAGAGAACTATGTCTAAGTGTTAACAGACTATAAAGGTGGAGAGAGCATAAGGGTGGTTTTCCGTGGATGAAGAGACAGAGCACAGAGCATTCTTAGGGCAGTGAAACTACCCTGAATGATTCTATAATGATGGATACGTGTTATTATACATTTGTCCAAGCCTACTGAATGTACACCAAGAGAGAACCCTGGGCTTCCCTGGTGGTGCAGTGGTTGGGAATCTGCCTGCCAATGCAGGGGACGCGGGTTCGAGCCCTGGTCTGGGAAGATCCCATATGCCGCGGAGCAACTAGGCCCGAGAGCCACAACTACTGAGCCTGCGCGTCTGGAGCCTGTGCTGCGCAACGAGAGAGGCCGCGATAGTGAGAGGCCCGCGCGCCACGATTAGAGAAAGCCCTCGCATAGAAATGAAGACCCAACACAGCCATAAATAAAATTAAATAAATAAATAAAAGAGAGTGAACCCTAATGTAAACGATGGACTCTGGGCGGTGATGAAGTATCCATGCAGGTTCATCCTTGATAACAAATGTACCATTCTGGTGAGTGATGCTGACAAGGGGAGAAGCTATGCCCGTGTCAAGGCAGGAAATACATGGGACATCTCTGTACCTCCCTCAGTTCTGTTGTAAACTTACAACTGCCATTAAAACATAAAGTCTTAAAAAAAAAAAAAATCACCAGGCAGGATGGCTCTGAGCTCAAGCAGCAGAGTCACATGCGGTACATGAGCGTCACCCACTGCTCTCATCATTGCTGAAACTGGCTCCTTCACAAAACTGAGCTATGGCTCTTGGAACGGCCATCACACACGGTCGATCTCAGCATCTCAGCGTAACATCTCCTCATCATTACAGGGGCTCCAACTTCTTCCAATGCGGCCTGAGGATCCCCACGTATCTCTTCAGATTCTCTGGGGTTTTAAATGCTCACGTTTTTTTTCCCCCCGCCCCGGATTCCAAATGTTTTGGACCCAATGTTTTACGCTTACTTCATATGATTACAGAAACAATAGGTCACCTGGGGATTCTAATGGGCCATTTAAGCCTGATAAATAGTCATTAAAATATTATCTAGTGTCTTAGTCAATGAATAGGATGGACATTCTCTTTATGCACTTTTTTTTTCCTAACGTAATAACTACTTGATTAATTTGAGAAGGATAAAATCAGAGAAAATTAGAGAAATCAAACTCAGAGCAAAGTTAATATATAATTTTAGGTTCAATACATAAGCCAGATATTTTAAAAAGGGATGTGCTCAGACTTCCCTGGTGGCGCAGTGGTTAAGAATCCGCCTGTCAACGCAGGGGACACGGGTTCGAGCCCTGGTCCGGGAAGATCCACGGAGCAACTAAGCCTCAACTAAGCCTCTATGCCACAACTACTGAGCCTGCACTCTAGAGCCCACGAGCCCAGTCTGGAGCCCACGAGCCACAACTACTGAGCCTGAGTGCCACAACTACTGAAGCCCGTGCGCCTAGGGCCTGTACTCCGCAACAAGAGAAGCCACCACAATGAGAAGCCTGGGCACCGCAACGAAGAGTAGCCCCTGCTCGCCGCACTAGAGAAAGCCCATGCATAGCAACAAAAGACCCAAGGCAGCCAAAAATAAATAAATAAAAAAGATCCCACAGGCCACAACGAAGATCCAATGCAGCCCAAAATAAATAGATTAAAAAAAAAAACCTGTGTGTCATAAAAAGGGATGTACTCCAGGTGCACAGGAGGAGAAGAAAACACCACAATGCTTTCAGAAAGGAATATCACAAGAACCATGAGGAAAATGTTAAACATCATTAATAAAGCACTTGCCCTATTTTGCCACTGGACAATATATTTTATTTGTAAAGTGTCCTAATAACATTCGTGTTTGATATATGTGTCTACAATCATTTTACCAATAAGAAACTAAACTTTGAAGGGCTATGTGAAATGAAGTCACACTGCTACAGGGATGAGGTGGGATTCACTGTGAGGCCTTTCCTTACCTATCCACTCTTGTGTCTTGTATCCAAATGTTTTACTCATGCTCTTGAAACTTAATCCCAGTAACCTCCCTCCTAAACCTTTATCAAAAAGAAACTGTTTTAACAAATCAAAAGTTGGGTGCAGGGCTTCCCTGGTGGCGCAGTGGTTGAGAGTCCGCCTGCCGATGCAGGGGACACGGGTTCGTGCCCCGGTCTTGGAGGATCCCACATGCCGCGGAGCGGCTGGGCCTGTAAGCCATGGCCGCTGAGCCTGCGCTCCGCAACGAGAGAGGCCACAACAGTGAGAGGCCCGCGTACCGCCAAAAAAAAAAAAAAAAAGTTGGGTGTATCAAAATATTCATAATGGTAAAAACTGTGAAGTCCCAACAGAAGGGAAGAGTAAATAAGGTTTGGTATATTGATCAAAAGACAAGAATTAACTTATGATTTATAATTCTGAAATGCATTCAAGTATTGTAGAAAATGATGCTGATAAACTAGTAAATGAAAAAGCAGACTAAAACATTTTATGAAGACTATATTTCTAATATGTGAAATACAACTCTAATGCAACATTGAAAAATCATTTAAAATGTGATTTTAGTATGTGAGAATTCTGTTTGGAGGGATCAAACCATTTTATTGAGGGGCTTTGGGCTTTTGACATTGAAAATATTAGTGTTAGTTGTATGTAATTTGAACTTTATGAAAATCTTCAAAGAATCCAATTTAGGTGTGATTAACAAAGCAGAGACCCATTAAACCTGGAGTCTTATAATGAAAAAAAAAATAATACCATCAAGGTACCTTTTTGCCATTTAACAAACCCTAGAGAAAGCGTGAGGTGTCTTTTGCTATAAACAACCTTTGCATTTTGGAATCGTTGGTGTAACCTCTCTGAATATGCTTCATTACCTGAAAAAGGATAGGTTTGGAGGCGATCTCTTAATTTGCCTTTAGTGGTAATATTCCATGAATTTATAAATCCAAGGAATATAAAACAAGAAGCAAATTCACCAGCATGGTACTATGTGTAATAATAAGAGAACAGTTTTAGAATAACTGAGATAATCAAAAACACTGAACTTGGCCCATTTCAGCTAAGGATAAATTACATACCCCTGTATAGATGTGTAAGAAGGAAGGTAATTTATTTTTCTATTGATGGATACTTGGACAGTCTCCAGTATGGGACTGGAAATCAAATACTCAAATGGAAAATCTACTTCATGCGTGTACCTGTTCCTTGACTTAACCCAAGCAAACGACGGCCAAAAAAGTGAGGCATGACATGGACCATGGAGATGTAGTCATGCAGGATGAATTTCTTTAAATCCTCTTTGCTATCTTGAAACTTTTATTTTTTGTCTGTAGTTATACATTCAAGCCCTTTAAAGAGGAGTGGTCCACAGCCAATGCCTCTGTGCTCAGCATTAAGTATGCAAATCAATTCCAGGATGTTCAAACCAAGCAGTTACACACGAGATACACTGAACTAATCTATATGCAGTTTCATTCTCTTCTGAATACTTTTTTATATTCTTCCCATCTGTTACGAACACAACTTATATAAAAAGCGACATCTCACACAATTCTATGTTTCTACGGATTGTGCTTGATCCTAAAGATCCCAAAGCTTCTTAGGAGTACGACCTTAGTGGCCACAAGTAACACGCCCTTTTGAAGCATTACCTACCTTCTTCTCAGTCTTGGATAAGAGTTAAGTCCTTTCCTCTTACCTCACTAGTTTCCAAAGTGCCCAGTCTAGATGGCATCCATACCTCATAGGCTAATGGTAGGAGGTTCTAAAAAATGGTCAAAAACAACACTAATATACTGACCGGACTCCTGGACCTACCTGAAAGAATGAACTTGACACATTTTTCCAAGGAAGCCAAGAAGAAAACTGATATCAGAATTTTGGGTTTGTGGAGTGGCCTAGATATAAATTTCTTTTTAAGTGATTGAATTTCATCTTGTCTGAAAAACTAAAATAACAGGAAATAACTAACACCAAGAAATGAATTTCAGAGGCGATAACAGCACAGTACTATTTTTCAATGTCTCCAATTTTATTTGAAAACCTAATAGGTATTATGTTTTCGTACCATCAAACTAGACAAATAGGTCTGTGACAGCAGATATCCTTAATTCTAAACTTTTCCCTCAATTTGCCTTCTTAGGAATATCGACTCTATTACTTGGAGATGTCCCAACAAAGACCATCACTTTTGAAGATATAAAATGACGACTACAGTCCATGTCTGTCTTCAGTTCAATTATTTGGTATATTATCTCCATGTTATCTATCTGCAGGGTGCCATTATGAAAACTCGTATATTCACTCTTTTTTCAGCAAATATTACTTGAGTCTCTGAGCTAAAAAAAAAAAAGTGATTATTATGGTGGTGACAGACACTCATGAAGTTGTTTTTGTTTGTTTGTTTTTAGTGAAAAATGACTGTAAAGATTTAATCTTCTTCCAGGTTTTCAGACAAGAACATGCTTGAGGCGTATGTGTTTTAAGACTTCCAAATCTCTACATGACCACCCCTTAGAGTCTTCAACTGAACACCTTTATGTAAGAATTTAAGTCTACACCTCATTCTCTTTGTAACTGAAGGACATGGTGACTTTATCTTTGATAGAACTTTGAGTTTTCTTATTTTCACCCTTAGAGTCTTATTTTCTCGGTGTGGTTTTCAACTGACTAGCCTACAAAAGATTTATTCTCCAAGTTACTGATCACTTTATTGCTTGAATCTGCGAGGCCTCTTGAACTCTTCCAAATATCAGAAAAATGTCACTACTGGTGTTGGATTAATACTAAACCTTCTTATAGTCATTATGAATTTCAAATAACTTAAATGAATTTACATGAAGCTCGCATAATTTACTGTCTGATGTATTAGCGCCTCAACACTGGAAGGCAAGACACTCTCAAATGCCGATATTCACAATCTTAGTATCCTGGAACTGTTCATACACAGCTGGGTGTACATGTAGCAGAAATGTAATAGCAAGTTTCCAAACAGTGGCAAATTTTAGTCTAGAAAATATTTAACTTCCCTTCAAATACTCACCTATTCTAAGGTTCTGTGAGTCTAAGCATGAGTGTTTTTGCTTGACTTGCATTGTGAATCCTCCTTGGGGACTAAAAGGTCTCACCTTTATTTCCAGGGATCCAATAAATACAGAACTGAGATCTCAGGGATTGACCCAATACGCTGATGACTTGTCACTGAGAAAGGACTATAATCCGGATAATTAATGTGTATCTATACAAGCAATTTCATTTAAAGGGCGGATAATCTTCCACTTTATTTTTGTTTTTTAACGATGATCCTGCTTACACAGAAAATGTAGTTAATTTTGCTTCTACAAAATGCAAAGAAGCCAGAGGCAAGCAGATGAAGCTTACCACCCCCTTTTGTTATTCTGTGCAATTCGTTCTTGAAATGTTTCAACGTTTCAATAACAAAGTTATTTCTTATGCAGTGAATTTTTGCCAGCCAGGCACAGGAAGACAAGAACAGGGCAGTAGTCAGCACTCTGACCTCAGAAGACACAAAATCTGTGGTTCCTATACCCCAGAATTTTCTTCCAAAACTAACTAAAAGGGATGTTCAAAACTAACAGACTTTGGGACTTCCCTGGTGGCGCAGTGGTTAAGAATCCGCCTGCCAACGCAGGGGACAGGGATTCGAGCCCTGGTCCAGGAAGACACCACATGCCGCAGAGCAATTGAGCCCGTGCGCCACAACTACTGAGCCTGCGAGCCACAACTACTGAGCCCATGTGCCACAACTACTGAAGCCCGCATGCCTAGAGCCCGTGCTCCGCAACAAGAGAAGCCACCGCAACGAGAAGCCCACGCACCACAATGAAGAGTAGTCCCTGCTCGATGCAACTAGAGAAAGCCCGTGTGCAGCAATGAAGACCCAACACAGCCAAAATACATACATACACACATACATACATAAATAAAGAACTAACAGACTTTAAAAACCAAATTAAATATAAAGGTTGGTCATAGACTTGAGTCAGTTTCCTCACCTATTCCCATCTCTATTTTTAGGTTCCTCAAATGGAGGTGAAATATACATTTCACAGATCAATGACATATACTTAAAACAGTCATAACATGTATTTAATAATAAGTGATTCTATGATATAGGTTTCCTTTTTACAAAATTCCACATGATTTGTTTTTAATTGAAGTATAGTTGATTTACAAGGTTGTGTGAGTTTCTGGTGTACAGCAAAGTGATTCAGATATATATATGTATTTTTTTTCTTTTTCAGATTCTTTTCCATTATAGGTTATTACAAGGTATTGAGTATAGTTCCCTGTGCTATACAGTAGGACCTTGTTGTTTATCTATTTTATATATAGTAGTGTGTATCTGTTCATCTCAACCTCCTGATTTATCCCTCCCCTCCTTTGCATACATTTGTTCTCTACATCCATGAGTCTGTTTCTGTTATGTATATAGCTTCACTTGTATATTTTAGATTCCACCTGTAAGTGATATCGTATGGTATTTGTCTTTCTCTGACTTACTTCACTTAGTATGATCATCTCACATAATGTTTCTAAACAATTCTCGAAACAAAGTTTACTCCTTCAGTTCACAAAGGTTGCTGAGCACCTACTAGGTGTTAAGTAATGGGGATACCAAAAAAAAAAGAAAAATGAGTGTGTCATACCTATAAACAGATCACTGCAATCAACAGAAAGATCTACTATCCATCCACCTATCTCTGTGTCCATCTGTATATCCACCTACTCACCTCCCTACATATATATCAGGAGAGTCACAAAGGAACAGAGGGAAAGCACTTCTCTTTGCAGGGAGTCAGGTTAGGCTTCCCCACACTAGTGAGAAGTAAGCTTTCTCCACCCAGACAAGAAGAAATCATATTTCAGAAGGAACAGCATCTGCGAAGCTATTTAGGAACAGACATTGTGCTCGAGGCTAATCATATACAATTTGGTGGTGATTACAGCCAAAGTAAGTAGGGCCTTTTTACTGCTATATTACAATACCAACACTCTGTCTTATTAAAACAATAATTCTATTATCTCTCATGATTCTGTGGGTTAACTGGGCTCAACTAGGCAGTCCTTCTTCAACACGGTATTGGCTGAAGCTGCAGCTCTCTGAAGGGGCTCAGCTGGACGGGAACATTTAAGATGGTTTAGTCATCTTTCCGGCAGCTTGTCAGGGATGTCTGGAAGGCTGGTCTCTGCTGAAATGTATCAATATATAGTCTCAGGGCCTCTTCCTGAGGCTCTCCCGGCTGTCTCTCCAGCAGGGAAGTTGGATTTCTTACATGGTAGGCTCAGGGATTACAACATCACAAAAGTAAAACCTGCAACACCTTCCTGAGACTGAGGCATGCATGGGCACACCACCAAGTAGCCACATGCCATTGGTAAAGTAAGGTCACAGAGAGCCCAGATTCAGGGGGGAGGGGACTACATTAGGGCTTGCATACAAGAAGTTGCAGTTCAGTGGGAGTTACCTTTGGAACCAGCATCTAATATCTGGCTTCCAAATAGTCACTTCTCTTCCAAGACCCCAAAGTCATGTCATTGCAGAGTCAAGGTCAGACTTAAGTTAGAAAAGCGTGTCTCCAAAGTAACCTTCAAGTGCAGACAGGTTTACTTGGGTGCAGCCCCTCTTGATCTGAAGGCGTGTGAACTAAAGTGATGAGTCGTCTGCCTCTCAGACGTAAACGTACAACCATGAGAGAGGCAGACGGGCGGGAGAACTGCCACAGACACATGAGGATGAACGCTCAAGTTTCATACCGACTTTTCAACTACCTGGAACTTCTTAGGCACGACTGAGTGGCAATGGCCCTTCTCAGCACTCCCATTTTGGTTTCGGTGTACCACTGCCGATTTCAAGAAGGCGGAGTTTCTTAGAGAAATGACTGCTTACGATGAGACTAGAACATCTGGACAGATCAGAGAAATCAAGATACCAAAGACTAGCAGGGGTCTGTCAAAAAGACGCGGTGGCCACGTTGAAGGAACTTGCACTGGCCGCAGCCGAGCCAGTCTGAGCTTCAGGAAGGACAGGTCTGTAAATGAGTGAAGCCCAACAAATACACTTAGATCCGTGAATTTATGAATATATTTAAAAAATAAGACTAGCTGATCGCGCTGTGAGTATGAGTGGTGGCCAATTTATTACCTTGAAAATCTAAATGTGTATCTGGCTTTCTCCACGTAAGCAACAGAATGTTAGCAGAGAGTTATACTTTTACTACCGTTAAATAAAGGAATAAACAAAGTCATCAGATTAGAACATCACCGTTTTGCAGGCCTCAATGAATTCACGGATATAGGCATTGAAAGCCAAATGCTGATAAGAGCAAAAAGATTAAAAGCCAGAAAACATGCATCTCCTGATGAAAGGATTTAACGCCAGCTATAGTCCTGCCCAACGGACCAAATGTGATTTTGATCGAGCCTCTGAATTCACCTGATAATCATCTGGAACCGCAGGGAAGAGAACAACCTGTTTAACCACAGCTTAAATATACAGTAAGTAACACTCAGACTGTGGAGAACACTACAATTCAAACAACCCAGGTTCTTCAACAGATAAGCTGTAAGGGGGGGGGAAAGGGGGACAGAATAAGCAAGACTGCAATTTAAAGACACACAGACCAACCCCTAAGCAGCCCACTCCCTAATACCCACAGCGCTCCAACAAAGGGAAGGATTTACGAGCAGCATGTCGTCTAGCCTGACATTCTCCTGCTGTCTGCAAAGCTCTGCTGGGTGCAGCTCCATGTGGCCTCTCCTCTCTTCCTCCTTTAAGGAAGGAGAGAGTTTAGTAAGACTAAACCTGTGAAATGATCCACAGTTACCCTCAACTTTTAAGAGTGGCATTAGGATGGACGAAGAATTTGGCCCGGGAGGGAGCGGAGGAAGTTTTTCAAGAAGACAAGCTCCTTGGTGAAGATGATGTACTATCGAAGACATGAAAAGACCAATGGAGTCCATGGTGAGATGAGAGAATGGGAAAGGAATACAACTCTAGTTCTTTCCTTTCCCTTCCTTTTCTGGCTATCAGGAGCTTAGGGGAAAGTAAGACTAAAGAGAAATCAAGTCATTCAAGATCTTCTCAGCGGGTTGGGTCACCCAGAGAGCCCCACGTGAAGTTTACCTCCCCTCCCTCGGAGAAGGAAAGCTGGGACCAGATACCAAGTCTCCCTCCCCTTTTCACTTTCTGCGAGGGGTTGTGGAAACTCAGGGGAAGCAGTGTGGCCAGAAGGAGAACCAAGCTGACTGTGTAATGAAAGGAAAGGCTCCAAGGGTTTCATTTGAATTCAGAGAACTATCTTCTGCTGCGCAAAGAATGGCACGTCCCAGAAAGGCAGAGACCAACCCTCCTTGAATCCAAGGGCTCAAGAAAACAGTACTTAAAACCCATTCCATAGTAAACACAAGGGGAAAGGTGTTGAGAAGCATTTGTTCATGTCCCATAAGTAAAAGTAAAATCTCTGGACACCACTACCCATGACAAACATGATCACAATGGAACGGTCAACCGAGAATCTCTGAGAATGTAGGAGGCTGTAAAAATGCCAAGGGAACTGTTCTAAGAGACTGGAAAAACCTGTGATCGTGTTTTGCAGTCACAATCAATGCACTGGTTGACCTGTTGTCTCTGGTAACTTTGGAAGACAGAAAATGTACCTAAGAAATTGTTGCACTGGGACAGAGAGCTTTATGCAAATTACTGTAAGAGGCAAGCTGGCCCTTACTAACTGTGTATGAGAAGGTACTGCTATAAAAAGGAATAGATGCAGAAACAGCAGGTTAACTTGGAGACAGAATTTAGAGAAAATAGAGATTCTGGGAACAGCAAAACTGGAAAACAAATATGTGTCTTAACACCACCTTGTTTAGTGAGAAAATGATTCCCCAAAAAAGTTAAAACCCTGGGGAAAAAAAAATCCAGCAAACTACCAGAAAGCTGTAGCCTCAGGGCAAAGACCAAAGCAGGAGTGTAGCACTAAGACCCTGTACTAAGACTTCGGAAATCTAGAAGAACCTGTTGGCTGGGCAAAATAACTATTGAGAATGTGAGGGCATTGTTCTAGCACAGCCTTGCATACCCAAAGTAGTGACTGAGTCCAAGAGGAAAGTATATCTCAAAGAGAAGTGCTAATTCCATTCTAGCACCAGCATGGAATCCAATTCATAGGAGACCCTCCAAGATTTTGAGACAGTTGTACTGGCAAAAGTGTTACCAGTCTGGAATAAAACAGAACGACTTAGTTCAAAATGTAAATGTGAGCCTCAGCATCCCCAGCTATGTATGCGCAGGAAGCAGAGAAACTGAGAAATTTGTTCAAAGGGTGTATCTTCCTGTTATTGAGCAGCTAAGGAACACACAGAAAAGAAAGAACATTCCAGATGGTGGAGCCCAAAGCACTGGAGAACAACAAACTAGGTAGCCACTTCTGGGAAGCTGACTTAATCTAGAAATATTTCCCACCCCTGGAGAGGGGCTCTTCAATAATTCATAGCCATGTAAACAATGAGTTAGATTTGCATATGCTCATATGCACAGCTCTCCAATTTATGTATTTCAAGAAAAGGAAAAGAAGTTGTCACTTGTCATTTTCAATTTTTTAGTGCTCTATGAATTTTTAAACATGTGTCTACTTCTTAAAGTATCAGTGATGTCATCTGGACGGTGATATTAGGAAGCATTTTCTCTTTTCACTGTACTTCTGTATATTAAAAAATAAACTCATGTTATTGTTAAAAAGCGTAACTAATGAAAGAGAAATTCTGATTCTAGGATCTTCTGTTGAAACACTTCAGACAAATATTCAAAGTTTATGAAAACTAGCTGCCGTAACATTGCTTATTTTAGGGAAATAAATGAACCACTTTATTGCCCCAAAGTTGAAGACTGAATTTTTTTCCAAGTATACATAAAATATTCTTTAGCCATTAAAATGCTCTAGATGCATTTTATTATCAGCAGCTCATGTTTCTAAATATCATACTAAGTGGTTAAAAAAAAAGATGATCTGTTAGCGGATATAGTTACAATCCAGTTTTTGAATACATATATATGCTCAGTATTTGAATATATATATTCCAATATTCTAGTATTTGAAAAAAAAAAAAATATATATATATACACCTTTCCACGCAGGCAGTAGTATGAGTGCACATACACTTCTAACTTAAATACGTATAAAAATAAATCAATTAGATAAAATGTCATAATATTAAAATATTCCACCAGGTTTAAAATATGTAATTAATTTTCAGTCCTGAACTCTGCCCATTGTTAGAAGCCAATATGAATGTTAAGTATTAAATTGATTATAAAAAGAAATAACTCACACATTAAATCTTCAGATGAAAACCTAGCATCACTGTCAGTAAGGTGATGACTTCCAAATGTATGAACCCAACTCTCACTCCCCACGTGAGCCCTAGAACTGCCTTTCTAATGCTTCTGAGGCACCTCTACCACGATATCCCATAAACGCTATGTGAAAAAAAATTTATTATTTTTTTCTCCCAAACCTATCATTTGCATCCTCTAGCATTTACCTATTTCCCAAGACTATTCTCTTATAATCACCATGGAGTGTTGTCATCATAGGCATTAATCAGTATTTATGGTGAGTAACATCTCTGGCCGGTACAATGAGAACAATATTTATCTCACGGGGTTGTGAAAGATATTTAAACGCAGTGCCACTAATATGCCCAGAAGAAGTCCTGCGACAAAGTAAGCACTAAATGAACAGTAGATACCATTTAAATTATCATCATTATCATTCTCTTTATTCTTCACGTCATATTTACATACGTATGCTTCTTTTGTAACTGGCCACCTTATTTAACATGCTTGTGTTTTCTGTTATCATTATCATATAGCTCATTATCATTATCATGATGAATTCTTTTGGCTTTCCTATCTTTAAAATATGTTAATTTTGATTTCCAAAATTTTAAACAACTGTATTGGCTAATACTTCCACACTGATGTTAATAATAAAAATGACATCAGGCACCCTTCTTTCTTAT
Source organism: Phocoena sinus (assembly GCF_008692025.1). Taxonomy (NCBI): domain Eukaryota; kingdom Metazoa; phylum Chordata; class Mammalia; order Artiodactyla; family Phocoenidae; genus Phocoena; species Phocoena sinus. The sequence goes on along the minus strand of NC_045784.1, from coordinate 5,684,815 downwards.
TGACTCTAGTGGAATGTTTCTTTCATCATCAAGACATAGTTAGGCATTAGGTTGAAGTTATTTTTATTACTTTCATGTCTATTTTACCTAGAACTTTTGTCTGAAATAGTGGTTGAATTTGATCAAACTTTTTTGGCACTTACTGAAGCACCAAAGTTATTTTTTTCATTTAACTTAATAATGTCAGGAATTACATTAATACATTTCCTAATACTGAATCATTCTAGTATTCCTAAAATAGATGTTATTTCATCATGAGGTATTACTTCTTAATATCTGCTGGTTTAAATGTTCACTTACAGAGTTTGCGTTAATATTTATATAACTGAGATGACACATTTTATGCATATAACTTTTTTACTTTGTGATCACTGTCAGATTTTAATATCAGAGTTAATCTACCTTCATAATATTTAATACAACTACTCCTTCTTTTTATATGGCCTTGGTCAGTTTTAGTACCATAGGGATTACTTGTTCCTTTAAAGTTCAATAGCATAGAAGTTTCACTTTCCCTATATTATGGGGGAAAATTACCTGCGGAATAACCTCCATCTGTCACTGTGTGAGCAGAGAGTGGAGGGAGGCTTTGACAATTGTTTTCAGTTGGGACCATGACAACAGTCTGTTTACACTTTCCTAACATTTCACCTCATAAATATTCTACAGTTTTCCGTATATATTCCAATTTTACATTCTTACTTATCCTTTATATTTCTCTCTCCCTCCCTCTCCCTTTCCTCACTTACACTGGTGTACACAGGATTTCATCTACAGGTTCTGCAATGTGCACCATGCCTTAGGAAATTAGACTCCATTAGTAATTATCAAGTTTGTTTCCTGACTACAATACCAGCTCTGGGACAGCAAATGTAAATCGACAACCTACTGATCCTTGGCTTATCATAAATTGCACAGAGAAATTCATTGGAACCAACATGAAACAATCATCCAAGTGAATATGGTCATCTCGTCCTGGAATAAGACAATGAGAAGGAAGCTCCCAAACCTAATGAGACAAGAATCAAGAAAACAAAGAAATGAACAAACACTGGGCTCTGTGCAGAACCAAGGCTGCTGCAGTGGACGTTGCTGGTTTGTTGTGTGGAGGGTGCTTTGAACCCTGACTCTGCCCTGGGAATTCCCTAGAACACGGATCTGTGGGAGGTACCCAGCTGCAGCCCAGCCAAGAGAGACCAAGTCATTTGTATCGACTGGCAACCACCCGCGTCCCTCACAGAGCCCTGGATCCCTAGGATGCCCAGCACTGTGACTACGAGCCACAGGGTGCCCCCTGGGTCCATCTGCTCCTCCCCTTTCCTCTGCACTCAAGTAAATAAGTCTGGGCAAAGAGTTTGGATTTCTTAAAATACTTAGTTTGGTCAGCTCAGGTTGGAGAGCTGAACAAGCCAGATTGGTATAAGCTGATCCTACCGCTGCTGTAGTCAAGTCTTTCCACATCCTTGGAACCGGATCCAGGACTTACACTCTTGGTGAGGGGCACCTAGCATGGACCACGTGAAGCTGTACTGAGCCACCTCTAATGCTCTGACCACAGGGGAACTTTATCATCTCCAAGCTCTCAGAATTAGACCAAGGGACTTCCCTGGTGGTGCAGTGGTTAAGAATCCACCTCCTAATGCAGGGGACACGGGTTCGAGCCCTGGTCCAGGAATATCCCACCAGGATGTGGATCCCACTTAGACGTGGAGCAACTAAGCCCGTGTGTCACAACTACTCAGCCCGTGTGACACAACTACTGAAGCCCGCACACCTAGAGCCTGTGCTCTGCAACAAGAGAAGCCACCACAAGGAGAAGCCCGCACTCTGCAACGAAGAGTAGCCCCCGCTCACTGCAACTAGAAAAAGCCGCGCATAGCAACGAAGACCCAACACAGCCAAAAATATAAATAAATAAATAAATTTATTAAAAAAAAAAAAAAAAGAATTAGGCCAAAATACTTGGCACTTAAACCGACTTTAGTTCCAGAACAGGTGAACAGCAGGTAACTCTACAGAGTCATATGAATCTACCTCATAATCTCCTACAAACAATCCCCTACTTCCTGTTCTGGCCTTATGTGCTCTGTTCTCCACGTCCAGCACCTTCTCTCTTAAGAGGACCGGGGATCAATGGGAACAAGGAGAGTATCGCCAGATTTTAGTTGTGTACATTGCACATTTGTTGAAAGAAACTGGCAGAGCATTTATAAATTCTACCCTGTCTTCCTATTTTCTAAGTACTATTCTTGTTTTTAACTTAATTTTTTCTTCCTCCTATCTTTAGGGCTACCTAGTCAAATTACCGTAACGTGTATTTTATCGAATTAGAAATTAAACAATTCTAAGGACACTTTGGACTGGAATTTTCTCCTCCTAAGGACACTTTGGACTGGACTGTCTGCCGGTGACGTCTGGAGCTAGCTCACACAGATTTCTTAAATGTTCAGGAATTCGGGGAGCCTGCTGTTCAACGCTGTCATTATTAAAAATTAACTTACATAAACTTTCAGTCAAAACTCTATTAAAACCATAGTAATAAATAAACAAATGCTGTAATTCTCTCATCATCTTCCTACTTGTTATACCTGCTGTGGAGGTTACCGGCGTCTATGGTGGAAACACTACATACTGGCAGCTACTGTCCATCTCCTCCCACTTCTGTGTCCAGTGACCATGGTGGGAGCTTGAGATCGGCCATGGTGGGGGCATTTCCACCACAGAAACTGGCAAGTGCTACAAATCAGGACTTTATTGTTTTGTTGATTTCCTAACGAAAATGCTGGAGAAAATAATAATAGTGCAGATTAACCACAAAAAGAGTGTTGAGTCTTCAGCCATTACCCTGTGAGTAACAAACACAAAGAAATGGAGGAAATATCTCCCAGTATTTGAAGTTTATTAACTACCGAACTCAGCAAACAAATTGCTCAGCTGGGGGATGCACAAGTAAAGTTCTCATGTATACTTTCCCTGTTATTTTTCTCTCACTCATTAATATAAATGAATACACAAACACCACTCGTGCTTGAAATACACCCAGAAAAGCAACTCTTAAAGTTACCAGCCCACCACTAACCACGCCCAGCTCGTTTTGATTTTTACTCTGCCCAGCAGCGTTATTTTCTAAATAACTTGCAATTGCATTTTAAACGTTCCCTTGTTTGAATGTCCTTAATCTCTGAATGCCCTCTTAAATAACTCACTACTTAAAGAGTGCTATTTTTAAAAGAACACACCCACTTAGGATTTTATTACACTTTTTTGTTATTGAGTTCTAATTGTATTGTTCCCTAGTCATAGAATGGGGTGTCTACTACTGCTCCCTTCACTGAGTGATTGCGGGGTGTCCTTGTGGCCAAGTATAAAGCCAAATTTGGAAATGTTTTGTGGGTCCTGGAGGGGAAGGCGTGGTCTGCCTAGCTCGGCTCACGGGTATTAAATATACAGACACACATGCTAAATTCTGGTAATTATTCTATTTGGGTCTTCTACCAAGTTTCCAAACTTTGTTTACATGATCTCTGGAGGTCTCAGCCTCCCCGACTCCCCGTATTTCTAAAGGTCTTACTCATGATGATTAAGTACAGTCATGCTTTATTTATGCTTGTCGACACTTTTCCTAAATGTTTCGATCAATTTGTTTTAGGTGTGTCTCTGGTAGACAATTTATCACTTGGTTTTAATCTGTAATGAGTGCCTTTCTGTATGAACAGAGACCCTATGTGCACTTACTGTCAAAAGGCAGTTAAGATTCAATTGTGTCATTTTACACGGTGTGTTACGTACAGCGAGATGTCTGTGCCTTCCTGTCCGATTTTGGTTTCGTTAGTGATATAGGGAGCGTGAAGTGAGTTTTTAGCAGTGTAAATTTACGACATTTCTTTGGCTGTCTTAAGAGGACCACAGAAGTGCGCTATTTTCTCAACAGCAGTAAGATGGTCTAATCATCTCTACCTGGTTGACACTTGACGGAAGGCTGTGTTTTCTATCTGACCTTCGGTTAGTCTCTGAACCAGATACACAGTGTGGACAGGCCAAATCTCACTAGTCTCACTGCGCTCCTTGTGGAGCGAGGGCCCTTCCCTGCCTCACCGTGGGTGCCGCTCCCCTGTAAGACCAGGCTTCCCACAGTGGTAGCATGAAAGTCAAGGGAATGTTGGCCATGTCAGTCTTTTTAGTGGAGCTGAGCTTTCCTTTCTCCACCAGAGCCCTCTGTTTTGCTACTGTCCCCAGAGGAGACAACTGTTGATGATTTTATGGATGCTAAAAAGTATCCCATTGCCAATGTCATGCAAAAATAAAATGTCTTGTAAAGATTAAACCACCTGTGATACATTTCCGTGTTTTTATCTCTAGGACAACCTGTTTTACTGGGAGCCTCATGATCGCGATTCAATAACCCGTATGGATTGTTATTACACATCCAGGCTGCAATCAAGGCTGCAGACTGAGTTTCAATGCACATGGCAATATATTTTCAATTTGTCGTTCATTACTTTTGTAAAACATCTATTACAGCCAACGCTGTTTCCTTAAAAACTTAGCAACTGGATCTAGAACTTAGCTAAATTCAAAGTTAGAAAAAGCTAGAAATAAATCATTGAAAACCTGAGAAGGAGGAAAAACTAATAAGCCAACAATCCACTAATTTCGTTCTCTATTTCAAATACATACGTATTTCCTAATTTATGAGGTACCGACATACAGGTATGCCTGTGTGTATGTGTGATGAATATACAATATGTATAATATGTAATATACATCTATCACATTGTTTGTGAGATATATATAGCACAACAATTGAATCACTATTCTTTTTGCTTTAGGGTTATCCCCTAATTTACTGCTGAGACATTAGTTAAGTGCAAAGCAGAAAATTACTTTATAAGCTCCTGGGAAGAGTAAACCAGAATCTTTCCTCAACTTGCTCGGAGTAGAGTACCAGAAAACCAAACATACAAAGGAAAAGCTTCAGATACCCAATTATTATGATTCGTGAGGACAAGGTAAACTATGACACGGTATCTAAGAAGCGCCCCCATTTCAGTGACGCCACACAGCAAAGATGTATCTCTTGCCCATTCATCCTCGGTGGTCCTGCTTATCTACCAGCTGTCATGTCTACAACTTGGTGGCCTCCCAGGCCCCCAAGCAGGGGATGTGAGGCTGAGGTATTCTGCAGGACGCTGGTGCAGAGCAGGCCTGCCCAATCAAACAATGGGCAGAAGACCTAAATGGGCATTTCTCCAAAGAAGACATACAGATGGCCAACTAGCACATGAAAAGATGCTCAACGTCGCTAAGTACTGGAGAAATGCAAATCAAAACTACAATGAGGTAGCACCTCACACCAGGGTCAGAATGGCTGTCGTTAAAAAGTTTACAAATAACAAATGCTGGAAGGGGTGTGGAGAAAAGGGAACCCTCCTGCACTGATGGTGGGAATGTAAATTGGTGCAGCTGCTATGGAAACAGTATGGAGGTTCCTTAAAAAACTAAACATAGAATTACCATATGATCCAGCAATCCCACTCCTGGGCATATATCCAGACAGAACCATAATTCAAAAAGATACGTGCAGCCCAATGTTCATAGCAGCACTATTCACAATAGTAAAGACATGGAAACAATCTAAGTGTCCATCAACAGATGAATGCATAAAGAAGATGTGGTACATCTATACCATGGAATACTACTCAGCCATAAAAAAGAATGAAATAGTGCCATTTGCAGCAACATGGATGCAACTGGAGATGATCATACTAAGTAAATAAGAAAGACAAATACCATATGATATCGCTTATATGTGGAATCTAAAACACGACACATATGAACCTATCTACAAAGCAGAAACAGAATCACAGACATAGAGAACAGACTTGTGGCTGCCAAGGGGGAGGGGGGTGAGGGAGGGATGGAGTGGGAGTTTGGGGTTAGCAGATGCAAACTAGTATGTACAGGATGGATAAACAACAAGGTCCTACTGTAGAGCACAGGGAACTACATTCAATATCCTGGGATGACCCATAATGGAAAAGAATATGAAAAAGAATGTATATATATGCATAACTGAGTCACTCTGCTGTACAGAAGAAACTAACACAACACTGTAAATCAACTATACTTCAATAAAAATTTTTTTTAATAAATTATGTGTTTTTCTAAACATGACACTTATGTAACGGTTCGTACATATTTTTAAAGTCATATTTTATCCAAGTCCTTCAGGACATCTTCCTTTAAAATCACAAATAATCCCACAATTTATATTTTCTTTCCAGTACACGCTATAATTTTTTGCCACTTTTGTCTAGGGATACTTAATGATTTTCATTATTATTAAAGAAAAAAATAAGTCCATTAACATTTGATGAAAGTGGATATTTTTATAAACCATGTTACATATGACAGACGAATATATGATCTGAACCTGAAACTACTGTTGCAATCTCTTGGTGTTGGTCAATTTCAGGAAAGTTGATTAAAGAAAAATATTCAGATGGCAAAATTTACAGATTTAAAAACTAAAAAAAAAAAACAAAAGAAAACAGAGATGGTGAAAAGATCCGCGGTTGCCAGGGGCTAGAGGGGAGGGAGGGGTGAGCAGGTGGAATGCCAAGGATTTTCAGGGCAGTGAGACTCTTCTGTCTGATACTGTAATGGTGGACACGGGATGTGGTGTATTTGGCCAAACCCACAGCACACTCAGCACAACAACTGAACCCTAATGTAAGCCAGGGACTTTAGCTCACGATAATGTCAATCGTGGTTCATCCATTTTAACAAAATGGATGAAACTGACTCAAGATGTTAATAATAGAGTGACCAGAGGGAGGAAGCAGAGTACGCAGGAACGCAGGACTTTCTGTCCAATTTTTCTGTAGACCTAAGAGTGCTCTGAGAAACAAAGCCTACTACTTTTTAAAAAAATTCCATCTGTAGAGGTCAGGAAATGAAATGTTTAGGATGGTAGGAAATTTAAGTGATGCCTTCATCAGTAGTTTGCTGAGACAGTTTAAATGAATGGCATGGTATGTCGTGATATGTAAAATATAATCCTGAATTTAAGTCAGAAACTTCCCCCCCACACCAAACCCTAGCTATCCAGAGTCAGCAGAGAAAAAGAACGTTGCATCTGGTTTGCATAAAAACCTACCTGAAGGGCTTGTAGGATGATTTAGAAGGACTCGCTGCCCTCCTTCGCTGCCTAAATTCCCCCCATGCTTAGATTCTTTTGTGTAAAGAGGGCATCGTCCTCATCATCTACTCCTGATTTGCAAAGAGCACATGAATTGCAAATAACTCGGACTTAATAAATTTATTAGAGGGCTTTGTTCCGTGGCAGGGTGGAAAAGCAGGCCAGTGTGACCTCAGCGTGAGCGAGCAGCGGGGCACAATCCCCGATTTTCCTCCCACTGCAAGTCCCTGCCTCTGATCGGGAGTCTTCACAATAGGAGTACGGACATGGGCTTGCTTCTCCCCATCCCGGACCCTGAGAACGTGTCCGAGCTGGCGAAGCTGTCTCTAGGGCTGGTGAGCCGGCCCTGAGCATCCTAATTGCACCCTCAGCTGCTGATGACCCCAAGAGGCTCCTTCAAGCCCATTAACTTTGAATGTGGTCCCCACCGACAAGGCCGCCCATTGTTAACCACAGCTGAATTCCGTGAAATGCTGGTTTTCAACGTTTTGAGTAAAAATCCTTCCCAAGCTGTGAAACGTTGGCAAGAGCCTGATTAATGGGACTGGAGCTGAAACAATGCACCACGCAGCTGAGTAATCGGGGAAGCGTGGAAAACGAAGAAGAGCTTGAAACACAGACATTAGCCAAGGCCAACGACGCCAACCAGACCAAACCAAATAAGGTCATCATCTTGGGGAGAGAAACATACAGACTGGCTGCAAAGCGCTCTGGGATCATTCAAAGATAAAACAGCCATGTCTTCCAATGAGAGCCAAAAACAAACAGAAAACAAAATCAGGGTCACCATTCTCCAAGTGTGAGGACTTACTTTATATCATTGGTTTTACCACAGTTAGGAAGAGGACTCCTGGTTCTGGCTGAGTTAAGCCCGCAGCTACTTGTGCATCTCTCTACAGCTCCTCAGGCAGCCGTACTTCCTGAAGGGACTGAGTTCACATCCCTTGGGCTTTTCAAAGTTGACCCAGTCTGTTTTGTCCTCTGTGCTGTATCCCTGTCTCAGACTCCTGGGATCCTTTCAAATGGTTTGTCTTCAAAGCCCTCCCAAACGTATTCTCAACCAAAGATGCCACCTTTTGCTTCAACTGGAAAACAGGAAGCCATCAGCCTCCAATTCATACGTGTGCCCACTGTTAGAATCTTATGTACGTTATCTGTAGCCAGACTCTATTCTGGATTCAAGAAATATTACTTGATTCAGGAACACAGGTACCAGGGCCAGATCACTCTCACAATTCCTCTCCATCAATAACCCTCTCTGAGTCAGTCATTTAGCCTTAACAGTAGTACCTGCCTTCTTCTAGGGTCATTTTGACAAATGAACTCCCTAACACATGTTAGATGCTCAGCACAGTGGTATCCGATGCTGGGCACTCCCTCACAAGCTCTCAGTAAAAGTCAACTCTAAAGAGCCCCATTGATATGAACCTTGTCGTATGAGAAAGTCAGATCAACGCCGTAATCATATTCTCATTTCCATTCTGCATCCATTGTTTAATACCCTATACCCTACATATTAAACACCATGGAAGACCAGGGATGTCTCCTCGGCAATATTCTCTAACGTCTCCGCCTGATACAACATGCTCATAAAGTTACAACTACATTCCACACACAGAACAGTAACTCCTTACTGGATACCTGCTGTGTGGCATGAGTTATATATGAAAACAACGAATCCAGGCAAAATGACCACATAAATGCAGTGCAACTCATTCATCCCATACATGTTTACTGAGCCTTCCATATAGCAACGATCGAAACAGATCAACTTATTCTCACTGAGGACCGATTTTGACGTGAAGGGACAAATAACGAAGCAAAATGTCCATCAGGGAGTGATCATTTCCAGGAAGAACAGATCAGACAGGGGAGAGAGCTGTTGGGAGTGTGAAGGGACAAGGACCTCTGTGTCCTCATGGAGAAAAGACGAGGGGAGGGGCTGGGCGGGGTCAGGCGTAAGGGCGTGTCCTCGTTTTTTCCCTACACGCTCGCATCATGCTTGACGTGATGCAGGCTGCACTACCACGCTTTGATTAAAAACTGTAGTAAAACAGTGGGAAAGAGCAAATGAGATTGCTGCACTGCCGCGAAGTAAAGGATGAAATGTGTTCAACTAACATTAGTTGGGAGGGCTGCCCACTTATTGGTCTGCTCCAGACGTCACACATTTTGGAGGTTCCCTGCCTCCATGGAGCAACGAGCCTGTCTCCCACGCTTATGACGTCCTATCCTGGAGTTGCCGTCCGGAGTGGATGTGGTCAAGGGTTAATGAAAAACAGAATGGGAATGTGCTCTTTTCTCCTAGAGCCCATGATGCCCTCCCTCTGCCCCCGACGGTTCCCACCTCTTCTCCTCCCCTCTTGTGGGGACCATTAGGTACTGGGCTGCCATTGTCCAAATGGGAGATCGTTGCTCTGGAACCAGAGTCCAAAAATGTCAGTCTTGCTTTTAAAAAAAAAAAAAAGCAATAATGCAGATGTATGACAAAAAGATTTGGAAAAATAAAAGCCAAGTGCTGAGTCCATTCTTCTTCTCCTCCTCTCCCCCTCCTTCATTCTTTTTCTTTTCTCTCCTCGTAAAAGAGAGGATAGGGGGACTACCCTGGTGGCGCAGTGCTTAAGAATCCGCCTGCCAACGCAGGGGACACGGGTTCGAGCCCTGGTCCGGGAAGAAACCACATGCCGTGGAGCAACTAAGGCCACGAGCCACAGCTACTGAGCCTGCGCTCTAGAGCCCGCGAGCCACAACTACTGAGCCCGCGTGCCACAACTACGGAAGCCCGCGTGCCTAGAGCCCGTGCTCCGCAACGAGAGAAGCCCCCGCAATGAGAAGCCCGCGCGCTGCAATGAAGAGTAGCCCCGCTCGCCACAACTAGAGAAAGCCCGGGCACAGCAACAAAGACCCAACGTGGCCAAAAATAATTAATTTTTTTAAAAAAGAAAAAAAAAAGAAGATAGGAACTCCATGCAGTGTGAAGGCCACCCAGGGGCAAGCCAGTGACCAGAACTGATGCCTCCTCCCAATGCAGTGACTACAAACAGCCTAGGTTTTCTGATGCCACTGCAGGCAAGAGGAAAAGAGGGCAGGCAGGATTTAATTGATCCGAAGTCAATGAGTTTACCTGTATTTTTGCTGCAGCCTAACTGTCTGTCATTTGGCACAATGAGGACTCAAAATTTAGCTTATGTAGAGTTACAAATAATAGAAAAATATTTTTACATAACTCACAATTTGATCTAAATACACACTCACTCTTTTAAGGCCTCGGTAATATCTCTGCTAGTAATGGTGATAATAACACCACCAAGAGTAAGAAGAAGAGAAAAACTAGAGAAATATTGGAATCCTAGTTTTGGTTAAAACCAAAAAAAAGCTATGAATGTGCTGAGGCAGCAAAGCATTTACTTAATTCGCAAAGCATTTATAAGTTGCTAAACAGGGTCCCCCCGGAAGGGACAGACATCTGTAACAAACTGAGCGGGCACCTGCCCTCAGGTTGACTTCACGTGGCATCCTCTTCTACAACATGCACTTCTGTTTACCTACAGTGGAGCCCTGAAACGACAGCTTGTCAGAGTGGAGCGGGTGGCTGTAAAAGAGAGCATCTAGAAAGGCTCTCCTCTCTCCCTCTCACGATTTATACTCATTCTTTAACCAAACCAATCACGTAAAAGACAGGTGGCAAAGCAAGGTTATTTAGGGTCACATGCCGTTAGCATCAAGGGTCTGACTTTACAAATGGAAGGCAACCTGAGTTGACTTGTTCTCTTTCAGTTTCTTCTTCAGTCTGTCATTTTCTCCTCCCCCCATAGAGAACCAAAAAGACTTGCTCCAGTCTAGCATTCTTGCCTCTCCATCAGGGCTTGGCAAATAGCTCATGGATCAATTCAGCCCACTGCCCATTTTTGTGGATAAAGTTTTATTAGAACACATCCTTGCCCATTCATTCACACAGTGTCTGTGGCTGCTTGCACAGGACAGCAGCAGAGCTGAAGGATGGCAACAGAGACCGTACGTACAGTGTTCACAAAACTGAATATATTTACTCTACGGCTTTTTACAGGAAAAGTTTCCTCTACATTGCAGTATGGACCGACCCAAACTGAAGGACATTCTATGTAGTTCCTGAGCAGTACCCCTCAAGATTGTTCGGCAAAACTCTGACTCCCTAGGTAGTTCTGAGAAATGCCTGACGTGACTGAAGGAATCTGGATGAAGATCTTGTGAACTGAAGCAAAGGTTACTTTCGGTACGAACCTCCAGACCGGCACGGAGTCAGCGGTATAAAACCCAAGAGGGCCTCGTACAGCGAACCCATCCCACTAAGGAAGGCCACGAGAAAGGCCAGCCTCTGCACGTCAACCCACCACACCAGCGGCATCAGAGTCAGGCTGCCCAGCACACCACTCGTTTCCACACGTGGCCAGTGTACACTGGAAACGTGGCACTTCCAAACTGGGACGTGACGGAAGTGCAAAATACACACTAACCTCAAAGGCTAAACAGGAAAAGAGGTGGGCTATAAAGCATCTCATTCAACATTTTACAATGCGTGTAGAGCTGATACTTGGGATATACCGTATTAGATAAAATATACTCTTAAATTAATTTCACTAGTTTCTTTTTAACGTGGCTACTAGAACTTTTACAATTACAGAGGCACTTCAAATTCTGGCTGACGTATAAATTCTACTAGACACAGGTGATTCAGAGGAACCAGGGAAAACTTTCATGTACTATTGCAAGTATCATTTCATGTTTTCATAGAAAACTTCCAAGTGTAATATAGGAAATTTATCAGAATACTAAGTATACATACACACACAGACATATTTATACACACACACACACACACACACGGGTACATGGTATGTCAAAGACTGACCAGTTTAATGTGGAAAAAAACAAAAAAGCAAAACCACTGTTCACTTAAAAGGAAGACAGCATTATTTACACTTCAGTTTTCCTAGGAGTGTCCATCTTTACACCTTTCTGTAAAACAAAAAAAATACACGTGTAATTAATAGCCAATATATGGAGACAATCTAAGTGCCCATTCAGGGATGAACGGATAAAGAAGATGCAGTGTGTGTGTATACACACACACACACACACACACACACACACACAAACAAACACGATGGAATAGTACTCAGCCATAAAAAAGATGGGGTTTTGGCACTTGTGACATCACGGCTGGACCTTTAGGTTGTTATGCTAAGTGAAATAGTCCAATAGAGAAAGACAAATACCGTACGATTTCACTCACACGTGGAATATAAAAAAAATGTATCAACAAACCAAACCAAACAAAAACCTTTACATACAGAGAACAGAGTAGTGGTTACAAGAAGGCGAGGGGAGGGGAGAAGGCGAAATGGATAGAGGGGTCAACTGTATGGTGACACATGGAAACACAGTTCTGGTGGTGAGCACACGGCATGTACAGGACACAGCGTAGAAATACAATGTTGTACACATGAAACTTACATAATGTTATAAACCAGTGAAGCTAATAAAGTAAAACCTATGTGGTGAATTTAAAAAAAAATTTAAATGCACATGCATTCTCCCTCTTGGGAGGACCTGGTCTTCATCTTGAAACGAACATACCCTGCCTGGCAGACCACTGGACTTGCTTAACCAATAAAGGCAAGGTAAATAAACTCCAAGGCTTTCCGAAAAGCACAGCGTGGGTCCCCGAAGCTACGAGCTCCCATGGACTGGAGGTCTGACCCCAATAGGAACAGTGTCGGTTTCTGCAGGTAACTATAGTGGGTTTCAGTGTGGTCTCTCAGACACCACGTGACCCTGTGCAGAACTGCTGTGCTTCCAAGGTGACTCACCACCCCCCAGGCATTCCCAGGAGGGTCTCAGCCTCTCACGCCCCCATGACCACAATGAACTCGCCCGTCTACCAGAGAGAAAGAGGCAACCAGGCCTCTGTTCACAAATACGTGGTCTCAACGGGAAAACCGGTGGAGGTACGACCACTATGAGACACTTTATAAAATTATTATTAATCTTAGTTTTACCTAAGGGCAAACCTGAGCTTTCCATCACTTCAGCAAAACTCATGACCTAGAGCTTTAAACCTAACCCCTTCGTGTTTAAGACGGATTAGTTGGGGGAGTTGGCCATTTTACAAATGTTAAAGAAGTTAGTTATTCTTGGCTTCAGTATTTATTTACTCCAGCAAATAATGGGGAAAACACTGCTGCAGTGAAACAACTGGGCTTTGCAGAAGTTAAGACTCGTCTGTCTTCTGCACGTTTTTATAATACGTTCTCAGTTACATAACGGTTCCCATTATCTGGTAAGTGCCAAGGTCAAACTAAGTTCAGATTTTGGAAATACCTGTATAAACAGGGTGCTGTGAAATGATTTTTTTCCGTGGCAGGGGGAGACGGGGAGTTGTGCGCAGACAGAAGCTGATGTGTGCTCTCATGGTGCCATTTTATCAAACGAGCTAGAGCGTTTGCTTCAACTGACTGACCTCAAGCTATGCCTCAGCATCTTCATTGCTGGGAGAGATGAATACCTGATAAAAGATGGTTATAAGATTAACCCTGAGGACAACAAACAACTCAGAGCCCAAGAAACCTAATTCTGAACATGACACCAACATCATTTAACCACACACTGCAGACAAAGGGCATATTTCATTGTTGGTAACACGTGTGCCTGCAACCAGTCCTGTTTCCCAATCTTGCCATTTTAATCTGTAGCACAGATAGATACGCCGCCTACTGCAGAAGGCACGTCCCTAAACCAAAGTCTCCTTTTTACTTATGGGTCAAATGGTCAACCACCCAGTCGCAACATTTCTGAAGTCCCAACATTCTTCTGTTATTGGTCATTTGATTAAGTGACATCTTCACCTGAAAATCTATTTCAAATATATTTTAAAGGAATTTTGTTTCTTAAGGACGCCCCCTCACAGCTCCTGAGTTGTGTGGAAGCCGTGGAGAGAACATGGATTCAGGAAACTTCTCTTCCTACACGGGAAGATTCCGTGGAGCTACTTTCTGCAGTGTGCAAAGGTGAATTAAGATGCAGAAGGGTACATGAGAGACCACTGTTCCCAGAGCAGAGAAGGCCACTAAAAATACCACTGGAACCCTTGCTTTACACTTCCATCTACTTAGAGAACCAGGGCAGAAAACGCCCTTTGGTAAAATCCTAGTTATCACGGGAACCACTCACAGGAAGAAATGATACAGATGTTCTCACCTCCTAGTTCTGTAATACACAGCACTGTGAAATATGGTTAATTCTGCACTATGCACTTGAAAGTTGCTGAGAAGAGTTTAAGTCCAATGTTCTCACCGCAGAACAGAAATGGAATTATGTCACACGATGGAAGTGTTAGCTAACCTACAGTGGTATCAAATCCACACTTTCTACACTTTAAACTTACACAATGTTATATGCCAATTATATTGCAATACAGCTGGGAAAAATACCATTAAATTCTCCCCACCCCCGGACCTTGACTCCCTTATTCCTGTGCCTGCACTGGCTCTTTCAGTTCTCACCTCCTTTTTAGCACCTGTGAAGGCTCAATTACACCCCTCCAAGCGGTGCCTCCTTGCTCTGAAGTACACAGTACTTAGGACACCGCTGAGCTGGCAGTATTACAAGCAGCCCGTCCAGCCGCCTCTTTTCTAATGTGAATACTGTGTCTCAGTTCCCACTTGCGTTCTCCGTAAGACCATAAAATGTGTTCTGTCAGTATTTTATCATCCCTGCACAGAAATATGCAAAGGAAGGTGCCCAATGCAACTCAACAGGAAAAATAACATGGAGTGCGTGTTAATTACAAAATGGAGTTTTAGAGGTTGGTGAGAAGACTGCTCCTTGAAACTCCTTCGAAACACTCGTGGCTGACCACCTGGACTCTGCTCACGAGGATCTCTCGGCGACCCGCACATCCTTGCCTCGTAGCTACATTCACTGCTCTAGATGGCACGGGTCACGTCTCTGCAGTTATTTACTCTATGTATCTGTTTTTCGCAATCAAGGCTCTTCTTAATCATGTCTACCGCACATATTGTACCGTAGATACGTGAAAGGTTTGCCGCGATACTATGTGACTGATAGATCACAAACTGATACCTGAAGGAGCAAGAGTGAGCCTCAACCTCAGCCATCCCACTGCCTAGTCCTGAATCTCCAGCTTCAGGACACGGATGGCCATCTCTCCTCCCAGGATATTAATCTCATAAAAATACACAAGGAGTTTTCAGGGAACATGAGGGAAGCATTAAAACTTTATTCTCCAGATAACTAAACATAAGCAAGAGTAACCATGCTTTGGGAAAGATTTGAAAATACATCTAGTGACATTTTACCTTTAAGTGCAATTCTTTTCCCCCTAAGTAGCTGTAAGATTAAATCTAGAACAAATAACCCTTTAAGCACATGAGTAGACATTTTTCCTTGATTCCAAGAGTTTGAAGTAAAGCAATTTTGGTCTCCAGTGATTAGAGTAGGGGCACTGAAATTCATCCCTGCTCTTTTTTTGTGTTTCTAGAAAATGATCTGTTCATAACATGTGCTGATATAATCCTGTATCCAGGTCGAACAATTATGTTGTTATCCAGTGTAGTTTAAGAAAACATTTAGGTTATTTTCATACACATGTTAATAACGATGTGAGTTAAGAATGGTGGAGGTATTATGTTTCCTTATGAACTAAAAAGAATTCTCTAAGATTTCAGGCAAAGATAGGGAGCAGACTCCTTAAACAAGCAAAAATTCTTAACTCTGTGTTACTGTGGCCACCAGGCGCTTGCGTGGCATGACATTAGCGCATTTTAATAAAGGAGACATCCTCAAATGTTTCACAGTAAGAAATGACTCAAATTACTGAAAAAGTCCTACACGATGGCAACTCATACGCATTTAAAATTATCCTTTCCGAAATGTCCTTAAACAAGTATCTGATATTTTAAGTCCAATGTTAGCGAATGTTTATCAGCTAAATTCCCAAAGATGGCAACACTTTCTCTCTCTGCCCTTCTACTCCTTCCTCCTCACTCCCATTTCTGTGCGTGCTAGTGACACACAGTTCATAGACACAATGATGCTGCTTCGGGGTCTCTGCATTCTAAGACGAGATTTAGCGAATTATGCTGCAAAAGACATTATAATTACCATAATTATAGTTGGTGCAGACAAAAGATAGTATTCTGACCAGGCGAAAAAAGGAATCAGGCAGACGTGTCCCTGAGGAAAACACTTGGAGCAGCATCTCTACCTGTCCATCCTAGACTTGCCTGCTGGGTCTCCCCAGCCCGATTCTTCCTCTGTGTTCAACTCTTATCTCTCTGGACTGGGGGCGGCGGGGGGGGAAGTCAACACATCCCAGCCTCAGGCATAAGTCTGATTTAATTAGGACTCGGGTGGTGCCCAGGATCTCCACCGGGAAGGGCGACAAGCGGCCAGATGCTCCAGGGTACGCCAGGCGCGTGAAAGTCTACAGCAAACGAGGAAGTGGGTCCGCTGCCTTTGCAAGCGCTTGGCTTTGGCTCACGACGCCACACAACCCATTCAGGCTGATGAGACACGAGGAGACTCCCTTGGGTATTCGGAGGAACGCGTCTCTGCTCTTTCAGCAGGACCATGGGACGGAACAGCCCTTCTCCTCCCTGCCTGTGCGCACCAAGTCCTGCCCCTCTGCACGTTCTCCCTACCAGGCGGGCCAAGGAGGACTGTAGTCTGAGTCTCATCAACAGAAGTCAACATTCAAAAACACCTTCCAAAGAAAAACTGCCTTCTTCTGAGAACCATAACATGAGTTGAGGGGAAACTACCAAGTGACTGAACGAGTGGTCCTTTTATTCTTAACATGCGTCTGGGGGAAGGAGCTGCCATACAACCAGCTGAAGCCCGAGGACTCACGCAGAACCCCTTCCACGGGCTTCTCAGGAGCTTAAACACATTTCCCAAGTAGACACCCCACAGACCGGACTTTCAGGTCCCATCTGTGCCACGAAGGAGCTTGAACTGGGATTAGAAATGCAGTGGGCTCTTCTTTGCTTTCTTTGAAGTGTTCCCCTTTACTGAGATACAAACTTCTGTATTGATAGATCAAGGTCATTTTGATAGGAATTCTCAGTTTTATGGCATGTACGAGATCTTAATTTTTTTATCTTTTCACTTGGAAATGTAGTACACATTATAACTAGTTTTCCTATCAAAGGCTAATCTTTTTTTATATAAATGTATTTATTTTTATTTTTGGCTGCGCTGGGTCTTTGTTGCTACAAGCGGGCTCTCTCTAGTTGCGGTGAGCGGGGTCTACTCTTCATTGCAGTGCGCGGGCTTCTCACTGCCGTGGCTCCTCTTGTTGCAGAGTACGGGCTCTAGGCACACGGGCTTCAGTAGTTGTGGCACACTGACTCAGTAGTTGTGGCTCGCGGGGTCTAGAGCGCAGGGTCAGTCGTTGTGGCACAAGGGCTTAGCTGCTCCGCGTCATGTGGGATCTTCCCAGACCAGGGCTCAAACCCGTGTCCCCTGCATTGGCAGGCGGATCTTAACCACTGCGCCACCAGGGAAGCCCTCAAATGCTGACCTAACCATAAATATCTCAGGCTGCAATTAGACACTTGTGGATTCTCCTCCACAAACTGAGGGCTGGGTTTTTGTGCTCTGCTGGTTTTGGTTACACCATCTTTGAATCGCCCTTGCTTGTTCTGAACTATTCTGGGTAACCCTGGTGAGACCAGGAATTTTTGCTTTCTTCTAACACAGCACTGAGGTCATTTCTTCTAATTCAGACACAATTACTTTGTCCAACTCTGTTCTCTGTACACCCTGGGCTCCACAAAGACACCTGAAGGCCGACGCTGAGTGGGAGGGGGGCCGCTGAACGTGTGTCTTCTGATCCATTAGCCACCATGTTAACGTTTATAGGGGAGGAGGTCCCACGTCAGAGTTTGTTAATAGCCTGTCGGTCCATTTCCACAGGAACGTGTGAAGGTCTTCACTTCTCGTCTGGAATCCCTTGGTTTGGTTCGGTTTTTCGTTAACCTCCCCACCTCCACCCGTCACCCTTGCTCCGGCCTGCGGTCTCTCAAGACCTTGCTCTGTGCGCGTGTGCGTGTCTCTCCTCACCTTGACTGTTCTGCCCAACACGTAAATCGATCACGACAGCACAAACCCCCGAGCGTGAAATGACTTTCTGGAGGTGCATTTCTCTCAGCCACCGGAAGAAACCCACCCTCAAAAATGAGCTGCCACCAAGCACAGCGTTTTAGAAGGTGAGGGTGTTTGATAAGCATGACACAAAAACGTCCAATTAAGACTCTGGTCAAGTAACTGCAACAGGCAGAAAAACAGGAACTATGAATCGCCAAATTAGACTGGGCCTGGGCCCCTGGTCCATAAACATCCTCCAGGGCGTCCTTGATAACGCTCTCAACATCCAGCTTCACAGTAAGACAGAGATCTCCTGATAATGAATCTGACAGAGTACCAGAAGTGGATGTAGGAGAAACGTCTTAACCTCAGGATCAAAATCTACCTTATACTATTTAACGTGCTTTATCATCTTTCTTTTTCCCTCTGTAACCTAATATAGTTATGTTAATACAGAACCCAGTAGCTACATGGCTATTACATTTATATTTAAGTGAATTGAAATTAAATGAAATTAAAAATTAAGCTTCTCGACCACCTTGGGCACATGTCAAGGGGCCAAAAGCCACATGTGGGTAGTGGTTACCCTACTGGACGGCACAGACCTGGAACCTCTGGGTCATCACGGGAAATCCCACTGGACAGTGCTGCTACAAGGGTATACTGCGTCTGAGGACCGTCGTCAGGGCTTGTGTTTCTGTTCCGTGGGGTGAGCCTAGATTATCTCCTTTCACGTTAGCGTCAGTCTTTGGAAGGAGCGTGCAATCCCCCAGTTCTCTAGCACTGCCATGCAACCCGCTTCTTCCGCTCTAAGCCACCAGCGGTCCCTCCCGCCCGCCAATAACCCCCCAACCTGGTGTTCATAGCCCTCCCAGGTGTGGCCCAGCCCCTGTCCCTCCGCCCTCACCCTACATTCGCCCTGTGTTCCAGCTGGTGAGACTGCTCAGTCCTCTTTGAATTCTTGTCCCTACGAGACCCATAGAAACTTTGCTTCCTTAACCAACTGCCTCAGGTCTTTACTCCCAACAGAGTCCATTTACCTGTTTCTCTGCAGTCAGCTATAATTTTCCCCGGATGGGAATCCCCGAGTCATTAAATGCTCTCGCTTGAGAACATACATCTTAGTCTCCCTCGCATTGCAGTGATGAATAGACACGCTTGTGGGTGAAATTCCCTGAGGATTCCGGCATGTCCCTGGGTCCCGTGCTTCAGCCCCACTCTCTATGCCTGACATGCATTAGGCAGTCCATCCGGGCACTGAGAAGTAGACTTAAACACCCGGATAACACTTCAGAGACTTGTTTCGGTCTACACGGAGTTAGCATGAGCACTGAAAGCTACGTTGCATTGATCAAAAATTTTAACTTTGCTCGCTTACAATTTCCATAGGACAATACGGCAGGAGGATAGAAAAGATACCTACTTCTATAATTTTATAATTGGGTATCATTCTATACTGATATAATGGGGGGGATGGCATGTAGAACTATCCACTTTTAAAAAAATCTCCCACAAAAATCCTGCTTGTTTGAATCAAGAATATTTAGGTATAAGGGCGACAGAACCCCTTCCTTCTCTATGTCTCTACTTGTCTCTATGTGTCATTCTCTCTCTCCACAGACAGACACACACACACACACACACACACACACCTGGTTCTTTTCCTGCTGCCGTCGTTTGTACGTCTCTCCGTGGCAGATTTTCTCTCTTGCACTCGCTCAAGTGTCCCTGTCCCTGTTCTTCATCGCTCCTAGCCTCCTCAGCAAAGCCTGCTATTTCCATCCACATTTTCTGCTCAGGCTGCCTACTGTGTTTCAGCCTTTCCCTCCATGCTCTTCCCTGACCGTCTCCCATCTCTGAACGCCGTCCCACTCTCTTCCATGAATGCAATGCAGCCTCACAGCAAGGCCCCTTGCAGCTCTGGCCGTCTTGGTTGTTCAGACGTAACTACATCGTTCCTGAGATATGCATCTAGGCTACACCCGGTTGAGAAGATGGAGGGAGCCCTTTTCAGCTCTGTTCCAGAGGTTAGATTTTAGCTGACATGGGGGAAGACCAAAAGTACACCCAGATATGCATTCTGCAGCAGCCAGAGCATTCCAGGGAAAAATTCTGGGAAATCTGTGAAAGGCAAGAGCGCGACTCCATGGGGCCGGAACACTGGCCCTGAGTACAGCTCGCTGTAGAGCACCTCAAAACTCCGGGGTTACTGCAACTGTTCAGGTTTTCCAGTGTGCCGGGGGGGGACCGATCATTATTATACATATTTAAAATCAGTGTATTTAGCTCTAAAATATCTGATGATCAATTAAAGTGATACCTCCAAGCTTACAATTTTATAAGTTGTTACACATAACGATAAATTACCCAGCGGACCCCACTGCTGATACATAATCAAATGCACACAAAGCCCATTTGATCTAGAGGTGATCTGAACAGCTCTGCACCTCTCATCCTCAAAGTGGCGTGTGAGAGAAGTCACACCGACTCAGGACTGTCAGGTCCCGTGACAAAAAGCAGCCTTCCTACTGTGCCACTGACTTTTTATTTCAATTCAAGCTGAGACACTCCTGTAGCGGAACTCACGAACGTGTCACTAGAACCATTTCTGGCCCTACGCTGCCTCTGCCCTGCTGTAACAGACACAAACGCTTAGCACAGACACCACCATGCTCTGCTGTTCGAAATGTGACCATCACCCCTGTGGAGTCAGACCCTAAGAGGACACAGCAGTCAGGGGTCTTTACTTCCGATTCATCCGTAGCAATAAAACATAGGATACGAGTCGAGAGAAATGGGCTGGTTCGCGTATTTCTCAGGTAGAAGCCCCAAACGCATTTGCCAGGACCCAGTGGAACGACACGGCCTCTCTCCTCCGGGGACGGCCTCATCGTGTTGGCGCGGTCGGACTGCCAGAAGGAGGAAAGAATTGACATCTGTGCTTTCAAGAGCCTAGGCAGGGGCGACAGCTTTTAGCACATACACACGAGATTTTATTTTAAAATAATGTACTTTGAAACCGGATTTTATGTGACAGATCGCTTTAAGGCGGGAGTTCACAGCCAGACCGCTAGATCAATAAAGAGAGCGATGTCTCCACAGACGAGTGTTGGCCTAGACAGACACCCCTACCCTGCAGGTGAGGACGGCTGAGAGGTAACAGAGACGAGCGTGCCACCATCACACGGGCAGTCAGTGGCTCATCTTTCAGTAACTGACCACCTGCTGCATTTCCATATTGGTTCAAAGTCTGTCTTGAGTATGTCTTTTTCTCCATGAGACAATGATTTCAAGACGGGATTCAACGCAATGCCCTTGCTGAGCTCAAATAATTCAGAAGACCTTTCACTGATTCTAGGTGTCTGCCCTCCCCGCCAGGTTGTACCATAGATAATGGTTTTGCACTTGTTATCATTTCGCCTCAATAGGTATTAGGAAAACAAACAAAGATCTGCCCAGTCTCGCACCAGAGCCAAGCCCTGCAAGCCCTCTCCCAACATTACCCGTGCCTCTTCCACGGCCACCACGGTGAGGAACAGATACCATGTTCACATTTCAGCCCAGTTCAACCTGCGAGTCCCTAAGGATAAAGTCATCGATTACTCTAACAGACCCTGAATTAGCTCACTGCAAAATTAGCATGCAAACACTGAGCTCCCCTGTCATGTCGTTTTCCCAGAGTTCATCTGTAGGTAGGTCCGAATTAACCAGACTGCAGGTCACTCACCCACCAAAACAAACCTGAGGTAGACTGAGAAGCAGTAAGAGAAAGGCCCTCTGCGGTGGCTGATGGCCTGTCGTCCATGCACTCGTATGCCCAGCGGGGCCAGGGTACAAAGTGCATACAGCCTGCAGAATCGTGCTAGGGCTTCGCGGCACTCTATTTTTTTAACTGACGCCACACTCATTTCCATGTCTCTGTTTCTGCCTTGCGTCTCCCACAACTGCCCAGACTGGAACTGCATCTGTGGTCATCTACTCGTTCGTTTTGTTTTTCCATGACTGCTCCCTCTCCAACAGAGCAACCTGAAGTCTCTCATCTTCAGACCTCAGTCTTCTTACCTTGCGGATTGCTTGATGGACCACTCCCACTAAAATTACTGCTTAGTACCACCGGGTCCAAATACGCACGGCATCCATCGCCCCTTGTTACTTTTTCTTGTTTGCATATCCACTTATGTCACAGTAAATGTTCACCTTTCTAATAACCGCCCTGCCAATAAGCTAACCTGCCTTGGCTCTGCATTTTCTCATACTTAACAGACAAAACATTCTCACCCAAATCTCTCTGCTCCCTTTCACCCAGACAGGTGAGGCGTACCCCTAGGAAAACCACACCCAAATGGCAGATGGATAACAGTGCACTGCTAATCAACGAAATCCACTAGGGACTTTAAAATATCCAGAAAAACCAACACATTTTTTACTTCCACCGCGTACCCGCTGTTCACAACTACTCTTTTAAAGGTTCACTGCTCTCCAATCCATTCCTGCCTCACTCCTTATACTCAGTAGAGGACACAATGCTTCCATCAGGGTAAAACCTCATCCATCCAACGGGAACTCGTGTTCTCCCACTTCAAGTCCACCAGCCACCCAAGCCTGCACTGTCCCTCATCCCCCCCTGGGTCCTCCTGAGGGCAGCCCTCCTCTGTTCTCTGGACTCGATTCTCTCCTTGTCAGCGACGTTACTCTTTACTACACCTTTGCTCTTTAGTCTTTCCTTGTCTACCAGAAGAATCATGAAAATATTTAAATATCTTTAAGTTTCTCATCAAGAAAGAAACGCAGGGGCTTCCCTGGCGCACAGCGTGTCCGGAGCCTGTGCTCCACGACGGGAGAGGCCACAGCAGTGAGAGGCCCGCGTGCCGCAAAAAAAAAAAAAAAAAAAAAGAACGAAAGAAAGAAAGGGGCAGGCAGGACAGCAGGCAGTGAGGAGGGTAGAGGGGAAGGAAGGAAGGGGACGAAGAAAGGGAAAACGGAGAAGGGAGCGGAGGGGAGAATAAAAGGGGGAATTTCTCTGTATTCTGACTTCCCTCCCCAGCTCCCAGCTTGTCGAGTCCAGCTGTGGTCCCTGCAGTGCCTGTTCCCACTGCCCCACGTGCGGCTCACCCCTCGGGCTGCTGCCACGTGTCTTCCACTCCGTCACTGCAGAAACGGCTCTGCAGACGTTCCCACAGTCTCCGGCCTGCAAAACTCGGTGGGGCCTTCCCACTCTTTCTCCTTCCTCCAAACTCAAATGTTCTTCCTCCTTTTACTCAGTGGTGCCCTCACCCATTCCTGCCAGCCAGCTCTCTCTTGGTGTCCCACGACAGCAGCCACGCCGTAACTAACGGAGGCGACAGGAGGGCATGTGTGCGGGGAGACACAACGGAGGGGGGGAGGGGGCTGGCGCAGCAGACGCGGCACAGGACTCCCCCGGGGTCCAGGCTGGGCCGCCTCCGCGCGCTTGCACTCTCTCCACAGCACGAGCGCACGAGCGCCTGAGCGCCTGCTTCTCTCCAAACACAGGTTTACTCTTTCTGACGAGTGGGTCCAGTCGCAAATGCGGTCACCCGGGTGTCCCTCCGCTGCAAGTCCCCACGCCTCATACCTCCGAATCTATACACCGGAACAAAAGCGAGCCTTCTCTCGGCTCCACTTTGGAGCCTTCCAGAAAGAACATCCAACTGTCCCCTTGGCTCACACTGGACCCCTGCACCGATCCACTGTCATCAGAACAGGGGCATACAGAAAACTACAAGGCAGCCTCACAGAGAACCTGGTTCCAGCCCATCTCCAAGAAGAAATGTGCGCAGAGGAGTCTTTATTTTCGGCAAGGAAGGGGCACCTCGCGGCGTGCCGAGGAAGCACACGCTACGCGGCTCGAAGCGGGGGAGTTTCTCAACAGTCCTTCATTGACTTGCTCTCTCCTCACTCTGTACTTCCCACCTAGGCAACACCGCTGACATCGTGATAACCATCCGTATTAGTCAGGGCTCTCCAGAGAAAGAGAACCAATGGGAAACGTAAATATCTAGAAAAAGACATATTCTAAGGAACTGGCTCACGCTATCAGGGAAGACTAGCAAGTTCCAGATCCACGTGGTGCGCCACCAGGTGGAGACCCAGGAAGAGCAGATACTGTAGTTCCAGTCTCAAGGCCATGTGCTGGCAGAATTTTCTTCTGCTCAGGAGAGGTCAATCCTGTCCTACTCAGGCCTCTAGATGATTGGATGAGGCCCACCCCCATTATGGAGCGCAAACTGCTTTACTCAATGTCATCCAATTTAAACGTAATCTCATTCAAAAACACACAGAAACATGGAGAATAATGTTTGACCACACATCCAGACACCACGGCCCAGCAAAGCTGACATATAAAATTAATCATTATTCCATTCCTAGCTCATCTTTCTCTTCAGAAATTCAGACCAGTAACCAAATGTCTGTCACTACTTATCTCCACTAACGTTTCGAAGGCGCCTCAAGTTCACCAACCCCAGACGGAATTCATCACCTTTTTCTTGAGGCTTGGATCCTTCAAGCATCCACTTCCCATGCACCCAGTTAATCCAACCACAAACCTGAGCTGTGTTCCTGAGGACCACCCCCCACCTCCTCCCACCATCCAGTTACGAACGATGCCTGCCTTATCAACTTCATCTGCAAACCTTTTCTCAGCTGCATCTGATGTGCTCCAAACGCCACCACCACCCTCATACGAGCTGTCCTCGTCTCCAACCTACGTTACTGTAACGGCCTTCTCACTGCCCTTCCGTTCCCTTCTGTCTCTCCTTCTGCAGGGATGTCTGAAACGCCCAGAGCTTCTTAAACAGCCCTACAAAACACTCCCTCCTCCCTCCTCTCTCCAGATTATCGCACGCTATGCCTCCACCTTGTAGTGGCCAGCCTCCTCCCGTCCTATAAATTACTCCCTGCAAGTGACAGTCTCTCAGTCCCTCAACCATCCAGGCGCTTTGCCCTCAAGGCGTGCCCCTGAACTACACGCACCACGCTTGTCCCAAGCTCTGCTCCCACCGGCCTGAAGAGCCAGCATCAATCATCAGGGAAACCTTCTCTGCACCCCAAGACCAAAAACAGGGCTACCAACACGACATGTCCCATTTTAATGACATATCTTTGTGAGTATTTTAGTATCTGACTCTCCACTAGTTTGACAGTTCCCTGAAAGCTGGGGTTTTGGTGAAGTAGAACTTCAGCTTCATTCAAAGAGTAAGTGCCCTAAAAATGCCTGTTAAACGAGTGGTTTTAAATTTTTCTTGGTCTTTATCTCATTTCAAAAAATCTTCCTATTGACAGTTGTAACCAAGAATAGCACCTCGGGCTTCCCTGGTGGCGCAGTGGTTGACAGTCTGCCTGCCGATGCAGGGGACGCGGGTTCGGGCCCTGGTCCAGGAAGATCCCACATGCCGCGGAGCGTCTGGGCCCGTGAGCCATGGCCGCTGGGCCTGCGTGTCCGGAGCCTGTGCTCCGCAATGGGAGAGGCCACAGCAGTGAGAGGCCCGCGTACAGCAAAAAAAAAAAAAAAAGAATAGCACTTCTCCATTTTGTCATTGATTTTTTGATTCCTCCTCTGTCACCATCTCCACAAACAATATTGAACATGGATATGAAAGAATTGGGCATTGGCTGTGTTTTTCCAATTTAACTAGAAAAATCCTTCTCAAACAAAAGCAGACTTTCCATGAACCCACACATTTTGCTAACTCCTACTGTTGTACCTTTCTCAATAACTTTTTTCATATGAATTTATTTATTTATTTTTGGCTGCGTTGGGTCTTCGTTACTGTGCGCAGGCTTTCTCTAGTCGCGGAAAGCGCGGGCTTCTCATTGCAGTGGCTTCTCTTGTGGCGGAGCACGGGCTCTAGGTGTACAGGCTTTGTTAGTTGTGGCAGGTGGGCTCAGTAGTTGTGGCTCGCGGGCTCTAGAGCGCAGGCTCAGTAGTTGTGGCACACGGGCTTAGTGGCTCTGCGGTATGTGGGACCTTCGCGGACCAGGGCTGGAACCCGTGTCCCGTGCACTGGCAGGTGGACTGTCAACCACTGCGCCCCCAGGGAAGCCCCTGCAGTGCTTTTTAAACAAACTCAGCAGCATTTCTGTGACAGAAGAAGCACAACTGTTTTTAACTGTCACAACCACTCACCTCCATCAGACTTTGTAGGCTGGACCACATCCACAAGGAAGATATATGGCTCTCTGGTTCTCATTAACAGTACGCTTTCATAATACACCTGCCACCACACATGTATTCACCAGGTCCCGATAACAGCAAGTAGATGCTCAAATACGATCATTACGTCTAAAAATCTGTACCTCTTTGTACTATGGAAATTCTGTAGAGCACAGAGTTCTTTAAAAACGTACCCTAGCACGTGCATAAATGCACTGCACGAAGTCTTCAGGTTTGAGTTTGATTCAGTAAAACCTAAGTATAATCAACACAACTATGGAATTCTTGGACGTTTAAATATTTAGACGTTAAAAATATATATTGGGAGACTTAATCCTCATCAGCCAGTTTCAGGTAGAAAATAATACTGACAATGCGCTTTAGACAAAGCATAGTCAACTGAAAAAGGACTGTGACGTAGTTTAATGAAACTTGCCATTTACACTGCTAACCGCTGCACCGGAAATACAGGAACCCCTCAAATATCAGTGAAGGGTTAACGATTACAGGGGAAAACCATGACATCCAGTGGCCAAAGACTTTCGATGCTGCATAAATTTCTCTGTCCCCTCTTCATCAGTCACCCATCCATCCATCTAGCTACTCATCTAGATAGCTGTTTATGTATAGAATGAAATGCACAATATTGAAATAGGCAAGGCATTCAGGAACAATTTTGTATTTTCACATGCATGCATAAAAATTATCCATTTTGAGAAACTGTGGATGCTAATGTAGAGTTTATGCACAGATATATGGTATCTGCATCAACAAAACTGTGAGTGTATCTCTTAAGTACATACACCCATTTGCAAAGAACCCCTTAATCTTCATTCATGATTAGAATTCATTCTGTCCTGGCCCACTTTTTTTTCTTTCGAAAAAATGCTCAGAGAAAAGTGAAATGAATTATTTCACTTAGTGAACTAATAACAGAAGTGGGCCTTGTTTATATATGAACAGAGCATTGCATGATAAAAAGGGGGCCTTAAGGATGGGTAAATTTATTCATACATTTGCTGCTTCTCTTTCCTTGGCCATTGTCATTTATTACAATTTTTCCTCCTTCATGTCATTACTTCTGTAAACCTAAGAAGTTATACTAGTGATTTATAAGGAGAAGTCCCAGATTCCGACCCTGTCACTACTGATTTGTAACTTTGACCATGCTCCTCAAGCCCCTGAAAATTTAGTGTCTTTATTTGAAATAAGGGATATTTTTTATGCATCATGCAAAGACTATACTCCCTCTGCTTCACGTTACATCCCTGTGACTTATTTATCTTATAACTGGTATTGCGCACCTTTTACTCCCCTTCACCTCTTTTGCCCGTCCTCCCACACCCTCCCTTCTGGCAACAGTTAGATTGTTCTCTGTGTCTGTGAGTCTGTTCCTGCTTTGTTGTATTTGTCCATTTGTTCTGTCTTTTACATTCCACATGTAAGTGAAAAAAATATAATGAGTCTTTCTCTGATTCATGTTATTATGGCTGAGTAGTATTCCATTGTGTGTGTTTGTATATAGGTGCGTATATAGATGCACGTGCCACGTCTTCTTTATCCATTCCTCTGTCGATGGACACTTAGGTTGCTTCCATGTCTTCACTATTATCAACAGTGCTGCTGTGAACACTGGGGTGCATGTATCTTCTTAGTGTTTTCATTTTCTGGGGATAAATACCCAGGAGTGGAATTCTACATCATATAGTAGTTCTACTTTTAATGTGTTTGAGGAACTCCCATTCTGTTTTCCACAGTGGCTACACCAATTTACGTTCGCACCAACACTGCACGAGGGTTCCCTTTCTCCACATGCTTGCCAACCCTTGTTATTTGCTGTCTTCTTGGTGACGGCCATGCTGACCAGTGTGAGGTGATACCTCATTGGGGTTTTGGTTTGCATTTCCCCGATGATGAGTCATGTTGAGCACCTTGTCATGTGCCTGCTGGCATCAGCATGTCTTACCTGGAAAAATGTCTGTTCCTACCTTCCGCCCATTTTTAAATGATTTTGTTTGTTGGTTTTGACACTGGGGTGCATGAGTTCTTTATACATACACCCACAGAGGTCTCTGTGGGTTATATATTAAACCTTCTATCAGGCATATCATTTGCAAATACCTTCTATTCAGTAGGTTGCATTTTTGTTTTGCTGGTTTACTTGACTGTGCAAAAGCCTCTTAGTCTGACCTAGTCCCATTTGTTTATTTTTGTTTTTGCTTCCCTCACCTGAGGAGAGAGATCCACAAAAATATTGCTAAGACTGATGTCAAAGAGCAGATTGCCTGTGTTTTTTTTCTTTTAGGAGTTTTATGGTTTCAAGTCTTACATTTAAGTCTTTAAACTATTTTGAGTTAATTATTGTGTATGGTGTGAGACAGTGGTACGGTTTCTTTTTGCATGTATCTGTCCAGTTTTCCCAACATCATTTATTAAAGGGGCTATCTTTTCCGCATTGTATATTCTTGTCTCCTTCATCAAAAATTGACCATTTTGTGTGGTTTGTGTCTTCAGTGCCAGAATACTCTAATGAGCTTTCAATCACCTATACCCTGACTAACCCATCTGAGCCAGAATGTCTGTCACATGGACGGTTAGAGAATAACAGAGGTCTCCATGGGTTATATCATTTCTAAACCAATTTTTAAAGGCAAGAAAACCTGGCCAGAGAGAAATAAAAAGCACACACTAAAAATAAAAATAATGTAGCCAAATTCAGAAAAAAAATGAAGAACATAGTTGAAAATGATCCAAAAATAACAATTTTCACATTTTGGACACAGGAGAAATAGAGTTGATTATTTTTCTTTTGGTTTTAGTGCCTGTGGAAACTTCATCATAAACTAGCAGGCTTTCATAGTAATTTTGTTTAAAAAAAAAAGATACAATATAAAATAGACTAACCAAGAGAAAAATACATACATAGTGTAAAGTAATATACACATGTTTTCACATATGAACACAGGGCAATTATCTATCATTTTGGAGCAGTTACATGGAGCTGTTCCGTTAAAGCTCCATGACCTGAAGAAGAAAACTGTCCTAACTTCAGGTAATGCTTCATTGATTGATTCATTCATTAATCCATTCATTCACTCAGCATCTCAGCAAATATTTATAATGGTTTTCTTCTCAGTAAAAGACTATGCTAGCACTATAAGATATCCAAATCTATTTGATAATAATCCTGGGCTCTGTAAACTTAGAGTAAGACATAATTTTATCACTAAAGTATATAACTGCACTTAAAATATTTCCTACCAGCTTTAACTTTAAGAAATAGGAGGGACTAGGGACTTCCCTGATGGTCCAGTGGGGAACAATGCAGGGGGCCCAGGTTCGATCCCTGGTGGGGGAACTAGATCCCGCATACCACAGCCAAGAGTCCACATGCCCCTACCAAGAGTCCGCATGCCACAACTAAGAACTGCACATGCTGCAACGAAGATCCAACATGCTGTAACTAAGACCTGGTGCAGCCAAAATAGATAGATAGATATCTAGATAGATAGATAAATAGTTTTTTAAAAATAGAAATGGAAGGTACTAGAAAGCAGTTTATATTTACCATATAATGCATGTGTAAAGATGCAAATATTATTATGTATACAAATACACATATCATTAAAATGCACACATGGTATATTATTAAATCATGCTCATGGATTTAGAAAAAAGGAATTATACATATTGAGAACTTTCCTTACACTAAAAAGTTTCGGGAAACCGTGAATGTGAGCTCTCTACATTACTGTTTCTATGTTTGGCAAAACTGGTATTACAACCCAAAAGGCAGTAACAGGGGACAGGATACAAGTTGCAGGACACAAAATTCATACACAGAAATCTGTTGCATTTCTATACACTAACAATGAAAGATCAGAAAGAGAAATAAAAGAAATAATCGCATTTACCGTCACATCAAAAACAATAACTAGGAATAAATCTACCTAAGGAGGCAAAAGAACTGTACTATGAAAACCAAAAGATGTGGGTGAAAGAAATCAAAGACGACACAAACAGAGGGAAAGAAATACCATGTTCTTGGATTGGAATAATCAATTCTGTCAAAATGATTATACTACCCAAGGCAATCTACATATTCAATATAATCCCTATCAAGTTACCAATGCCATTTTTCACAGAACTAGAACAAAAAATTTTTAGATTTGTATGGAAACACAAAGGACCCCAAATAGCCAAAGCAATCTTGACAAAGAAAAATGGAGCCGGAGGAATTCAGGCTCCCTGACTTCAGACTATACTACAAAGCGACAGTCATCAAAACAGTATGGTACTGGAACAAAACCAGAAATATTGATCAATGGAACAGGATATAAAGCCCAGAGATAAACCCACGCACCTATGGTCCATTAATCTCTGACAAAGGAGGCAAGAATATACAATGGAGAAAAAACAGTCTCTTCCATAAACGGTGCTGGCAAAAGTGGACAGCTCCATGTTAGAAAAATGAAATTAGAACATTCTCTAATACCATACACAAAAATAAACTCAAAATGGATTAAAGACGTAAATGTAAGACTCTTAGAAGAAAACATAGGCAGGACACTCTGACATATACCACAGTAAGATCTTTTTCAAGCCGTCTCCTAGAATAAAGGAAATAAAAACAAAAATAAACAAATGGGACCTAATTACACTCCAAAGCTTTTGCACAGCAAAGAAAACCATAAACAAGACACAAAGACAACCCAAAGAATGGGAGAATATATTTGCAAATGATGCCACTGACAAGGGATTAATCTCCAAAATTTGTGAGCTCAAAATTTGTGAGCTCATGTGTGGCTCAATATCAAAAAAAACAAAAAAAATACAACAACCCAATAAAAAAAATGGGCAGAAGATCTAAAGAGACATTTCTCCAAAGAAGATATACAGATGGCCAAGAGGCTCATGAAGAGATCCTCAACAGCACTAATTATTAGAGAACTGCAAATCAGAACTACAATGAGATATCATCTCACACCAGTCAGAATGGCCCTCATCAAAAAGTCTACAAAAAGTCTACAAACAGGGCTTCCTTGGTGGCACAGTGGTTGGGAGTCCACCTGCCGACGCGGGGGACGTGGGTTCGTGTCCCAGTCCGAGAGGATCTCACATGCCGCGGAGCGGCTGGGCCCGTGAGCCATGGCCGCTGAGCCTGCAGGTCCGGAGCCTGTGCTCCTCAGCGGGAGAGGCCACAGCAGTAAGAGGCCCGCGTACCGCAAAAAAAAAAGCGTCTACAAACAATAAATGCTGGAGAGGGTGTGGAGAAAAGGGAACTCTCCTACACTGTTGGTGGGAAGGTAAGTTGGTGCAGCTACTATGGAGAACACTATGGAGGTTCCTTAAAAAACTAAAAATAGAGCTCCCATATGATCCAGCAATCCCACTCCTGGGCATACATCCAGAGGAAACCATGGTTTGAAAAGATACATGCACCCCAATGCTAATTGCAGCACGTTTTACAATAGCCAAGACATGGAAGCAACCTAAATGTCCATCAACAGAGGAACAGATAAAGATGCGCTACATATACACAATGGAATATTACTCAGCTATTAAGAAGAATGAAATAATGCCATTTGCAGCAACATGGATGCAACTAGAGATTATCATACTAAGTGAAGTAAGAAAGACAAACATCACATATCACATATATGTGGAATCTAAAAAACGTGATACAAATGAACATATTTACAAAACAGAAATGGACTCACAGATATAGAGAAAGAACCTATGGTTACCGGGGGAAGGGGGGGACAGATAGATTGGGAGTGTGAAACTGACATGTACACACTGCTATATTTAAAATAGATAACCAACAAGGAACTACTGTATAGCACAGGGAACTCTGCTCAATATTTTGTAATAACCCAAATGGGAAAAGAACTTGAAAAAGAAGAGATACATGTATTATGTATAACTGAATCACTTTGCTGTACACCTGAAACTAACACAACTCCAATATAAAATACTGGATATATACTCCAACATAAAAGTTAAAAAAATAAACAAACAAAAGAAGAAAACAAGAAAAACAAAAGACCTAAGGTAAGATTTTGCTCCTTATCTATTAATAATGAATTCAAATACAATATTAATGTTTTAAATAAATATCTTCCCTTAATTATCATAAGCATCTACTTTTCTGCTTACACACAAAAACCTTACAAGTTCAAATAATAAAAAGACGTTTTCAATTTGCACTCAGTAATAGACATATTTTGGATAAAGAGAATCTTTTAAAAAAACGTATCATCTATGTGGAAATTCCCTGGCGGCCCAGTTGTTAGGACTCTGCTCTTCCATTGCTGAGGGTATGGGTTCGATCCCTGGTTGGGTAACTAAGATCCAGCAAGCCGTGTGGTGCGGCAAAAATAAAATAAAAAATTTAAAAAGTAAAACATCATATGTGGATAAATGTCTTCAGTTCAACTCACAGAAAACAAGCCAAATTGATCTAAAATGAGTAACAGAGGTTTAGAAAAGGGGTCAGCAAGTGTGATAGCCTGCTGACCAAACCCAGCTACCATTTTTATAAAGGTTTTGCTGGAACATAGACACGTCTATTAATCTATGTACTGTCTATGGCCACTTTTAGGCTCAAACGGCAGAGCTGAGTAGTTGAGACGGAGACCACATGTCTGCAAAGCCAGTAACGTTTATTATCTGGCCCTGTTCCGAAAAGGCTCTGGTCTAGAGCTGTGGATCTCAAACTTGAACTCGCATCAGAATCCCTGGAGGTTTGTTAATGTACAGACAGCTGCTCCCACCCTGCAGCAGAGGTTCTGATCCAGCAGGTGGGGGGTGGCTGCTGAAACTCTGCATTTCTAACCAGCTCCCAAGTAATTCTGATGCTGCTGGTCTGAAGACCACACTTTGAGAACCCCTAGTGAAGACAAAACGTTCACCATAGCTGTATCAATTTCCTCTGCTTAAATGATGGTACTGTTAAGTGGCTAAATACATGCTGTTGAAGTAGCAACTTCCATTGCACCTTTAATCTAAGCATTATCCATCCCAAATTATTCTTATCAGTAGCTCTGAAGTGTAGGTAATCATTACCCACCTCCCTCACTGGACCGATGAGGGGCTTATGTCATCACAGGGGCTGAACGACTTGTCCTGGAATAGACCCCAAGCCAAGAGTACTAGGTGACTAAAAGCCCAGATTTCTTCAGCAATTACTGGGCTCTCCAGGTCACATGTTGTTTTTATAGGAATTCTAGACTCGCATAATGGAAAAAGAACCAGAGGTCACCTTGACAGTTACCTTGCCTCTAAGGCCCAGGCAGGCATAGAAGTTCCCAGCTACTCAGGGTCCTCAGTGCCATTCTCCAACCACAGAGAAACAAAAGAGAGCAACCTGTCATGCACATTCAAAGCTGGAGCTCTCAGGGCTTCCCTGGTGGCGCAGTGGTTGAGAGCCCGCCTGCTGATGCAGGGGACACGGGTTCGTGCCCCGGTCCGGGAAGATCCCACATACCGAGGAAAAAAAAAAAAAAAAAAGCTGGAGCTCTCAGCAAAATGCAGGTGCCATTTGCTCACCGTTTCAAGAGAATTCAACAAGGGTAAAACGAACTTGCAAAATAAACTAATTCTCTGGCAGTCAAGTGGTGATTCTGTTTTCTGTGATTACATTCCATTGTTTGGAAAAGAATTTTCAATGCCAGTGTTATCAAGACTATCTATCATATTAGTAGTAAGGAGTTAAGTTTTTAAAGACATGATCTGGAATCAATTACATTGCATAACAACTTTACAATCTGGGACAATATAGGAGGTCTTTTCACGAATGTCACATCCAGTCAAAATACATGCTCGATTTGAATACCAGAGCCACCCAAATTAGTTACATTAGTAACCTTCAAAACTCTTGACATATATAGCCCTTAAAAGAGAATCACGTTTGGTTAGTCATTTTAAAAAGATGAAAAGGAAAACAATAGTAGTTCTGAGGTCAAGTTCACAGTTAGCTAAAAGAAACAGTTGAGAACACACTGAAAGATTAAAACTGCCATGTGACATGTGAAGGTTGAAGCCAGCCCTTGATGAAGGGTTCAGATTTTATCTCCTGCTTATACAGAATGGCACCACTAAAGTTACAAGACAAAGAATCACAATTCGATGACACTCGTTTTTCTTGGCAACTACGTCTGTCCCTGTAAAACATACCCTTTTCCTGATGGCTGGCATCTTCCACAACGGAAAATTCAGCACGGATGAGAAAGAAAATGAAAACGCGCCCCCCCCCCCCCCGAATTACGATGCTGTTCAAAGGCGTAATCAAGCCTCCAACAGACAATGAGCACACTGACCTTCCAAGGCAATACGCCAACCTTCAGAAATCCACGAGTGTTCACACCACTCACCAGCCGAAGTAAATCTGATACCGTGTACAAAGCCATACGTTATCCTTAGGAGGAATACGTACGTTTGTATTTCACTTTGATGGCAATCCGGAACCAAACCAGTTCAGAAAAAGTAACGTACTTTGATATGGTGTCATAGTAAGTAAACTTCACTCCTCTCTAACACTGTTAAAAATCTGTGACACTGTACTGATTACTGCCCCACTTTGCCAGTGGTATAATATCTCCTCTCTAGTTGCCAGCCGCTGACCTCTCACCCTCCCTCATCTCAACTGGTTCATCGGTCGTGGTCCTCTCTGTGATGCCCAGACCCTTGTTCCTCTTTCCACCTTCCTGCTTTTTATTAACGCTTTCCTTTACGGAACCAACAAACCATTATGGCTCTGTTGTTTGGATGTCCCCAGACACTGCCTGTTCCAAATACCCGCTGTCCTTCCACCAATTTGCCATCATTTGGGATGCCTTCCTCTCAGACATCTTTTATCAAGTACTCCTCTCTCTGGCCATGCGCACTTCTATTCCTCTAGCTCATGTCCTCCTGCAAACATCTTCCACCTCCAGCCCCTTCACCTCTTTGTCTTCTCCCGTACAACGTCCAGCTGTCTCCTGTTCCTTCAGGTACCCAGCCAATGCCTTCTACTCCTGTGGTCCAGTGTCTTACACACATCCTCTATCAACAGTCTAATACTAAGTTGATCTATGCCCCAAATATTGGCTTGTGTGCTCTGTATTTGCTATGTACTTAGCTCTGCCCTCGGGGATATGCACCATCTTCATTGTAGATATGAGAAACCTGAGAAGCAAAGCACCTGCCTAGAATTACATCAAAGATTGGAATCGGGCAGCCTGGCCAGAGCCCTGACTTGGTCACTAGGGCTCCCATTTCTCTGCCTCAGTGAAAAGTACCAACATGTCTCTTCTGGTGAATGTGTGAGTGGGGTGCAGGGGCCCTGCTACCCATGTTTCCCCAGCAGTGGCCACGATCAATATATCTAACGAAACCAATAATCAGGGAGAACGATACAAAATATGGAGAATTAAGCATGGAGAGAGTAAACCCTAGTGATACTCTGTCTTTGGTTCTAGTTTCTTGGACACTTACTACATGCTTATACCTCTTACATTTTTCTGAGTCTTTGGATAGATGATGCTTTTTTTTTTAACGTCTAAACCTTACATCCGATGACTGTATCCCTCATTCTCAGCCAAATAATGTACTTTTCTACAAAGAGAAAACAGAAATTCTGAGATTGGAACTTCTTAGTGTGAGACTGACTCTTTTATCTGTGAGAGGGGCAATCTTTTCTTCCTTATCTCCTCCTGCAAAGATTCCTATTGTCTACTTGTATTCTGGATCCCACTGGCTACTGACTTCTCGGGACAGTCATCAGAACTATTATCTATTCTCCTTCCAGAATTTTGTCCTCTCCCTCCAATGCTTCCTTTCCACCCACATTTAAATATACTCATTTTCAGAATTCCCTGGTGGTGCAGTGGTTAAGAATCTGCCTGCCAATGCAGGGGACACGGGTTTGAGCCCTGGTCCGGGAAGATTCCACATGCCGCGAGCAACTGAGCCCGTGCGCCACAGCTACTGAGCCTGTGCTCTAGAGCCCATGAGCCACAACTACTGAGCCCGCGCTCTAGAGCCTGCGAGCTACAACTACTGAGCCTACGTGCCGCAACTACTGAAGCTTGCACGAGTGAAGCCTGTGCTCCACAACAAGAGAAGCCACTGCAATGAGAAGCCCATGCGCCACAACAAAGAGTAGCCCCCGTTTGCTGCAACTAGAGAAAACCCACACGCAGCAACAAAGACCCAACGCAGCCAAAAATAAATAAATAACTTTTAAAATAAATAAATATACTCATTTTGAAAACAAGCAAAACAAAACCTCTCCTTCAACTCCCATCTGCTTCCCAAGCTTGTCCTCTTTACACAGCCAGGGGTCCCTACATTTGCATGCTTTGCTTTCTCATCTCTCATTAAACTTCACCTTTAAATGGAAAGAAATCACCCTAAGCAAGAGAGAAAAAAGCTAAATCACGTTTTTAAAAAATTTAGTCAAAAAAAAATTAGTAAACCTTTTGTTATAGCATACTTTTAGATTTACAGGAAAGTTGCAAGAATGTTGGAGAGTTCTCCTATTTGAACCTCTTACATTCATCCGGTACTTTGTTACAACTAATGAACTGATACTGACACACTATTGTTAACTGATGTTTATACTTGACTTGGATTTCCTTAGTTTTCCCCTAACGGCCATTTATTGCACGAGGATCCAAACCAGGACCTCACATAAACGTTTAGTGGCCATAGCTTCTTGGTCTCATTCAGGCTTTGACAGTTTCAGACCTTCCCTGTTTTTGATGACCTTGACAGATTTGTAGAATGTCTTTCAATTCTGCTTTTTCCAGTGGTTTTCTCATGATTAGGTTGGGGTTACAGGCATCTGGAAGACCACAGAGGTAAAGTGCCCTTCTCATTACATCACATCAAGGTCACATGCTATCAACATGACATATCCCAGTTGACATTGACCTTGATCCCTGGGCTGATCGAGTGTTTCAGGTTTCTCCACTGTAAGATTACTCATCTTCTTTTACTACTGAGGAACAATTTTTAACAATAAAAGTTTCAAACACTTAACTTTAGAGTATCTAAATCACTAGTGAACGTGGTTACACCTACATGTCTGTGTGAGTTGTCCTTTGTGGAAGTGCACCTTGATTTTGTACCGGGATGGAGAGGCACAGAGACAGTGAGAGACACAGAGAAGCCCAAGCACTCCAAAGATCAGGGCCTTCAAGTGACCGAGAGAATACAAGCATCTGGGGTTGAACAAACATCCTAGGCTAAATATGGAATCATGAACTTAAGTGGACCGACAGGGTTATGTTGTCATTATTTGGGAAGTAAAGTTACTGTAACACAAAAAGACTCTAAACACAGAAGTTCAAATAGACTACACGTTTGCTTCTCTCTCATGCAACAGCCCAGACATGGCTGGAGGGCTAGCTTTGCCGTCCTTAACCCATGACTCAGCACCTGTGAGTTAAGGTCAACTGCTCCATTTGTCAACACTGTTAAGCCAACAGGAAGCAAAGAAGAATGGAAGGTATCTGTCCTCCTTTCTCAAGAATTGGAGGCAGAAACTGTTCTTGTTGTTACCATTATATTCCACTGGCCTGAACTTAGTCATGTGACTGCATACCAAGCTACAAACCAGTGGGGCAATTCAGGATCTAACTGGACGGCCGTCTGCTTGCTAAAACTTGGTTAGGCTTACAGGAATAAAGTATCTAGAAGAGAATGGATGCTGGGAGAATAAATACTGGTCAAAACGAGATCTTTAACTGAATACCTGGTGGCAGGTTGTGTGTTTTTTCTTCCAATAAAAAGACAACATCTGGACCAAAGTTGCAAATCGAATCAGCATCTTGTTGACTCTGCGAATCTACATCTTTCTCCAAGTCCCACCCACACATCTCAAACAAGTGAGTCAAATGGGGCTGTGATACACAACAGTACACCTGACACTCTCCAGTTCTGATGGTGGCCCTAGTCTCTGCTACTCTCCTCAGGAACGCAATGTGAACTTTGTTTCAGTCTTTCAGTAGGGAAGGCAATTCTGTGAGCTTCTACTCTTCCTACCACGCAAATCTTCACTCCGTGGATTATGGAGACCCAGGCGCCTCCTGTTTCTGTTCCGACTGTGCGCTCGGGTCTTGGGAAAATGATCCCACTGCTTCTCCCCGCCCCCCAAAGATTCTATTTTTACCTGACTCTCAGAATCCCACTCTGACTGGGGGAATCATCTGTACTTACTCTGGGACCCCGCAGTTGGAATCGGCTCACAGGCAGTGCTAAGTACAGCCTAAGACGCGATACGTTCTCCTTTTGCCGTTTTCAGGCACCCAGGGAAAGGGCCACCAGCCCCTGGAGGAAGGCCAGAGGAGGATGTGTAGTTCATCCCCGAGCATCGTCTCAGGTACCTGGTCTAGGCGGCGTGGCTCGCCCTTCACACCAAAGTCTTGAGGTTGACTGAGAGACGAAGACTGCTTCTGCACTTAACCTGGCTTCTGGTTACTAGTCCTAAGGTGCTTCACGTGCACAGGTCAGGTAGGACAGGAGCAAAATTCTGAAACTCTCCGTCACAGAGAAAACGAGAAGAGGATGAGGTGGAGGGTAAGTAATGAGTGGACCCGATTTGAGGCCTGACAACAACTAGGAACGGGGGAAATTCACACATCTTGTCCTTACACCCTGCTGGGGTATACGGTTGGGACCTTCTGACCTAACAGTGTCAGATCTCTGTAACATGCTCGGCAAAAGCCACCCTGTGCTATCACGCTGAAGTGACTGAACTCAGGAATCCACCGTAGCCAGCAGTGATAAGACACAGTTATGCCGAGCCTGCTGCGTTAAATATGCATATGTAATACCTCTCCACAAGCAAGAAAACACACTAGCAATAATTCTGCGTTCTCTGAGCTTTTTGGAGTGGTTTTTATAGCTATCATAGTTCAACTACATACACTCAACCAGTACTTCATCACTTACCCATCTAAATGACAAATAGGGGGAAACATATCTGAGTTACAGACAAAATGCAGTTAATGATAACCATTTCAATATCCAAACTTAACTTCTTAATTTCAAAACTAAAACTACAACTGAAATAAATTTTGTAGCATAAGTTAAAAGAGTCTGACATTCCGAAGGAGTCTGAAATGAACGTATGTATCTTGATAATTTGCTGAATTTACTGAAACAATGTTTTGGATGTCTTGAAAACGGTTCACCTTATTTTTAGCCTAATTAGTAATGAACAACTTGATTTACTCGCTTATTGGTGAAAGGAAATGGGGAGGGCTTTGTTGTTACATAGGAAACATTATTTTTAGTAAACAAACATCAACATACGTTTCCTCTGTGAACGTAGGGCAAAATCTTCAAATACG
Source organism: Phocoena sinus (assembly GCF_008692025.1). Taxonomy (NCBI): domain Eukaryota; kingdom Metazoa; phylum Chordata; class Mammalia; order Artiodactyla; family Phocoenidae; genus Phocoena; species Phocoena sinus. Next base: position 5,644,953 of record NC_045784.1, on the reverse strand, counting down.
ATCTGTGCCTTTCCCTGTGTAAGTGACACACGGACAGATTCGATTTAGTTTTAAGATCCGCTCTGGCACTGACAGAACGTTAATAAGCATTCCATTGCTGTAGATGTACACCGTTTTCATTTTTCAATTTTGTTCTTCCTAATAATGAAGTTCCAACTAAACAGCTAGCCAAGTAAATGCCATGTGAGTGTTCAAGGTTGATGGATTACACGCAGTAATTCTGGTTAATGAGGCACTAAAATGACAGCAGAGAGACCAAGGAACTGGTGATAGCTCGGCAGTGCTGATGACTTCTCCAGGGATAGATACCAGGAGAAGCACTCAGGAATAAATAGGCTACACACTCTGTAAACAACAAGGGCATTAACTTATCAGGTCAACAGGCAGATTTCAAGAGTGGAGAGGAAAAGTTACCTTAGGGCGTCCCTGAAGCTCCTGCATTCACCTGCACCTCTCATCACATGGAAATCAAAGCCTTCTCTTTCTTCAGGTGACTAGAGTTGGTTTTCACTCTCCTGAAACCAGAGGTTTCCTGATCAGTACAGCTAACTCACCAAGCTGAATTATCCCCTTTGCTGTGTATTGGTCTGATATGATTTCCAGTGCACTTGCTCATGACAACAAAGTTGTGATTATAAGTTGTTCTGATGCGTAAGAGAAATTGTTGTCAGGACGTCATCATGCATGCACGTGGTTAACAACAAAAACATGGCAAGCAGCAGCAGCTAGGGCAGGGGCCTTTCAGACTATACACACCCAGAGTCCGTGAGGACTGTCCCAGGGTGTTTGGTCTGGGCAAGGCGACTGCTGACCTGAATGGCTCTCTGAAGACCCGGGGGCATCAGCTCCGGCCTGGGCAAGGCGACTCTTTGCCCGCAGTGCTGGAAACCATGCAGCGGCCCCAGGAAGGAGGTAATCTCACCCACAACATCTGCACCTTCACTCCCTGGCAAGGTGCTCCAGCAACAAGAATTTTCACTTTGGACCCAGCACTGACACATGGCTCTCAGTTGGCCAAGCAACTCTTCAGAGAAGCAACTCAGAGAAAGGTACACCTCAACTAAACTTGGACTCTATTCCTTTCATCGTCCCCTTGCCTGGAACAATAGCGTGATTAATCTATCATTGGCTTGGAATATGTTACTTCTTTAGTGGCTTATTAAGAGACATTATCCTGTACTCTATTGGCTTGTGAAATTATGGGTCATTTCCGCAGTGAACCTGTGTTAAATAAATTACTGGCAAAGACAATCTCAGTCTCTGAGTGTAATTTGCTGCCCCGACAAAACACCCTTCTAAAGAGCATGGTTTCCTTTTATGATTAAATGTTTGCTATCCATAAAAACTGACCTTGGGGAGACCTAAGAAATCTTTTTCTTCCTAGACTGGGGCAAGGAGAACAGAAATGATGGGAAGGTTTTGTATGAATTTCACAATGGTTAAGACCAGGAAACTGACAACGTTGATATCTGCTGATACAAAACTCAGTAATGGTTTTAATGGTAACTCAAGGTTTTTACCTCTTTCAGAAATAAACATGAAAGTAACAAGTCGACACATATAATTCTCCTATTTAAACCTTAATTAGGAAAAATGCCCTAGGATATTATTTTAGAAAAGTGAAGAACCATAGGCTTCTTTCAGCTTCTTAGCTTGCCTTATTTTGACATCAAATTGCATGTAATTGTCCCTGCATGTGTCTGCATGGACTCATATAAACACAACTGAATTTAGTAATTGCAAGATACTACCTTTTTAATTGAATTTATCAGTAAGTTTGAATCTATAGCCCCTGGATAGCCCTGGGATGAGAAAAAGTTCACTGATTTTGTTATTTCCTCGGGCAGCAAGGGGTCAATGGTGTCTGGCCTCTTTCAGCATTACATTACATTAGAGTCTATACTTTTAATGCATTAGATACATTAGAGTCTGCACTTTGAATGGTTCCATTTTTAACAGGGCTGTCAACTGAAATGCAAAGCTTTTCTTTGTAAAGTTTTGCAAAGTTATATATATATATTGATCAAACTACATTCACTCACAGTTTCTATTTAGAATTTGGCTTAATGGAATAATTTTCCTGCACCTGCTTTGATGTAACACAGCTGAGAAATCCTGCATCAGGAGAGGGGGTAGAATCTCATGGAGAGAAAATGCCCAGAGAGGCTGCCTACCCCTGCTGGTATCTTCCCTATCAGGGTCCTCCATCCCGGGAGAGGAAGGAGGAGTTGGCAGAGATGACCGAAGGGTATCTGCGCTGGGCCATCCCTTGAGAGGCCGGCACAGAGCCCTATCCAACTCCTACCATACTCTCCTGAGCGTTCTAACGCCCCTGACCAGGTAGAGTCTGCTCCCTGGGGCAGCACACGTTCTTTCTGCACCTCTGGTTCCCAGCACAGACCTACGCACGAGGCAGACACTTCATGAACATTTCCTGAAGCAATGCAGAGGGTTTCCATTCCTAACACCAACGACTAGGACAAATACTTGGACCTTTTTTTTCTTTCTTTCTTCAGTTAAACAGAGAGTGACTACTATCTACAGCCATTTTCTTTTACTGCCATTCCCACTTTTCTCTTGGTTGAAAATGATAGCACCACTTAACCCCTCAGTCCTTTATTTATAAGTTCCTTATGGAATACCCATAGGTTAGTAAAACGAGGGCCCCTATGAATCGCATTGCCCTCTACTCCTAATTTCCTACTGCCTATTTTTATTTGAGTAAGAGCTCAAATACATTACAGACTTAGAAAGAGCATCACCATGGTAAATATCTCACTTGCGTGATTTATGAAGGCCCACAGGTTAGTGACAATTACTATCCCCGTTTGACATTTGTCATCCAGTGCACAGACGCTCAGATACAGAGCCCCGAGGCGGAGGCCTGCAGTTCCCACCCGGGCAGTCGGCCTGCGGTCCCCCTCCCCTTCCCCAGCACTCTATTATGTCTCCCCTCCAAGCTCGTGCATGAAAGACTGCAGTGCGTTGTATGAGGTGGTTATTTCATCCCCGTCTCACAGTCAGGACTGAAATCCCGCGTGGTTAAGCAAGCTGGCTCAGACCACCACCCCCACCTCCAGCAGGAAATGGCAGAGTCGGGACTCGGGCTGTTTGACCTGTCATGCTTCCAGCGTCCTCGCTGCAACAGTGCGCTTTCTGTGTGCCCAGACGTCAACCAGCCACCAGCGCAGCCACCTACAACTGTGGTTTGAAAGGCGTGACACCCCTTTCCCCAGTTCCTTGTGGGGAGAGGCCACTGGCATGGACAAGACTGTCAAGCCAAATGAGGCCAGTTACTCTGTTATTGCTCTCTGATAACCAGGCCACGTTCTCCAAAGACACCTCAAAGAAAACCTTAAAAAGTAAACCTGATTATGTCCTCATCTGTTGCCTCAAATGTTTTCACCTGGAGCAGTAATACTGACTTGCAGAACTGAGTTGTGTCTTGTCCAAAACATATTTTCAGTCTCCTCCCCAATCGGGTTTTTAAGAAGGACAGAAGAACATCTTTGAAAAGTACTAGGGCTAGCTATTTGCAAACAGCAGATGCATCCGAAGAACTGGGAGAGTTTTCTTTAAATATCTGACATGCTAATACCTCAGAGACCTCTCCTAGGCATTCGGTTTCACCAGAGCACTCTAGACTTCAAAGGCACTTCAACATCGGTTGACTTGAGTCACAAATCTTTGGCACTCACACAGCATGAGTCATGGCACCCAAAAGAGTTTGTTGGAGTATTTCTCAATCCCTTTCACTCAAGGGAGAGTGAGTGCAACAACTCTCCTTACGAAGCCCTTCACAACTCTTGCTGAATGGTTTTAAATGGCTTTTGCACAGATCTCATTTGGTTTTCTATTAGGAATCCCCTCCTTAATTTGAAGACATCATTTTTTTCTTAACCTGTTTATAGTTGAACCAAACTTAGAACAACAATAACAAAACATTACACTAAGGTATATTTCATGCCCATTTAACTGAAATGAAAGTCAAAGAAATTCTTTTGTATTTTAGAAACAATTCTAATGACTGAAATCTAATGGAATCTGGGATTCAGTCTTACTGTTCTAAAATCAATAGGAAATTTTACAAATTTATATTTTGACTGATATTCAGGAATGCCAAACTTCCTACAGGATTCTAAGTGATCAGGAATAAAAATGTGATTATAGCTTGGTAGCCTGTAACAGGCCAGGATTCATTAAATTTTCCATTCTGTGGGCTGTCCTGTTTAATCAGTAACTCTTGGCCCAGCCTCACCTCTTTGCCAGGCTTAATAGGTTGAAGTGGATTGAAATGGATTAGGAATAAAGTACCTTTCTGCTTGGAAAAAGCTAGATCTTTGATTGCACTTTAAACTCATATTCAAATTAATTTAAAAAAATACCAAACACGGACACCACAATCCCCTTTGTGCAACTTCCAGTCAACCATAAAACCACACAATTAAGGTATATGTTTTTTAAATGCAAAGCAAATTTCATCTTTTAAAACAAGTTACTACCACTGAAAGGTTACGTTCCCTGCAGCACCAGGCCCGAAGCATTCTTTGTTTCATAAGATGACTAAGAAGCTAATTAGAGAATTCTACATGTTTAACCAACTTTAAGACAGAATTGGAAAATGTGGAAAAATATTCTAACGAATGTGTTTTCTTGTAGCCTACGGTACCAGTCAATATTTTTACCAGTGACGCTGTTCTTATTCTGCTGTTTACTTTGGTTACAAGTTTACAGAAATCTATGAAATGATAAGAAAACTTTCCAACCCTTAACTCAACTTTGTAAACCTCCAGTGTGGGATTCCTGTCCCTTGGACTATAAACCACCTCCTATTTTTTTTCCCCCTTTCGCCAGAAATAATTTGAGAACATATCCACTTGGTCTTTAGAACGTTCTGAAAAGAAGGAAGGTCCAGACATGTCTTCAGTTTACAGACTCAGAAAGGGCAACTGGAGACTCCAAGTACAGTACATTGACACTGTTAAAATATCAGACTGGGGCCTTAAACAACAGATACTTATTTCTTACAGCTCTGGAGGCTGACAAGTCCAAGGTCAATGTGTTGGCTGATTCCATGATCTCCCTCTTCCTCTCCTTATAAAGACACTAACCTCAGCACAAGGGCCCCACCCTTACAACCTCATCTAACCCTCACTACTTCCCAAAGACCCCTACCTCCATATGCCATCCCACTGGGCGTTAGGGCTTCCACATATGAACTCGGGGAACACAATTCAGTCCATGGCAGCACCTTAGCCTCCCCAGTTTCCATTTAGAAAACAGGGTCTTGAGAAATGAGAGCAGGGTGCTGAGTGTACAGAATTCTCAGAGGCTCTGAACAAGCAACCTCAGCAGCCATGGTCCTTCCCCTTGGAAAGAAGCACTCTGGGGACAGTGTATGTGGGGGTGGGGGGTGAACAAAGCTGCCACTTTCAGGAGAGGATCCTACAGTGGAGAAGGGTTGTCCTCAAGAGCATGGAATGGGCATCCAGGCTTGGAAGACGGGGAAAGTGCAAAGAAAGAAAGAAAATAACCACCTGGGTGTGATGACACACTTTCTGATGTGAAGAATGGAGAAGAAAGCGCTCCAGTGGAGTTGACAGACAGTGAGAGGCCCACTCAGCGGGACATGTACAGCAGAGAGAAAGACACAGAAAAAGAACATAGGTATTCTGGAGAACAAGCGTGATAGAAGGAGAGGAGAAAGCAGGCATGAAAAGGCGCTCAGGGAAGGAGCACACACAGCCAAGACCCCAGAAGGATATCGTTCTGAGAGTGCAGGTGGGAAAACCTGACTGGAAAAGGAGGGACGGTGACAGAGAAGCAAGTCAGAGAGTGGGCCGTCACAGACTGGGTGTCAGGCTGCAGGGGAGGAAGGGCAGGGCACTGGGTGGAAAAGTGGAATGAAAGGAAGAGTTAGTTGCTGAGAAAATAGGACAGAGTTTCTAGAAAGTTTAACATTCAAGAGAGTCAACACCAGGTTTAAATACTTGGGAAATGATGATATCATCAATGATATTATCTGCACTTGGAGGTAGTGGGTTTCCTCAACTCCAAAGAAGCCAGAGATACTGGGTATTCTCTGCCCATCACGTCCTGGGCTTACTGAACGGCCAATGCCCATCTCGGAAACGTTTTCAGTTTCTAAAAACTGCACAAGCCACGCCAAGTTCGTAGCACCATGTGACCCCTTCTAACTCACTCTCACCTCAAGGTCTTTCATTTCCTCCTTTCCTTGTCTTTCTCCTGCCTGTCTCTTCCCTCTGCTTTAAGAGGAACTGCATGCTCCTTACGCGAAGCCTCTCTCAAGAGCACCTTGGACTCTTCGGAGAAAAGGAGCTAAATTAAGCTAATGAATATAAACAAATGCACATCTCAGATTCTGAAATGAAGCAAAAGCATCTTCCAGACCCACCCAGTTTAATCATTAAAGGTGACATTAAAGACTTTCTACATCTATCAAACATATAACCATCATAATAGAGGGATTCTTTTGAGACAGAAAACGAGGCTGCCATTTTCCTATTTGAATAATAGCAAGCGAATCTGGAATAGTAATGGGTTTACAGTTCCATGAGAGTTCCTGCTGCATTCTCGCAAATATCACCTCGCCGGCCTGTTCACTGACATATTTCATGCTTCCCCCAGTCTCTGAAGGAATGTTTTTTGAATTGCTGTAAGCATGATCCTTGATGTTCCCAGCATCTCACCCTTCCAATAATTCAAAAGAGAAAAATGGTTTGAGTTTTCTTGATATTTTCCCCAGATGTGTTACCCTACTTATGTCAAGTTCAGCCTTCCCATGTAAACACTGAGATCTGCCACAGTCTAGAAGTTCAGTGTCTGGAGAAGCACATTAGTCATGCAGGCCTTGCAGCAACACATGGTCTCCAGTTCTGACCCTGGAGATACTACGAACCGTATTAATGTAGCAATGGCACCAAACCAAAAGGGACTTAATACTAAAAGGACTCTGACCTACTTTATTTTAGAAATAACTACACCAGGAAGAATAACCTCTATATCTCCGTTATTACATTTTAAAAAATTATTTCTTTAATTACTAGAACTTTAGTTAATAATCAGCTAAACATGTATGAGTTTGGGGGAGGAATAGGAAATCTGGGGCACCTGACTCTCTAGTTTGGCCAAGATACCATATATAACAATGTGCACTATACCGTTTTTCCAGTGATGCCTAAGGTATTCACGGATCTGATTTACTCTTAAACGACAGAACACACCTCTAAGGGACAATCAGAGGACTGCTGGGTGGGCAGAATTCTGGAAGTGGAATCTGGAAGTTTGCCCTCAAGTTGCTAAGATGCGGAAGGCACTAACACACACGATTACGATTCTTCTTTAAGGCAGCGGGAAAGTGTTCATCATGGCCCCCCCTTCACGTTCCTTGATCTTTATCACATTAAAAGGTGAAATATTTGTGCAACACACAAGCAAGCAAACGACTGCCGATGGATTCAGCTGGGTTCATGGAAAACCTTTTCTATTCACAACTTTATATTAAGTTCTAATTTTCAGGAACCACACGAGATGAAATTTTTTTCTAAATCAATCCTAATACTTTAACACAAGGTTTATTTGTGAAAAAGTAAGAAGTAACTAGGAAAATAAATAGAAAGTGGCTCAGAGCAAATGTGCTCTGAGATGAGTTTGGAAAGATGTCCTACAACAAGCATTTCACCTCCGACGTGCTCACTACGGCTGTACAAATGGAGAGACTTCTAGGTGGTAAGTTACAGCTCTTTAAATGCTACATATGTGTATCACCCGCATGACAGGCTCAGATACATCCCTCCCACACTGTTATTAAGACGTATCTGCTCAAAACGAACGTCCGTCAGCCCGTCAATCCCAAACGCCCCACGCTTCCCCACTTCATAAAGATTCAAGGCTGAGCCCTTTTCACCGCATCCAAGGCTGCTCCACGTCAGACCGAGTCTTGTTTCAACTTTCCGCCTCACCCCCTGGATCGGCACACCTGCCCCTTGCGTCTCCCCACCCTTCCCGCTCACCGAAACTGGAACTCTAATCACAACGTCCTGTCTCCCTAAAGGGCCCTTCCGTCCCACTGCCGACACCCAGCTCTCCCCCAAGGCTTGGCTCAAATACTGTTCCTCATATCAAGCTTTCCTCCAATCCCTCGCCACAGCCAGAATTAGTGAGCTCTGCCTCTGCGTGCGAAGGAAATAGGAATTCGCTTCTGTTGCAACGTGCAGACTCTAACGCTCTTGCGTGTCCCCGGTGGATGTCTGAAGCTTCCAGCTGAGCCAGAAACCAGCGCTTCCTTGGTTATAGGTCTCACCCTCGTGGAGCCGGAACCCAGGAGAGCAAAGTGCTGGGCGTCCCGGGGAGGGGGGCGGGGGGGAGGCAAGCAGAGGGCCCAGAAAGGGGCAGCAATGCCGTGGGTCAAGCTGGCTCGCCTCGGCGGGAGGCTGTCGGCATCCCCTCGCGGTCAGCCTGCTGGAGAGGGCGGGGCGCCCCAGCCGAAACGGTACGGGGGGTGGAGGGCCTGCGCGCGGGACACCCGACACTGGAGCCGCACACGAGGCGACAGCAGTTTGTTAGCCGCACGCACTCACGTTTTGGGGAAGAAGGCCATCCCCCAGCGAGGGGTCCCCCTGCGGCTGCGAGGCGGAGCAGCGCGATCCTGCCGGGCCTGCGAGGCCCGCCCGGCCGACACCAGACGCGAAGCGGCGTCTCCCTCTCACGGGAGGACGGGATTGGCTCCGTTAAATAACCTCGCACGGCGCACGCGGGTGAAACTCGTGAGGCTAAGGGCCGACAGGTGCGGCTGGCCCGTCTGTGGGGAGCCTTTCCTGCCGGGAGGGGGGCGCACCTGGGGAGAGCGGGCCAAACACAGAGCCAGACCTTCCGGGTCCCGGGACGCTAACAGGTGAAGGCAGCACTTGCAATTCTAGACACTACAACACAGAGGCTGACAAATGTGGGGTTTTTTTCCGCTTATTCTAAAATTGTGTTCGAGTTCTAGGCAGGTGGTCCTGTCTGGAGCAACGCTGACGGACGTTAATAAAGTGTGGAAATTGATCAAAGTAATGGGGCGCCTTGGAAAAGCCCCATCACTACAATGCGTGCTGGCGTGCTACTTTGTTTTCTTCTTCAGCAGTAATGGCCCTCGGGAGAGGAATCCATTTTCCTAACATGCCCAAATCACCATTGTTTTAACGACACTGTTTTTTTGCGTTCTGTGAACTTGGAGGAAAACACACTGGAAAGAAAAATAAGGGCCTCTGGGTCCAGTCGAGGCTTGCAGTAGAGGAGGAAAGACAAAACCAGTCCACAAAAAACTGCTAATAAAAAGAGATGTCTTGGGAGTGAAATAAAGGGCAAGCAGAGAAGTCATTAGGTGTACATGGAGCAGAACAGACACGGGTGGCTCCCGGCTGGATGGCACACGTGACCTTGAGCTCCTCGCACGGGGGTGTCCCACTTAGCACGTTAGGTACTTCGGGCTCTTTACTGCCTGTAAGAAACAACAGGGCTTTTCTTACACAGTATTTCTTACGTAGTGTTTGGCTGCATGCTGCACGTAACCTCACAAGATGGCTTCCCGTGTGCATTAGTTTTCTACACTGAATAGCAACGCCCCACGATCTCAGCATGTTCGAACAACACGCGCGTACAAGATGGCTAAGTCCAGGACGGGGGGGGCGGGGGGCGGGAACCCGGTCCTCTGCTCACGGTCTCCCCAGGCTGAAGTCAAGCTGTGCAGGGCTGCATTTGCATCTGAGGTCTGACCAAAAAACACTCCATTGTCAAGCTCATTCAGGTTATTGACAGAATTCAGTTGCTTGCAATTTTAGGGCTGAGGCCCCATTTCCTGGTCACCTCTGCCCTATCTCTTCCCTTTTGCCACATCCTTGGTACAACCACAGGAGCACCTTCATCACATCCACATTCAAGGGGTGGGATTGTACAGGGTGTGGACGCCGGGGTGGGGGGTGGGGGCAGAATCGGCGGCGGGGGAGGGGCGAGGTTAAAATTCTGCCGACCACACCCTCCCCTTCTCACACTGAGCTCTGTTTGCAAAACAGTACACACACTCAAAATTCTTAGACCACTAGCAGACGCACAGGGATCGCTCAAATTGTGCCACCGCTAAAAATCAAGATCAACACAACACTTTCTCCAAATACCGTCTCTCATTTTTACGAAACACTGTACAGTGGAAGAATAAACAGACCTTTTTTTTTCCTCAGCACTTTCAAATTTTGAAAGGCCACCGCATCAATCGACAGCAGGTGAGAAATCTTCACTTTCTCTGGTGTACCATGGCAGGCACCCTGCAAGATGGTTCACAAGACACCCTGCAACTCCTGCCCTGAGAAGGGGCATCGTGACATGCAACCCTCTCCCTCTGTGTTTATGGGCCTGGGCTGTACCTTAGAGAACATACTACACAACCAGAGGGGACAACAAAGCAAAACAAAATTAATGAACGTGTTCTTAATATCTGAGGATAAATGTCTCATGCAGCACTAGGTGTCTGAATGAGCATAACTGACTGATTTTGCTTTGTTTTGTTTTTTAATTTCAATCAGTACTTTACTGGCATACATGAGATAATCACATGATTTTTCCCCTTTATAAAATTAATGTGGAAAATTACATTAAACTGGTCTTGTGCTCCTGGTTTAAACTCCGTTTGCTCACGTGTTAAGTTTTTTATATATTAATTGAGTTAACTTGCTAACATTTTCTTCAAAAATTTTACACTTATTAAAGTTGTTGGTAATATCCTCTTATTATATTTTCAATGTCTGCAAGGAACTATAACGATATCCTCTTTTTTCATTCCTAATACCGATTTTATTCTTTTTCCTTGTTTGACCTTGCCAGGATTTTATTTATTTATTTATTTATTTTTTAAATTGAAGTATACTTGATTTTAGAACTGATTTTTTAAACTTTGCCCTGAGAAAGAACCCTGAGGTTCATAATGAAAGATGATTTCACAATGCCGAGTCAGGGTATCAGCAGATGCCAGAGACAACAGATGTGGACACTTGTCCTTTGTAAACCTGCACATGAGGCGTTTCTCTTTTCTTTTTCTTCCTTTTCTTTTTCCTCCTCCTCTTCTTGTGTACAAGTTTTGTTAAAATTTGTAGAGAATTTCATTTCTGTGACTGTGTGATTAACTGTTTAAACCAAACACAGCTGAGAGCGAAAGGGAGACCTAAAAGTCATGAACACGGGCTATGGATCCACAGAGGGCTAAATCAGGGCAGTCTCCAGCAAACTGGAAGCAGGGTATCCTAGCTGGACCGCAAACATCTAGATCATTGCCTTGAAGCACGTCTTAGATTTCAAGCCAAGTGGTCCTACAGCAGCCTCCTGGCTGCACACACATAATGTGAAATCTTCACTTTCTCTGAGTATTGAAAGATTGATGCTCTAAAAGGCACTCCTGCATTCACTCATTTGTTCATCACTTGACAGGTAATTACGGAAACCTGGGATTCCCGCAACGAAAGCCTCCCAGCAATGGTGAATTAAACACAGAGTGGGTTGAGGGTTAGGTGAGACCTGACTCTAAGCTCAGCACGTCTACCCCTTTATAAGTTAGGCGGCCTTTCATATGAATAGTAATACCTATCTTGCAGGACTGTCAAGAAATGAGAAATTACACACACAAAATCCTTAGCAACATTGCTGGCGTATGATAGGGGCTTAATGAAAAGCAGATTCTGTTAGGCACTGGCAAACTTCCTTGGTCCTCAAGAAGGCTCCGGCAGCCCTGACATAACGAAGAGGTTGCCTAAAGGAAGCAGCTCCAGCTCGCAGGCAAAGCCCCTCTCCCGAAAGAATCTGCCACCTCTCAAAGCAGATTAGAAAAGTCCACTTGAGGCAGCAGATAGATGGGCCCCAGGCTGAGCCACGGGACAGCTGAGCTGTCCCCTGTGGACAAACAGTCCAAGATGCAGAGGGATGGAGGAGCCGAGCCCTGCCCAGGTTAAGAGGTAAAAGACCACACAGTCCTCATACTCGGGACCTCCCCGATGACACATGCGCAGAAAGCCTCCTCGGAGGTCAAAAGGGAGGGGGCGCCCCCCCATGGTAGGTGACGTCAAGCTACCCACAGGCCTCTTCGCTAGAATCCGTCCTGGCTGAGAGATGCGCACGCACACAGGGGAGGACCCTGAGATGAGCCCAATACGGACTCAGAACCCGGCAAAGCGAGATGACTGGCCAGAGGAAACCCGGCAGAAATGCCCCATAAGCGTGATGCAAACCACCGCGAGGGCGCGACTCTCTCTCTGAGTCCACCCGTGTGAGTCTATTCACACGTACCTAATTTCCTCCTAACAAGCACTTTACTTGTTCCACTACTTTCCGTCTCTTGGTGGGAATTCATTTCTACAAAGCCGACAGGCCAGGCGCCTCGTCGCTGGCCACTGTCGCTGATGGTCTAGTGGCTTGGATTCAGCGCTCTCCCTGCCGCGGCCTGACTTCAGTCTCTGGCCGGGAACTGAAATCTTGTATACACATTTATAAAGGTTTACAGCATAATTCCTTTTTAAAATCAATGTCAGTAGGAACTATGCATTGGCTATAACAATGAACAGAAAAAGAACAAACATAATCCCAACCGTCTGACATAGTAACAATGCAGAAAATAACCTATGTCAGGTTTCTCTGACATATCTTGACTGTAAAGATTAATCTAAAATCATACTGATGGAACATCCTTAAAGCCAGAAAATATTTTGCAATATGAATATTTATACTTCACTTTAAAACGTGAATATGCTAAGTTATTTACATCATTTCATCCCTAAGGCCCTGTCTACACATAAAAGAACTGAAACACTGTTTTTAATTGTAGCCAACCCAAGCACACTGCCTACCCACCAGCCCTCCCCACCCAAAAAGCATGTGAGCTTCAACAGCTTTAATTACCACTGTAATTAAATGAATTCAACCTACAAATAACCAGAAAATGGCTTTAATTCGGTTTTCTGGTTTGTATTGGTTTAATGGCTTTTAAATTTTTATAAAAACTAGGTAGGTTAAGAAATAAAATATCCAGTTTATCAACACATTTGGAATGAAAGCTGTACGGTGAGGTTAAACCTCTTTTTTGATCATTGATCCTTTAATTACTTTTGATAATTTAACAGAATTCAACACAAGACTTCAGAGCATTTGAGCAGAGCCAGGAAGAAGGGTTGCAACGTACAAATGTGATGAGGGAACTGCAACAACAAATAAAAGTGATGGGGAGGAAATCGCAACCCAAGGAACAGCAGTCACCAGTACTCTGAAGTGGGGAACTGCACGTACTTGTAGAGAACAACAGTCATCTTGCTTGGTGCCCCCAAGTGGGCGGGGAGGAAGCCAGAACACCCGGCCCTAGGCCAGGTGTGCACTATGGAACAGGTGACCTTCAATACTACGGTCTACCCATGAAACGGGAATAATAATATCTGCGCTGGGGACTTCCCTGGTGGTCCAGTGGTCAAGACTCCGTGCTTCCACTGCAGGGGGCGCAGGTTCCATCCCTGCTTGGGGAACTAAGGTCCCACAAGCCACACGGTGCGGGCAAAAAGAAAAAAAAAAAAATCAGTATTTGCTCTGCTTTCTGGAGAAAATATCGATCAGAACGTACGGGTAAGATCATCAAGCAAACTGCATAATCCTATTACTTGCTCTTTAGTCGCCCTCTGCCAGTTACGCTTTGATGTTGCATAAGGTTACATAAAACAAGCCTGTCACAATCTCACACCACTTAAAAAATACTCTAGGGAACATCTTTCCTATCACTTTACTTATCCAGACCCTTCTATGCCAAATATTCTGTATACGCATTTCCACATATCACGAGTCTCAGAGCTGTACTGTCCGCACAAAATGATGCTCACGTGGGTCTGTCTGAAAGTCGCATGTGAGAATATGACACTGTCGTTGCCTTTTAAGGGCGAGCTTGACTTTTGCACTTCTACATGCACAAAACTCAAGCATGCTCTAAAAGACAAGAGCTTTATTTAAATCTCAGGAAGAATTAAGATTTTTAAAAATTATCTTGATCGTACATTTGCACAGGTGCTGCGTGACTCCAGAATTAAAGTTGAACTAGTGTTTTTGAACAAGAAACCAAAGCCCATAGTTTCATCTCCATCACGAGCATCAGAGTCCCATGGCACGCTGGAAAAATACCCATCTGTAGTCAAGGTTGAATTTCATGTCGGCTTTCATAAATAAATTATACCTGTCATTTCCATTAGACACGGTTCTTACTGTAAATCATTACAAAACATCTTTGAGAACCTTGGGGCATTTCTTATGTTCCACTTCAGATATAGATAAAATTCACTGAGCTGTTAGAAGTTTCGATCAATGAAGCTTAGAAAATGTTTCAGTATTTGGAAACATAAAAATGCCCGAAAATTCTCAGGGAAACTATAGTCACTAAGGTCAATGTTTTCTTGCTGTGTTCATCCCTGACTCAGGGAACTTCCTTAAAGAGAAAAAAAAGATTTTTGGAATTCTTTAGGCCATAGTAAAGGGTCTTAAAACCACTTGTTTGCCTAAAGTTTCCCAAAGTAATTTGATTCTTTGTCCTGGAAAGAGAATAAAGTTAGATTTCACTGACTGCATCTGCCAGGGTCTGACGGGAAGACATTAGCACTCTATGGGTTCAAACAGAGGCACTTTGCTGAAAACGAACTGTTTACAAAGGGGTAGGAGGCCCAGAAGAAGCTCAGAGGAGAGGGGAGATTGCTCAGAGATTAGTAACCACTGGAAGTTCCTCCCAGCCTCTGCCCAGCTCATAAAGAAGCCCATGACGTGGATGATTTGAGGTAAAATCTACCCTGAAACCCACATCCAGGGGGGGTTACAGAAAATGTAGTTTCCAAATAGACAAGGCAAGGGAAAGGTGACCAGGAACCATCTGGAACACACTGGGAAGTGACTTAAACTGCCTGTGTCTCCAACGGCAAAATGACAAGAGTGAAAAAGTAGTGACACATCCTCCTTCCGTCTGAAGAAGGTCACAGTTCTAATATTCTCTGGGATGTCGTGTGTCTGACGATCTGGGATAAGGCACAACTTACACAGTGCAGAGAAAGAGGAGGACGGTCTGTAAGACCTGGCGAGGGAAGCCCTGAAGGGCAGCGCAGAAATTTAGAAGTCACCATGCCCTTGAGGGAAGAGTGTAGGGTGCAGGCTGGGTATAAGAAGGTGCGTGTGCACAAATGGGGGCTGTGATGCCCACCTGGCAGCCTGTCAGGTACATCAGATGCAATCACACCTATAACGCCGTTGTCGTGGCCGGGTCCTATCCAGCTGCTCTCTGTGCTGGCCTTTATCTGCTGTCCATAACATTTGCGGGGGGCGGGGGGGCGGCATTCTATTTTTGTTTGTTTCCCAGAAGCCTTGGTATCACCCAGGAGAGGATGGCAATGGAATTCTGGAGGAGCACGGAGCGGGAATGTGGTGGGAATCTGGGTTGGTCAGAAGGCAGATTCCCGCCTGGACACAGTGGGGTACACAGCGTGCTAGCAACCTGTACAGCCTCCTCGCTAAAAACTTCTGAAAATCCTGGCAAGGGCAACGGGCAGAAAGCAGTGCTAAACGAAAATTAAAATAGTACCACTCTTTTGTCTTATTATACCAATCAACACACGATAATTTTATAGCAGTATTCAATATCATGATCTTGTACTTTTTCAAGGAAATGGTGATTTCATTTATATGGTGCACAACCCATTTCAAGTTTCTGAATGTTTGGAAGGGGAGAACCCCTTCTTTAGGACTCTGAACTGCCAATCACAAGAGGGTGCCTGACAGGACCTTTACAAGTGATTTAAACTGCCTGTGTCTCAAACAGCAAAATGTTTGGGAACCGGCTCTGAATGGATGGAGGCATTGCAGAGGAATGCCTCAAAAAAGAGAATGTTCAAGATATGAAGCAGAAGCCATTAATGAGAAACACTTGGGTCTTAGGCTCCAATTTTAGCCATGGATGCCAGGTTAAAACTATTGACCTGGACGTGTGGAATACAGATTCGCTACGCTGATTGAACCAGGCAGTATGAATGGATTTCTGGTTTTCGACATGTCTGATATCCTGACCAATTAGCGTACAGGCCGCCTGACAGATGAAGAGGTCCAAGTCTAGGAAATCTGGTGGAATCTAAAACCAAACCGATCAGTGGAGACCTGTCTGCTTGAATGATTGCTGGGCGTGAGCTTGTATCCCAATGAAGGATGTATGTGAAACTATATGATTTTCATAATGCTTTTGGTTTTCTTTGTCAGACGTGGATTTTATTTTTCACCCTGAACTTACAACAGATCAAATTTAAATCAAACCACGTGAAGTGCATGCTGCAAGCCTTAATTACACCCACATACACACAGTTTGGCTTCGGCTTCCATCAACAGACACACACACATACGCACATTCACAAACGACAACAGGATGCATGAAAAAGTTATTTAAGGACAGGGACCGCATGTATAAGTACTTTTATTGTATTCACCGAAAAATAAAGTTAATCAAATTTGGATGCAAAAGAGACCTAAGATCAGTCATATATATAATATACACACACACACACACACACACACACACACAATTTTTCTCCCCTGTGGTAATCTAAATGATTGTGGTAGCCAGCTAAATGATTCATACTTTCTTGAAACTCTGCAAACGCATAAACTTGAGGCCAATCATAAAAACGAGGCTGCTGGGCTTCCCTGGTGGCGCAGTGGCTGAGAGTCCGCCTGTCGACGCAGGGGACGCGGGTTCGTGCCCCGGTCCGGGAAGATCCCACGTGCCGCGGAGCGGCTGGGCCCGTGAGCCATGGCCGCTGGGCCTGCGTGTCCAGAGCCTGTGCCCCGCAACAGGAGAGGCCACAACAGTGAGAGGCCCGCGTACCACACACAAAAAAAATAATAATGAGGCTGCTGATTTATTCAGGAAAGATTTATTGATCATCCACTACTGGGGATTAAGAGGGCTTACTAAATTACTACCAGTTTGTTCTTGGCTGAATTCGGAAACAACCGAGAGCGAGAACTGAGACAACTGGAATTAGAAATGTGCAATCCATGGCTGATGAAAGCTGACTTGGAGGACCCAGGTAGGAAAGGCAGGGGCAGGGACCCTCGCAGTCAGCCTCCGCAGGTGGCCCTCCACCCCAGCCTCCGTGGGCGGGGGTGGCCCTGTGCGCAACGGGGTGGGGTGGGGGTGTGGGGGACGGGCAGGCCAGACGCCCGCCCTCGGGTGGAGGCTACCGCAGTCAGGACAGGAGCGGGGTGCGGGGAGAAGGCTAGGCAGACCCACTTCTTCCTCCCAGGCCCACCAAGCGTGCAGGCCGCACCTCTCCTCTGCGCGCAGAGGCTGGGCCAGCCCGCCCATCCAGTGGGATACGGGGCTATCAGGGCAGAGGCGACGTGGCCTCCAGGCAGAAGCTGGGGATGGAGACAACAGGTCTGGTGTCTGTTTCCCCAGGCTGTACAGGGCCCGACACCCGAGCCTTTCAGCTCCCCTGGGAGCGACACCCAGGCAGCGTTTCGCTGGGCAGGAAGGAGTTGACCCGCGGGCGGCGTGTGGGCGGACGCTGTGTGAGACTCAGAGACACACACGTGCGTGCACGAAATAGTGCCGCTCCGTTGTCTTTCATACGCTGACCGATGCACCCCCAAATCTTCTCATCATGTTCAAAATCCTGAGAGCGTGCTTCTTCTCTCAGGGTGCAGCGTTTGAGAGCTGCGTCTTGTAAAACTTGCGAAGTAACGGAAGGGCCAAGCCAGTCACTACCGTCTTCTCTGCCGACATCCTCCCGGCCCTCTGATTCCTCTGAGCCCCGTGTTTCCAGAACCAAGGCTGCCTTCAGGGGAGTCAGCCCGTGCAATCTTTGGTCCCAGTAGCTGCAGTCGCGGACCCTTGCTTGGGCCTGCAAACCTACGCGCTCCCGAGGCCTGTCCCTTTATCCCAGGCTCTCACTGGTGCGGAGGCCGACTTCTGCGAGGCTAGTGAGGCTGAAACTCTGCCTCCACGCCAATAGCCAGGTGCATGAGGCACTCTGGGCACAGAATCGAAGGGAGGGCCCAAAAAGTAAGACATCAGGATAAATAATATTTTAATACCTTATTTTTTAAAAAATGTAAATTAATGCAAGAAAAGAAAATCCCACAAGGAACAAAATATTCAATAAGGACAGATTGGACCTTGGACTTGAGTGGCTCACTGGGACCCTGGCCCTGGCCCTGATAATGTGTCCAGTTCACAGGGCCATTTGTTACTGTGACAGAAGGAACACACTTCTGCAGGCAGTTGTGATCTCTACACAGCATTACTCCCAACTCCTCTCCCACATTTCCCTTTGGCGGGGCAGGGTTGGCCTATTCAGGTGCATGCTGGCGCTCATATTTATGGATGGATGAGTTGGGGTAACGTTTTGGTTTCAGTTTAGTGGAACATTTTTAAAGTTCTCAGCATTTTTTTTCTATGTTTAAGTTACTGCTAGTCAATTCTATTGGTTTCGTCTTCCTCTGTAACAAATTACCACAAATGCAGTGACTCAAAGCGACACAAAGTCAGCATCTGAACAGATCTGGAGGTCGGAACTCCTAAGTGGGTCAGCAGGGCTGCACCCCTTCAGAGGCTCTAGGGGAGACGGCATCTCCTCGCTTTTTCGAGTCCTAGAGGCTCCTGGATTCCTGGGCTCCGAGTCCCGCATCAATGCACCCTCTGATCCCCTCCTCACATCTCCTGCTCTGACTCTGACCCTCCAGCTCCCTCTTATAAGGACCGTCATGATGACATGGGCTCCCCCTCTGAAGAGCCAGGATCATCTGCCCATCTCAAGGTTCTTAATTACACCTGCCAAGTCCCCTTTACGGTGTAGGGAAACACAGTCACATATTCTGGGTGTTGGGACAGGGACACCTTTGGGGACCACTATTCTGCCTACTGCAACACCCTAGTGTGGGAAAGGCGCCCACCACCTGCTGTGCTGATGCTCTTGGTGACACGACAAAGGAGCTAGGCCAGCAGGCTTCTTTCTATATGAAAATGTTCGTTGGGTGCCAGCACTGCTTGTGTACCTGCAACGTGGGAGACACAAGGCGGGAAACAGACAGAAGCCAGCCTGGGGGAATCTCTTCCATTCTTGTAGCACATACAAAAGGAATTTCCTGGACATCTTCCTAAATTTCACACAGTCCCAGAAATTTAAACCACATCCCTTTGAGTTCTGACACCTAGGGCCATTTTCTGAGCTTCAACAACATTCAAACCCAAAGCCAACCTAGTCCACGTGATGCTAAGAGACTCTTAATAACCTGAAGACGTGACTCCCAGAGCTCCACCCTCCACGCCTTCCTCAGGCGGCTGAGGTTGAGAACAACTTTCAATCCCACAGAATTGTCCGCGGCTGTGTTTTCCTTCTGCCAGTATCAGCGCGGTACTCGCGGCTTTTGAAAAGCTGGAACTTCACACGCTCGTGCTCGCCCACAAGCACGGAGCTTAGGTGCAACTTAAAATCCTGGCATGATTCCAGGAAGCTCTGGCTATGAAATGCCTTATTAAGAACAAAGGCAGGTGATTGCCAGTTCCTGCCTCCATAGTATCTGAAAATCAACAGTATGAAAGTGAGAACATATTCTCCTAGGACGAGTCCTTTCCTGTTTTAGGACGCCTTAGAAGTCTTAGAAGTGCACTAGCAAGGAGGGTCTTCACGTGTCCAGGGCCTGTGTGAATGGAGCTCAAGCCACCTCTCCCTATACCCTAAGGCCCATACTTTGCTCAGGCCCACACAAGTATGCCCAGCCAGTGTCCTTCCTGGGGCTGGTTTTTGCATAAGGTAACCGCTCACTATGAAAACGTGTCCTGTTGTGTTGTCAGTAATGGCCCAAACTGGCATGACTCACCAAAGGGAAAATTCAAACTCTAGCAAAAGGCCACTTGGTAATCCCAAGGCCAGGAAACTTGGATCCCAACCCCTAGTTGAAGCTTCAGTAACTTCCTGTTGAAGTGGTTCCCAAATTCTAATCCATATCTCAAGGCTCCCAACCAAGGGCCAGAGCTTAGTATTTGGGCTTCTCAGATCATTTCACTTTTTCTTCTGCAAGGTAGGCGGGCAGGTGGATGGCGGACTGCCGCCTTTATCAGTGATGAGAGCCAGATTAGAAGATACGTATTTGATGTTTATCAGTAATGGGCTACGACCGACTGCCCAGAAGATTTCATTTTCCCCCCGAAGGAAGGACGGTGCCCAGCGATCGCAGCCTCACCCCCAGCCCTTATATCATATGTGGACCTGACACCACACAGGCTCAGACCAGAACACGTGCTCTCGCCCACCGGCCAGGCCGCCTCCCAGAACAGAAGCGCGGAGGGGAGAAGCAGAGTTATTCATCCCTGAGCCTTGTCCCAGAGTCACAGGAGGTACATGATTTCTTTCCCCTACGGGAAGAGGGAGTGAGGGGCAGAGAGATCACGAATCCTGCGCTAGAAGATGTTCTTCTTGGTGGAAATGCAAAGAGACAGCACGGAAAGGAAACTACAGTCTCCCTTCAACACCTCCTTTGTGCCCGGAGTTATTCTAAGGTAGCCAAAAATAAACTGTATTTTTTTTTTTTTTTTACTATTTACACATGTAAATTATTAAAGTCCATGTCAAAATGTCAAGATAGAATGGAAAATTCCCCAAATCAAAAATCATCCTTAAAAATAAGCTTGTCAGAGGGAGGAACACTCCCAAATTCCTTCTACGAAGCCACCATCACCTTGATACCAAAACCAGACAAGGATGTCACAAAGAAAGAAAACTACAGGCCAATATCACTGATGAACATAGATGCAAAAATCCTCAACAAAATACTAGCAAACAGAATCCAACAGCACATTAAAAGGATCATACACCATGATCAAGTGGGGTTTATTCCAGGAATGCAAGGATTCTTCAATATACGCAAATCTATCAATGTGATAAACCATATTAACAAATTGAAGGAGAAAAACCATATGATCATCTCAATAGATGCAGAGAAAGCTTTCGACAAAATTCAACACCCATTTATGATAAAAACCCTCCAGAAAGTAGGCATAGAGGGAACTTTCCTAAACATAATAAAAGCCATATATGACAAGCCCACAGCAAACATCATCCTCAATGGTGAAAAACTGAAAGCATTTCCACTAAGATCAGGAACAAGACAAGGTTGCCCACTCTCACCACTCTTATTCAACATAGTTTTGGAAGTTTTAGCCACAGCAATCAGAGAAGAAAAGGAAATAAAAGGAATCCAAATCGGAAAAGAAGAAGTAAAGCTGTCACTGTTTGCAGATGACATGATACTATACATAGAGAATCCTAAAGATGCTACCAGAAAACTACTAGAGCTAATCAATGAATTTGGTAAAGTAGCAGGATACAAAATTAATGCACAGAAATCTCTGGCATTCCTATATACTAATGATGAAAAATCTGAAAGTGAAATCAAGAAAACACTCCCATTTACCATTGCAACAAAAGAATAAAATATCTAGGAATAAACCTACCTAAGGATACGAAAGACCTGTATGCAGAAAATTATAAGACACTGATGAAAGAAATTAAAGATGATACAAATAGATGGAGAGATATACCATGTTCTTGGATGGGAAGAATCAACATTGTGAAAATGACTCTACTACCCAAAGCAATCTACAGATTCAATGCAATCCCTATCAAACTACCACTGGCATTTTTTCACAGAACTAGAACAAAAAATTTCGCAATTTGTATGGAAACACAAAAGACCCCGAATAGCCAAAGCAATCTTGAGAACGAAAAAGGAGCTGGAGGAATAAGGCTCCCTGACTTTAGACTATATTACAAAGCAACAGTAATCAAGACAGTATGGTACTGGCACAAAAACAGAAAGATAGATCAGTGGAACAGGATAGAAAGCCCAGAGATAAACCCACGCACATATGGACACCTTATCTTTGATAAAGGAGGCAGGAATGTACAGTGGAGAAAGGACAGCCTCTTCAATAAATGGTGCTGGGAAAACTGGACAGGTACATGTAAAAGTATGAGATTAGATCACTCCCTAACACCATACACAAAAATAAGCTCAAAATGGATTAAAGACCTAAATGTAAGGCCAGAAACTATCAAACTCTTAGAAGAAAACATAGGAAGAACACTCTATGACATAAATCACAGCAAGATCCTTCTGACCCACCTCCTAGAGTAATGGAAATAAAAACAAAAATAAACAAATGGGACCTAATGAAACTTCAAAGCTTTTGCACAGCAAAGGAAACCATAACCAAGACCAAAAGACAACCCTCAGAATGGGAGAAAACATTTGCAAATGAAGCAACTGACAAAGGATTAATCTCCAAAATTTACAAGCAGCTCATGCAGCTCAATAACAAAAAAACAAACAACCCCATCCAAAAATGGGCAGAAGACCTAAATAGACATTTCTCCAAAGAAGATATACAGAATGCCAACAAACACATGAAAGAATGCTCAACATCATTAATCATTAGAGAAATGCAAATCAAAACTACAATGAGATATCATCTCACACCAGTCAGAATGGCCATCATCAAAAAATCTAGAAACAATAAATGCTGGAGAGGGTGTGGAGAAAAGGGGACACTCTTGCACTGCTGGTGGGAATGTGAATTGGTTCAGCCACTGTGGAGAACAGTATGGAGGTTCCTTAAAAAACTACAAATAGAATTACCATATGACCCAGCAATCCCACTACTTGGCATATACCCTGAGAAAACCAAAATTCAAAAAGAGTCATGTACCAAAATGTTCATTGCAGCTCTATTTACAATAGCCAGGACATGGAAACAACCTAAGCGCCCATCATCGGATGAATGGATAAAGAAGATGTGGCACGTATACACAATGGAATATTACTCAGCCTTAAAAAGAAATGAAATTGAGCTATTTGTCATGAGATGGATAGACCTAGAGTCTGTCATACAGAGTGAAGTAAGTCAGAAAGAAAAAGACAAATACCGTATGCTAACACATATATATGGAATTTAAGGGGAAAAAAATGTCATGAAGAACCTAGGGGTAAGATAGGAATAAAGACGCAGACCTACTGGAGAACGGACTTGAGGGTATGGGGAGGGGGGGGGTGAGTTTTGACAGGGCGAGAGAGAGTCATGGACATATACACACTAACAAACGTAGTAAGGTAGATAGCTGGGGGGAAGCAGCCGCAAGGCACAGGGATATTAGCTCGGTGCTTTGTGACAGCCTGGAAGGGTGGGATGGGGAGAGTGGGAGGGAGGGAGACGCAAGAGGGAATACATATGGGAACATATGTATATGTATAGCTGATTCACTTTGTTATAAAGCAGAAACTAACACACCATTGTAAAGCAATTATACCCCAATAAAGATGTTTAAAAAAAAAAAAAAAAAACTAAAAAAAAAAAAAAAATAAGCTTGTGCCTCCTGTTGTTATAAAATTGTGTCCAAAACAAACTAAATAACCTATAAATTTGTATCACAGAGTCACTGGGAACATACAAGAAAGAAGACTAGGCAAACTGGCTGGACAGCTGCCACAGTGACCTTTGAAATAAATATTATGGTCAATTCTTAAGAACTTTCCATGTGGAAAAGGAAAAATAAATAGCAGCCCAATAGTAGAATTAAAAAAGAAGGAAAGCAGTGCACTTTCTTACAGTATGAATAAATGATTGCCTTTGGAAAAACTCTGAAGAGATGCATTTTTCATTTAGAAAATATTTTCCTGTTTTTGGATAATGCCAGTTACCACAAAGTAATATGATGATGATAAATTCCTTTTATGACTCATCTTTAAAATGAATTTAAATTCATATTGGAAACTATTTGTCCACTATTACCTTCCATTTCAACAGCCAGAAGTGAAAAATTTTTCGTAGCATCTCAACAGGAATGATTTAACAAATCTGAAACTCACACAGGGTGCGCTTCTTCCCACAGTCATTTATAGAGGAATTATCTCCTTTCCCCAAAGTAATCCAAGAATCTCAGTACAGTTCAGTGGGAACAGGGTATTTGTAAAAAGAAATTTTATAGATATGTTCCTCGATACGAAAAAAATTGTGCTCATGCCTTTTTACATCAACTAAACCATTCCTCAAATGGAATGGTTTAGTCTGGCCATCATTTGAACAACTTTTACAACCTGGGTAGCACTGTTGCTGACCATTTGGAACTAGCTCTTATACCCTCCATTCCCTTTCTGATTTACCACTGGCTTCTGATTCTTTGCCCAAAAGTATTGGCTTTTTCCAACAAACTTTAAAAGCAGCCCTGGCAGGATATTTCAAATATAAACAGATCCAGCTACTTACTAAATTTAGGTCAACAGCATTTGATGGGATCGGCAAGATTTCCCCAACTTTTTTTCAACTACTAGTCCAGTCCCACCTAATAATTTTCTTTAAAATGCTTAGATTCCGTAGTGTCTACTGAGCATACAACATGCGACTCTAAGACAAATTAGTAAAACTATCCCATATGGAAACTGGTATGGCAAGTACGCCACTAGATAACGACAACGATAACAAAAAAAATGGCACTGGCTTATTGCTTTGGTGGCAAGGAAACTCATACTTTAGAATAGAAAGCTGATGACCTTGAACAAACCTTGAAAATATTTGGTAAATGTGTCACATATGGTAAATTAAAAGGTGGAGTATGTGATTTTTGCCGGACATGAATGGAAAAAGAAGGTTCTTATGTTTGCTGACCCTAATTGTTTTTTACTAAGGCATTACAAAAAGGAACTTAACTTAGGCAATAATTGGCCAATTTGCAGGCAGAGATGTAAGGAAACAGTGGAGTGAGAAATTGGGGTCATTAAGAAAAAGAAACTGTTTCTGTCCTCCATCACAGGAATTACCAATGCTGAGCAATGCCTTTCTCAAAGGCCATATTTAGTCATTTAAAAAAAAAACAAGAGATCAAGCCCTAAGACAATGATCTGATTCACAATGTTGTCTAATATATTAAATGATCTCACGGTAGGCAGAGTTAAGACGAGAGAGAAAGTCTGGGTAAACTAAGAGGTCAAATACGCGAGGCAGACTCAAGACCTTTTTCCAGAAAAGGACTCTGGGAATGACGACAGACTCATGAGCCTCCTGGGCAGTAAATAAATTGGAAACCTATGACATTTTTTGAGGAATTTATATTCTTAATTAAACTACAAGCCTTGCCTGCAGAGGAATACCTTCAAAAGCTCTCATACAGATATCAAAAAGAGGAGTTTCTACAGATCTACAGTAACCCAGGCAGGTCGTGATGGCCAACGTCCATTTTATACGTAGCCAAGGAGAATGACAAACAAGAATATGCCTCCCAGAGACCCAAGCAGCGAAGCCACCACCAGAAGCACTACCGTCCAGTAAGATTTCATGACCGCTAGCTATGTCTTCACTGTATCTGCTTCTCATTCTCCCCTTTTCTGATGATAGATCTTCATATGTACCGTGTTACTGCAATGCCGTTTTATACAGAAGAGGGCAAGGAACTTGGCTTTTACTTTTTAAATCAAAAAGTGGGTGATGATGGGGCTTCCCTGGTGGCGCAGCGGTTGAGAATCTGCCTGCTAATGCAGGGGACGCGGGTTCGAGCCCTGGTCTGGGAGGATCCCACATGCCGCGGAGCAACTAGACCCGTGAGGCACAACTACTGAGCCTGCGCGTCTGGAGCCTGTGCTCCGCAACAAGAGAGGCCGCGATAGTGAGAGGCCTGCGCACCGCGATGAAGAGTGGCCCCCGCTCGCCACGACTAGAGAAAGCCCTCGCACAGGAACGAAGACCCAACACAGCCAAAAATACATACATAAATAAATTAAATACTCACATGAAAAAGAAAAAGCGGGTGATGAGAAGTCTCGTATGGACCTGCAGAAGCAAACTACACCTCTCTCAAGAGCTGGATGCTCTCACTGCATGCGACTTGGGGTTGTCCTCCCTTCGAATGGGTTCCTACAGATGGAAAACAAGCAGTGTGCGTATATTTCAGGGCATAAAAGATTGGACTTTGGCCGACTTCTGAATGTGTCCCTAACCAACCCCTCCCCCCACCTTTCTTTGCTGTTGTTGTCCTACGGTTACGGCCACAGTATACTTTATTCCGGCTCTCCAAGTACAGATGTGGTCTGTACCTAGTTCTCAGAAGCGGGAATGTGAACAGAACTGCTACGGAACACTTCTGGGTCCTTACGGGTGCTCCTGATGGCCTCTCTCCCTCTGCCTTCTTGCTGGCTAAAGTCTGCGACCCCTAGAATAGCACTGGGAGTCATGTGATGATGTAAGGGTCTCCTGCTCTCCTGGGGCCTTGGGTGACCATTTGGAGCCAGATCTGCCTTCACGCTCTGGGTGGGAGAGAAATGCATGTCTGTCTTTTGGACTGGCTGTCCTGTGCTGTCTCTTAGTTATAGCTACTTAGCTTTTACCCTCCTGCAGTAAGAGTCAGGAAGGATGCTAAACATTCCAGAAACCAGAAAAGTTGGTCTTTACAGAGATATCTTGTTAATTTTGACCTGGCTTCTATTGTCTCTGTTATTATCGGTGGAAAGAGCCCCAGATGGTTCCGGCCATTCCTTCCATCACGTCAGGAGTACGGCTGAGGTAGGCCTTGCTGTAGTCTCAGGAGAAGAGTGTGCGTCTGTGGTGGGGGAAGGAATCCACATGGATCCTTTCTGCTAGAGAATGTAAGCCATCATTGCTGCGTGGCCATCACTGTGATCATTTGTCACACAGCGTCAGTGGACACGTGTGTCCAGAACAACCCAGAAAGGACACCCTCTGGAAGCATTCAGTGCTCTCAGTCAGCACTACTCCCCTTTGCAGTACTCAGCCTGGGCATCGGGAGTCAACAGTCCACCTGCGACTGACAGTCCGGTGCCAAGCCCGCCAGGGCTGCCACAACAGAGGCGCTCAGCAGCGCTGCTCATCACCTGTGGAAGCTGACCTCCTGAGAGCCCACCCCGGCTGGGAGTTAGGTTTCAGCAGCCATGCCTCTCATGCTAAGGTAACAGAATGGCAGGGGAGGCTGCCTCCCCAACTGTCTCCCCACAGATCACTGGGAAACTAAAATGCCTCTCTGTCTGCCACAGGTGCAACCCTCTGTCTCTGGCGAGCACATCTTTCTGTGAGTGTCTGACAAGAGGCAGGGGAGAAGAGCCAGGTGAAAGGGCTTCAGAGGCTACAGACATTCTCACACTTGCACATGGCACAGACGCTCTCCAAATGGGCATTTAGGCTAAGCGCAAAGAGGCAGTCACAAAGGGATGAACAGTGTATGACTGCGCTCATATGGGGTCCCTAGGGTCGTCAAACACATGAGGCAGAAGAGAGAATGCTGGTCACCAGGGGCTGGAGGGAGGAAAGCACGGGAGCTGGTGCTTAATGGGGACAGAGTTCCAGCTCTGCTAGATGAAACAGCTCTGGACACGGACG
This sequence comes from Phocoena sinus, assembly GCF_008692025.1. Lineage (NCBI taxonomy): Eukaryota > Metazoa > Chordata > Mammalia > Artiodactyla > Phocoenidae > Phocoena > Phocoena sinus. The sequence goes on along the minus strand of NC_045784.1, from coordinate 5,617,472 downwards.
CTGGCGATGGTTGCTCACAATGTGAATGTACTTAATGCCACCGAATGGACACTTCAAAATGGTTAAAATGGCAAACCCTACGGTATGTACATGTTACGTTAATTAAAAAAAAATTTAAGCGAAGAAAAAAGTGACCGAGATGTCTTCAGTGTCTGAAAGTACACAGAAACTGTGATACAGCAGCACAGCTGAATATGAACCAGGGTTAAAAGAAATGAACTATGTTAAAAAGCCACGAAGAGATGCAGAGGAATCTTAAATGCGTACGACTAAGTGAAAGATGCCAATCTGAGAAGGCTACGTACTGCATGATTCCAACTCTAACATCCTGGAAAAGGCAAGTCCATAGACACGGTAAAAAGAGCAGTGGTTGCCAAGGGGTGGGGACGAGGGAGGGGTGTACAGGTGGAGCACAGGGGATTTTCAGGGCAGTGAAAATACTTTGCATGATGCTACAATGATAGAAACGTGTCATTATACATTTACGTAAACCCACAGAACGTCCAACACCAGCAGTGAGCCCTAATGTAAACTATGGACTTTGGGTGATGATGTGTCAGTATAGGTTCATCAGCTGTAACAAATGTACCCTCTGGAAGGGGGTGTGGACAATGGGGGAGGCTGTGCATGTGTGGGATCAGGGGGTGTAGGGGAACTCTCTGTGCCTTCCCCTCCATTTTGCTGTGAACCTAAGACTGTTCTAAAGAGTCTTAATAAAGAAAAATAATAGCAGTGAAAACAAATTTCTCCTCCATCTCCAGCATTGACTAAAAGGATCATCTTCATGTTACGTAAATATATGCAAACATAAACTGATTACAAACTCCTTAATCTCTAGCATTACACAATAATGAAACCAAATGAAATTTACAAAGTAAAGCAAACAAAACCGATAAAATCCAAATTCTTGTTCATTTAATGTGATCGAAGCTTCTGCGCTGCTGAAAACGAATGGCTGCTTAGAACATACGTGTGGATCTGGCCGCCACGTGTGAGGCACGGCCAACTGCAGAGTGATGTACTTAACCGCGATGCCCCCCAGACTCACCACCCAGGCATGCTTCTCTCTTCTCGGAAGAACAAAGTCCACTCAAACAACCGGCACTGAGGTCCTGTGGTATTCACTGGGAAAAACGCAGCATTTATGTACTTAGCCCATCTCTCTTCTCTCACTACTCGACCAAAGCAGAAGGTACCACTTGGCACCAGGGCAACTGTAAACACAGACAAAGGTACTGCACTGAGACCTCATACTGAGTCTTGTGTAAAGTTAGCCATCTTGACAATGCAGGGTGGGGTTCATTAATTTTTAGATTAAATGAAATCTAAAATGAAGACAAAAAAAAAATAAGAAGAAACAATGTGGCAGAAAATCAGCTACATACCAGAAATTGGTCTGCAGGCCCCCAGATTAGATTCAATGACTTTTGGATCAATTCTGAACTGCTTTCATATTTCTTCCAAGAATATGTTCAAGTTGGTTCACAGGCAAAGAAGAGGAATAGTAGTTGACACAGAAGGTAAATTTAGTTCTGTTATTTAATCACAGTGTGATTGTGAGGAAAAGTATTTCTCTACCATGTTTTCCTCTCTTCAAAGAAGGGTCAGATGGTGTCTATGATCTGTTCTATCTTTAAAACTCTGTTTTAAATACAATAGTTTTTTGGCTGGCACATCTATACGCTAAGTATAATAAAATTTTAGCTGCTACAAAATGATTTTTAAAAAACGGCTTTAGCCCTACACACTAAAACACTGTCACTGTCTAAAATCAAATCACTGTGAAATGGACATTGATATATATTGTGTAAAAATGTCTTTAGTTTAGTCTTCTCATTCATGGTTGCGTGAACATACTTTTTGTACTTTTTTTTAGCAGAGCTCAAAACAAAGTTATAGCACCCCCCATTAGTGCAGTCCTAAACTGAATTCATCAGCTGTGCTTCTCATACACTTCCTGTGTGTGCTAAAGGTCCTATAAAAATGATGTAAATTGATATATACCAGGGGTCTGCAACACATTCTCAGTAAATGGTGAGACAGTAAATAAGTTTGTCTTTTCAGGCCACATGGGCAGCTCTCCAACTCTGCCACTGCAGCAAAAAGCAATTATAGACTATGTACATGAATGACCTTGGATGTGTGTCAGTAAAACAGGCAGTGGACTGAATTTGGCCAGGGGCTGCCATTTGCTGACACCCAGTGTATAGGAGGGACCCACTAAGATAATGTGAACGTAAGGAAATGAAGAATAATTTTCATACTCCTGTAATTGTTTAGATATTGAAACAATGAAACTTCAAAGTTTAACTATCAGACTTTAAAAGGAAATTGTATACATTTCTTAAGTATTTTAATGTATGGTATCGTGTATGAAAATCAACCTGATACAGTGCAAATATATGTTTATTTCTCTCATATGAATTATGCCTACACTTTGTGTGTTCAAAGCATCTAATGTAAGGTAACTTCCTTTCAAACTCTTCCTTGAAATCAAGTTGAAAAACAGACTCAAAGGATAATGTGATATCAGTGAACAGTTAATTTTTCAGAGTATGTTCTTTTCTTTAACAAGCAATCTTGGAGGATAAAGATATGACAGCTTTTTTGCAAGGAAAATTTAGTATTTTTTAGAATTTTAATAGTAAAAAGTTCTTCCTTCTCCTTAGAAAGAATATTATCTGCTTTGAGGTAGTAGGTTATTTCTTCTCAAAGGTTTTGCTCTAGTTGGAAAGTCACACATCACCTTAATCCCACTGATAAAAACTTGGGGAGAGCATCGAAGATGGCAGAGTAGAAAGACCCTGAGCTCACCTCCTCTCAGGAGGACACCAAAATCACAACGATCTGCAGAACAAACATCAATGAAAGAAAAAAACTTGGACTTTTTGTCAGTTTCGAACAGGCATCTATGAAGAGAAAGTCCTTATACAAAATGAAAGAAACAGCTTTAGCATCATGTATTAGGACGCTGCTTACTGTCTTAAGTTATTGTAAAAAGGACATTGACATATAGCAGATGAAATATGCCATGCCATGTCAAATTAAAACCATTTAAAATCCCAGGCTAAGTCAGCATGACCGTTGTGAACTGAATTAAATTTTATTCATGGGTTAAAAGTGTTTTTCAGTCAATGTTTTAATAAGTACAATTTCAATCTTATGGTCCATCTAGAATTGTTTAACCAAGGCACACTGAATAATAATATCTTAAAAGAAACTGATACAAAAGGAAATGGTACATGCCAGTACCCCTAATTCAGAAAGAATGGTAGATAAAAATGTTCCTAACCACTGACCTTGAGGGAAAATTAAATTTGGGTACAATAATAATACCTTTAGGCAGAAAGCCTTTGGAAATGCAAGGGAACCCCACATGCCGAACATTGCCCACTATTTTCAGTCTCCCTGTTGATATATACGTACGTGCCTACTCTCTTAGGGGTTCACAGAGATTCAGGCAGCCCGGAACAAGACGAGGAAGGAATTAAACATTTACATTCTAGGATCACTGAGAAATTTAAACCCATCTATTCAACTTACTAATATACATTCTTCCTTCAGAGCTTCAGGTTTGGATTTAAATAATCTATTTTTACGCAGAATCAACAATCGAAATACATATTTTTATTTCCGGTAAATGCTGGCCAGATAAGGAATGACGGGGAAAGCCCAAACGAACTCTGAAAAGAGAAACAGAAAATAGATGCAGTTATTAAACTGGGTCCTGTTTTGTTAAGTAACATCCTGGCGTCTCAGACCTGACTGCAATTTTCAGAAAGCAGAGGTACCTAGGATGAATTTGAGATCCACAGAGACACAAATGATTGTCAGAAGAATGTGAGGCAAACATTTAAGAATCCCCAGAAGAAACAGATGGGGAATACAAGGATTTCTCCAGGGTCAGTTCTTAAAGGACAAAGAAGTTTCATCCCCCGCCCCCGCCTGCCAAAATCATAGGATGGAATGCCTTAAAAAAAAAAAAAAAAATCACATGTAAAGAAAAAGGGCACGTTTGATGTCTGTGAAAAATAAAACTTTTTGGACATTGGAATCAATATGTTCTGGTACAATAACTACAAATTATGCTTGTCATAGCGGAGCAATGCTGAGTCTGTCTCATTCTCTGTCTACCGTACAGTAGCCTTCCCCGTCCACTTGTGAACCTGTCCTGCATGTGTTTATTAGTAGATCCTACACTCTACTGTAGACTATTTCAACGGCTATGTTTAAAGTGACTTTGGTCTTTACACATTTCTCCTGGTTTGTCCGTTTTAGCTGACAGTTTCTTGATTTTATCAAAGGGAGTGTGCACTAATTAAGATTCCCAATAAAGCGAAATAAGATCATTGATTTCAAAATAAATCAATTACCGTAGAACGAGCTAGGGCTTCAGCGTCAGAAGATCTGGGTTAAAACGCCAAACTCTACCAGCAGCTAGGCACTTGGCAGCCCTGATGCAGTTAGAGTCTTTCTCTCCCTCTCTCTCCCAGGTACATTTATCTGATCCAACTCCCTAGAAGATTTTTTATTTTGTAAAATGCGGCCGAGATCTGTGAAGGTTCTCAGCCAAGTGAGAAGTCCTGCACGATGACGTCAAGAGAGTGTAACAGAGAGGTGCCGGAATGCAAGGCAGAAGACCAGGCTCTAGATGGACGCTGACCTGTAAGCAGCTGCGTGCCCCTGAGGAAGCCCTGTAGCCACAGCGGTGCTGTGGAAACGGTGCAGATTTGCAGAGAGGTGAGACGCCCTTTGAATCCCCGTGTGCTGTTGGACATACTTGTTAGCTTTTCCCTCAACGTCCAAATTTGTAAAGAGCAAATGATACACCGGAGTCTCAGGGTTTCGGTGGGAATTAAATCACATAAGGTGGTAAAGCACGGACGCCCGTCCCAGGGACTGGCATCTCCTCCGTGAGCGCACGTCCCCTCGAAGGCCCAGGTGGTGACGACGCACCTGCCACCTGTGCCGGCCGGCAGGGGACGCCCTCAGCAGGCCTTGCACCTGCCGACCTGGTGTCGCTCACGACTCCCCTCCTGCAGGGGGCTGCCCACCCTGCCCTGAATGCACAGACCGTACCCACCCCTCAAGGCCGAGGTCAAAGTCATCTTCCCAGGAGAGCCCTCACTGTCCGCCAGCCTCAGCCAACTTCCCCTCTGAATTCCCAGAGCGATTACCACGGCCTCACGCCCTCTCTAACCCTGCCACACTACCAAGCGCTACGTACGTGCTGCTCCCAAGGTTTTGAGATTCTTATTTAAGTACCGACTTGTGGGCTCTTCATGTCTTAAATTACTCTATTGACCCCTACATTTTACAGTCCCTCACAGTGTCGTAAGTAGCACAGGGCTCAACAAGTAATTTTTGACCTCACTGCTTATGACTCTTCCACGTGTGCATTTAAGCTTACCATCTTTAGTTTGCAGCAGGTTGACAAAAACAGAGGTAGCTATAAAACATCGTAAAATTGGGCTTCCCTGGTGGCGCAGTGATTGGGAGTCCGCCTGCCGTGCAGGGGACGCGGGTTCGTGCCCCGGTCTGGGATGATCCCACATGCCGCGGAGCGGCTGGGCCCGTGGGCCCGTGGGCCATGGCCGCTGAGCCTGCGCGTCCGGAGCCTGTCCTCCGCAACGCGAGAGGCCACAATAGCGGGAGGCCACAACAGTGAGAGGCCCGCGTACCGCAAAAAAAAAAAAAAAAAAAAAAATATTAAAATTTATTTTTCCAGCTTTTATTTTCAAAATACATTTGCTTGTGCCTGTCATTTCATCCTTCTACTCTCTCATCAGTGAAAGACGTTTCAGATAGACTGAATTCCATTTTTTAAGGTGGGATCATCATTCATCAAGAGGTGCTGACCTGGGCTTCCCTGGTGGCGCAGTGGTTAAGAATCCGCCTGCCAATGCAAGGGACTCGGGTTCGAGCCCTGGTCCAGGAAGATCCCACATGCCGCAGAGCAACTAAGCCCGCGCGCCACAACTACTGAGCCTGCGCTCTAGAGCCCGTGAGCCACAACTGCTGAAGCCCGTGCTCCTAGAGCCCGTGCTCTGCAACAAGAGAAGCCACCACAATGAGAAGCCCACGCACCGCAATGAAGAGTAGCCCCTGCTCGCCGCAACTAGAGAAAGTCTGCACAGCAACGAAGACCCAATGCGGCCAAAAATAAAATAAATAAATTAAAAAAAAAAAAGAGGTGCTGATCTGACTTGACCAACATTTCACATAAGGGACACTGTTGCCTCTGTATGTTATCAGTTTTCATTATGATTACTTCTCAATCGAAACATCACATTAAAGATAATATTTCTCAATTAAAAAATCAAAATACACAGTTTAATAACATAAATTTTAAAGCAAGACTGTATAATTTATATATACCTTAGTATTTCTAGAGAAAAATTAACATTTAATTTGCATATTCAGATACCTGTTAACACTGACCTGTTTACTTGGAAGGTTTTGTTGTGCACACCTGTAGACCTAGCAGTTCATATTCACTGAACTCAAAAAATGGGGGGCAGTTTGTTATAGTCATATAGCTGTAGATGCAGCCAACCTGTGTGTGTGTGTGTGTCTGTGTGTGTGTGTGTGTGTATGTGTTATTTTCCACTGAGGATATTTAGACACTTGACAAACTAGAGAGAGTTCTCTATACAACATATTCCTGAGTTTGACCACAGCAAATCCCCTGCCCAAGAACTCTTCTGAAGCATATTTTTCTGTCTTTCCAGGTCTTATGTCTAGTTCCCAGTTCAGTACAGGCAAAAAAAGATGCTGATGTTAAAAAAAATGAAACTGACACTTGCAGAAATAATCAATATGGCTTCCTGGCTGTGGATCATAGTACCAGTCCCATAGCTGTACTCACAGTAACTGCAAGATGATGACTGTTGTGGGAAAGCCCTATCTCAAGGCACTGTGTGATGCGAAGATGGGAGATGAAATAAAAGGTAAATAATTTGAAAATTCACCTGGTCTGACCATGTTGGAATACAGAGTTGGAATGACTAATGGCAAAGCAATTTTAATGTTCTTAAAAGTAACAAGCTTTTTTCTGGGCTGGGGAGTGGTGCATTAATTTAGCAAATGCAGTAAAACCCCCTGTTTTGCATTTGAACACCTCTTGAGATCAGAGTACAGCAAAATCATTCTCAAAATTTACCCAGATTAATATTCTGCTTTATCACCATGCTAATAAGTATGACTCAACCAGGTTACAATATGGGATGTGGTCGGACTACAGCATTAAGTTGAAACAGTCCTTATTCACCAACAATATTTTAAATCACTCATTTGAGAAAGGAGGAAATATGGTTCTGTTCCTGGTAAGTCATTAGAATACTGTATCTGACCACTTTTCCACTGACAGATTAGCATATCTTCACTTCACTATGAGAACAAATTCAAAGAGCTTAGACAAAGAGATTGTGACACTATTTTTTTCGACAAGCCAGTACCTTTCTTTTTTTATTTATTTTTATTTTTTTTAATTTTTTTGCGGTTCGCGGGCCTCTCACTGCCGTGGGCTCTCCCGTCGCGGAGCATAGGCTCCGGACGCGCAGGCTCAGCGGCCATGGCTCACGGGCCCAGCCGCTCCGCGGCATGTGGGATCCTCCCGGACCGGGGCACGAACCCGCATCCCCTGCATCGGCAGGTGGACTCTCAACCGCCAGTACCTTTCTTATCTCCAAATGTGAGGGCCTGAGTATAACACATTCGAAACACCCTGATTTAGATGGGATGGAAGAATTTAATATATTTTAGAGGAGAGTATCATACCCCAAGTGGTTTAAAAGACGACAATTTTTTCACTTAAAGTTTAGGAACCATTTATTCAAAACAATGTTCATATATAGAACACATGGCTTACCCAAATGGAAATGGATGAAACAAACTCTTCTTATACCACTAAGCACAGCTACATATGGATTTAGTAGTTTTTCAGTGTGCTACCCCAGGAATTTTTCTAGGGTTCATAACATTATTTATATGAGAAGAATGTGTTCTGATTTCTGAACAACCACTTACGAAGGGATTGCTGGAACTTTTCTAATGTAATAAACATCACCATGACAATATACAATGTTGCTTAATATTTGGGGCAGTCTTTATTTACCTTCAGTGATGATACAACTTGCAAAACCATGTGGTATTAAAGAGAAGGAGTCTGATTGTCTTCAATGAAACCCTTATGAAACTGGGAAGGTTTGCCTAATGTGTTTGACTCTTAAGGAGTTACTTATGGGAAATAAGAAAAATGGTTAATAGGTGCTTCCACATATGTGACAGGAATATTGCAGAGCTGGAAAATGACAAAGATGTGCATTTGTCTTGCAGGGGCCACAAAAGACTTACTGAAGTGAAAATCTAGGTCAAAATGGACTTTGGAACCCTGCTCTCCTCTGGGTATTGAAATAGAGATTATTGCTTTATATCTCAGGACCCTGCCAGGCATGGTGTGAGTATCAGGGATGGGACAGGTGACACCAGATTGGAAAACAGTTAGAAATTAAACCTGCCCAGTTGTTAAAGGTGAGCTGCTCAAAACCCCAATCCAACAAAGGGAAGACACATCCACTGGTAAGAAGAGAGCCAGACAGGTGTACAAGAAAAGCCAAGAGAAGTTATCCGGAAGGACGGTAGATCGGCCTCTGGTTAAAAACGCAGGCTTTGGAATAGGTCAATCTTGAGGGTACGGTCAGACTCTGCCACTTCATAGGTATGCAACCTGCACCAGGTTTTTAAACTCCTGGCTCTGAGTTTCTTCTTACGTAAAGTGGGAATAACACTTCACATCTGATACAGTTGTTGTAGAGTTCAAGGGCATGAGGTGTGCTAAGGGTCTGGTGCACCACAGTGACTCATATTATTGCACCCAGCAATAGGACTTGATGGAGAGGCACTCGGGTCTCACGGGTCACTAGACCCACGCACACCAGACGAGGAGATGTAGCAGGACAGGGGGCAGGCAGGCAGCTCTGTAAGCTGACAGCAGTGCCTCAGAGAATTCGGCTTGGAACCCACACCGGTACCAGCACCACCACCAAGGTGGCCTCCAAGATCGCTCCAGGAAAACAAATTCAAAACCAAAGTCACGCGAGCTACACAAATGCACCCTTCTGAGAAGTCTGCTGTTCCTTCCCTTCCAATCACCCCCAAGTCCTTACCAGGGAGAGAGACACTGGGAAGATGCTCACTGGGTGGCTCATCCTCAAAGCAAGGTCTGGGAGATTTCCAGCTTCTGAAAGGACAGTGAGCTCACAGAGCATGGATCTGGTGACCAGAACCAGAAAAGGCAGGCAGCATGTCACAAGAGAAGGGCAAACTGGAATCTGGTTACTGCATCGTTTGTGCAAAACCAAGGTTAGACTAGTAGACGGGGGCTTCATGCCAGGTACCACAGCGCTCCTGCAGCTAGAAGGGGATTGAATTTAGAGGATTAACTGACCCAAGCAAGGGACACAGAGCATTGCAAAAGAGCAGAAAACTGGCTCCACCAACAAGGTAGATACCCAAGTGTAAAGGGCACATTGCCTGTCAGTGTACCAAATGTGTATATGCCCTTCAAGACCATTAACACATTTGGCTCTATTTTATATCTCAAAACTGTTGCAAGGTGTAAAATTGCTTCTGTCCTTTCTCAACGGTTGTGTTGGCGTCTAAAATGACACGGTAAAGGTAAACCTCTGTTAACCGGGACAGAGACGCTTCAAAAGCTTTGGTGTTCTAATGACTAACTTCAACATCTCATGTATAAACATTTGTTGTGTTTTAACTACCTGACCTCCCAACTGAGATTTATGTGTCTCCCTCTTTCAGTTTCCCTTTATTCATAGTACTCTCCCAACTCGTAACTGTAGCTGGTTTGATATCTAACCCGTGATTGTAAAGGACACACACCACTTGGCCAATAAAGATGGTGATAATTGGAGGGAGGCTTCCATCTGGATTCGTTACTTAACCCTTAGCCAACAGTTGCTTTCCTCCCAAAACTTTCTTTCCCACACAAGAAGTTAAAACCCCATTGTGACATCAAAAAACAGGTGAAGGCTCAGCTCTTTTCAGGTCATCTGCTGCTACAGTTTCAGGCCTGCATTCTTCTTGCTCCATTCTGCAAAATAGTGGGATTTAGCTCCCTTCTAAAAGGTGAGAATAAGCCACACCATGAGACTTCCAGAGACTTCATTCTCTTTGCCTTTTCCGTAACGTTGGACAGGAGTTTCCCCACGTAAGTCAAAGGAGCTGTAGCAATTAGGCACAACAGAATCTCCTCCACATACCGTTTTATCGAATGACTTCCCAAACGGTGCAGCATTCAGAGTTGTAACTACCACGTGGCCCACGGTCAGCCCACACTGATCTACACCGGCCCTTGCAGATCATCTATCTTTTTGCTCAAAGTAATCAACATAGGAACAGCAGGACTCAGTCCAGGGTTTTATGTTTTTAAATACGATATATCCAGAAGAGCGGTGACCACAGTTAGGTAGCCACAACACGGGCAGTGCACTGCTTTGTTCTGTTAGCGGATCAAGTCAATGCTGCTTCTCTCCATCCACGGTACACAGGGAAAGCGTTAATCCACTTCAGAAGGGCAGTTCACAAAAACTGGCCACGGGAAAGCAACGTGAAGCCAACTCTTCTGCAAATGTTTATCTGCGTACCTACACGTGCCTACATGTAGGGAATCCACACTGCCTGTACTGTCTCAGGTCCAGCTAGTTAACTAACTATAGATCGTTAACTAGCTATCTTCTCATCAGTCAGGACTCAACAGCGGGAAAATGCTTCCACTTTTTAATTATTCATGTTCTGAGCGCCTAGTTTAGCCACCAAATTGGCTAATGGCTGAAACTGCTGTACCAACTTAGTGCTGGCTTAGCAGTCAAAGGGAAGGAGCCACGAGAAGTCCTAGGGGCTGAATTTATACCAGTGTAAATAAGTAAACCGTGGATGAAGTCCTCCCTTCACAAGCTGCACTTGAGTACCCCCAGCCATCACCCAATCACTGCTCTCAGCGGGAACTGGATCCCTGCCTGAATCAGTACTTGAAATCTACAAACCATGATGCAATTATATTTTGTTTGGCTTTCACGGAAGATAAATCCCAAATCCTTCCGGCCCATCTACTTGAATGGGTGACCTTCGTAAGATTTTCTCTATTGGAGCAAAGCTGTTTGTTAGGTGTCCCTGGTCCACACAGACACACGACATGGATCAACTGGAGCTAACGCACCTACAAGTTGTTAACACCAGTGGATTCTCCCTCCAGACGATGCTCTGTGTGGCTCCCAGGCTGCTCATCGTCAATCACTTAACCAGACAGGACAATGCTGTGCAACTCCACTGCTGCAGGCAAACCAATTCTTCCGAAGGAACGTGTTGGTTTAGTGACTTGCACTGAGCAATGAAGCTCAGGGACCTGGCAACCATTTTTCTCCATGCCTCGGTGCCGCAATTCCACACGGCTGGGCCCACCTCAACTTCTGTCAACTGATTCACAGTCCTCAAATACATACAGTACTTGCCCAAAGAGGAAAACTGTTAGGGTGAGGACCCTGTGTGTGTAAGTTTAACTTTAATGTACTTCACAAATGAAAAGGAAGCTGAGTGTGTTTCGCTTGTAAATCTAAAGAAGCAATAGAGAACACAAGTTGAGACACATTTCAGTGTTTAAAGGGGAGCAAATTGGAATCGTGATATAGTAGTACTTCCACTAATTCTCCACATTTACCACTGGGGATAAAAAAAAAAAATACACTGCACTTTGAAAGTTCTACTAAACAATCATCTCTAAAGTCTCGGGAAGACACAGTTACCTAGGAATAAAAGAAACTATTTTGTTGCTAGTTAACAACTGAAAAATAATCCACGCAACACTGTGTCAGGTTTCACTTTACGGTTACTCTGTATCCGGGTTTCTCAACATCGGCAGTACTGATACTCTGACCCTAATCATCCTCTGGCATGAGGAAGTGCCCTGTGTGCACACTGTAGGCTGCATAGCAGCTCCCCTGGCCTCTGCTCACTTGATGCCATAATCACTATGCCACTCGGGTTATGACCATCAAGAATGTCTCCAGACACTGCCAAGTGTTGCTTGGAGGGCAAAATCAAGACGAGTTGAGGACCACTGGCTTTCAGGAATAAGTAAACAGGAATGTCGGCGTTGGAAGCCTATCAGTTAGCCGGTTAATTAGTTAGCAATTCATGAATCCGTTCGACATTTACTGAGCACAGGGCCAAGCGCTGTGCAAAGTACAGAGGATCTAACAGTGAACAAGACATCTCTCCTTGAAAGGCATACCGTTTACAGGGAGGGGGATGATAGACCAACGGTGAGAACCCGAGCTGCCTCTGCAGAAGGGCTGGGCTGGCACCTGAGCTCTGAGACGTCTCAGGATGCGCACGGGGCCACCACGGGCTCTTAAATTGGAGATGCTGTAAGTGGCCTGAGCTGTATCCCAGGAAGTGTTGCCGGTCTCTGCTGGTACGGTGGGTTGGCAGAGAACAAGTCTGGGGCCCCAGCAGAGCTATCAGCCTGTAACTATATCCCGGGAAATGGAGAGAAGGGAAACAGGTCGGCAGAAAATGCTGTGACACAATGAAGGATAATGGATGGGTGTGTGCTGGGGTGGGGCTCGCTGAGGGGAAGAAAGAATCCAGCAAGAACGGGTCTTCCTGTCCCGGTTCTGGCACAGCTAGATGGTGACCTTCGATTAACCCTGGAGAAAATGGGGTCTGAATGGGGACTGCTGACATGAAGCTGATGTCTTAGCGGTCAGCTTTCTCCAGACAAAACCCAAAAACAAAAACCCAAACAGTATTTTCAACATTTATAAAAGTAATGTTTGAACCGCTCAAATGACTTTGATATTCTAACAAAAAATGTCTCCAAGAAGTAATTTTTTGTAAATCAAATAAATTAAACTTATAAGTTTATGAAGTCTCTGGTTTGCAATCATTCCAACATTTTTTTATGAGCTTGGTGAAACACTTTTATACCTTTCATCTCAAATGTATATTTTATATTGGAATTATAGAGCCAATATGTTCAGGTTTTTATTGGGCACTGTTCTCTTAAACACTGCCCTGATTTACTCCCCAAATTAGCACAAAATGGGTCTGAATCCTATGGGTTCCTCTAATGCCTCTATGTATTTGGTGTCCAGCTTTCCCAGGTAAGGACACCCTTTACCTGGGAAAGTGGGATTCTGCTAACTATGGTAATTTACTTACCTTCGTAAGCGTCTTCCTAGGGTGTCTCCTCAGCAAGCAGGCGTGTAATGTGAGACCTGGGGCACAGATATATAGAGCTCATTTTCTCCAAGACTTCTTCTCAGTCCCTCATCTCGTTGGAGACAGACTGCATGTTCTCCGCATTTTGTGGTCTCACAGCCCTCATCCCTTATCCAGGCTGCAGATTACCTAATCACCTACTCTGGTTTGAGACTACAACACCCCAAACCAGTTCCATCACCAGGATGCTCCAACTCATGTATTCAGTGTGTAATTTTATTCTCACTTCTTTACAGACTCACTCTGTTGGAGGAACCAACACTCTTAGGATCATCTAAGTGGTCAATGATTGGATTTTGTGTCTCTCTCAAGGCTGTGTTTTGATCTACTTCAGAACACAAACGTGAGGCAAAAGGCAAGGACTTCGAAAAGTGAATTTCATTAGACACAGAATGTGTGTGAAGTGCTGAGTAATCGAAAATGCTACTCTCTGGAGGCTTCTGTCCATAAGCTGCTGAAATAGAATTTTCAGTTTACATATGCATGGATTGTTTAACAATACACCCAGTTGCAACCACAAGTATGAGGTTATTTAACTGTATTTTTAAATGCTATATTTCAGAAAAAAAGGAAAAATTCTACCTTTAAAAAAATTTGTTTCCACAAATAAGCCCCTTCCCAAACATCTCATTCTGAGCAAAAATCTGCCCATACACTAGTACCTCTGTGAATATCACATGATACTCAGAGGTTTCTGTCTTAGGTAACGAAGACAGACTTGTTCCCCCAAGTGAGATCACAAAGAGAAAAGGAAGACTGTATAGAGGATGGGGAAGGTAATGGATTCAGTCTGGGACATGTTGAGTTTCATAAGAATTACAGTAAATCCATAAATTATTCTTGACATCTCTAAAATATCCATTCCTTCCTTCCAGGCAAAGATAGTAAAATGAAGTCATGTGATAAATTACCCATATTCCAATGACATATGTCAAGAAAAGTGAAACTGATCACCTCCCAAATTGATCAAAATCTACACCACAAACTTTCAGAAAGTACTAGACAAGGAAAAAAACTAGTCCTGATAGAACAGAACAGGACTGACTTCTAATTATTTGCCTATTCCCCTCCCCCTCTGAGAACATACTTGAGAGTCAGCAAGTTCTTGAGAATTCTTAATAACACTCCTGCATTTGGAAAGCTGCATAGAAAACACTCTGGGGGGTGTGGGGGGGAAGGTGAAATGAAAGGAACAAGCAGGTGAGTCTGACTTCTGTGCAGGAAGGGAAGACTCCAGGGCCACATCTTGATGGGTACCAAGTGTCTTGTGCAAGAAAGAGAAAGAGAAAAGGGCATAAATCCATTCTGGAAGAAAACATAAGAGAAGTTTAAAACTCCCCCAGAAGTTTATGTTAGCTCTTTGAAAACCTTTTAAGAACACGACTTCCAATTGTTAAAAAAAGCTTAGAGGTAAGATGATAAAAGTACTGAATTGAGATAAAAAAAAAAGACTGCAGAACCAAGGGAACAAAGGCATCGTGATGTACAGAATCAATGAATCAAGGAGTCATCAGAAAACAAGATAGGGTGGACCATAAACTGGATTTAAAGGAAAGCCATCAGAGAATCGCAATGAGTGAGCTGAAAGGGACAATGTGATTGAAGTAAAATCTGAAAGAGAGATGACGACCATTAAGAAGGATTAAGATGGGGCTTCCCTCGTGGCGCAGTGGTCAGGGGACGCGGGTTCGTGCCCCGGTCCGGGAGGATCCCACGTGCCGCGGAGCGGCTGGTCCCGTGAGCCATGGCCGCTGAGCCTGCGCGTCCGGAGCCTGTGCTCCGCAACGGGAGAGGCCACAACAGTGACAGGCCCGTGTACCGAAAAAAAAAAAAAAAGAAGGATTAAGATGATCCAATGAAAAGATTAAGGACTGCCCCAAATAAAGCAGGATTTTGAAACACATGAATTTATGGATACGTACATATTATAGTTAAAGTATTTTAAAACCTTTACAAGAAGAACAAGTGTCACTTTTACAAGCTGATTTCCTTGAGGAGGGAGGAGAAGAATGGGAGAATGTCAATGTAACTTTTTTTCATAGCACATCAGAACATTGCAACATAACATCAGGTTTCAGTATTAAGTCTCTTGGTTGTTCATCACACGCGTGTATCTTTTTTTAAAATCTGAAGCAAATATGGTGAAAATGATTTTAAAAATATGTGAAATCAAGGCATTTACATTGTTTAATACATTAAACTGTTAAATGGATGATTACGAAAAAAATAATTTTCTCCTGAAATAATGTAAAAGGAAACACGCGAATCCAAAAAACATAAGTTTGGGGAGGGATTAGGTAAGACTTAACGGCGCTGGGATACATTCCAAAGCTTTTGCTTTAAGGATGAAAAGCCATTCAGGTGTTTAGACACAAAAGCGAGACACCTTCACTGGAGGAGGAGAAAGTCAGGTTAGGCTCAGACTTCAAAGTCAGAAGACAACAGCGAGGTAACTGTAGTTTTCAGCGGGGAAATGTGTCACCCAGTAATTTTATACTCTGAGGGTATTAAAAGAAATATAAGAGTAGCAGGCACCCTGAGTGCCAGAGAACCACACCCTCCCTCTCTACAGCCTCCATGTCAACCAAAACCTGTGTCTGGAGAGGGCAGGACACGCACCTTCTCCGGAACAAAAGCACCCTGAGGTGCAGAGCAAAGGACAGCCGCGGGTAACACCCTCTCAGTTGAATTCTGGGACCACACTTAGAAACAAATGTTTCCATTTCCCACCATGTTTCCCACCCAGCACAGGTGTCTGACAGCTCAAGCCGCAGCGGCAACAACACAAAGCAGAATAAAACAGCAACGAACAACACAACACTAAAGATACGGTCCCTCCACTCGGGCTGAAGGACATGTGTTACCTCATGCAATCCTCAGAAGCCTCGGAGGGAAGCACCACTACACACACAGATGAGCTAACTGGGGAGCGACACTTCCTATGTTGCTCAAGGTCACATAGAAAATAGTGGCAAAACCTAACTTTGGATCTAGGTCTCAGTCCAAACCCGTAACTACTACAGTACCGAACGTGAAAAACCACACGATGCCTTCAGAACTGCTGAATTTCACACTTCAGGACACAAGGAGAGAAAGATTTTTCAAGAGTTATTTTCAACACCTTGGAATTACATACCATACACAGGTATGGATAATCACACAGGGAACAAGTGTAAGGTGTAGGTAAAATCCACAGCTGAGCTGAGTCTCTCAAAAGTTGACCCTTTCTTGTTACTAATATTCCACGTGTTCTCATCTGTAACATTTCTCACTGTAGATAGTGTACATCAGCTGCCGTTCACATTCAATTTACCAGAAATACATTTGAAAATAAGGTAATCTTCCTTCATATGAGTCCTAAGAATGACTCTAGATGCACATGAGAAAATCTCCTCCCTTTTCACCTAATTGCCAAGATTTCGGGAGACATGTGGGGAAAAGGAAATTAAAGGCAATAGGTATTTTTCATGTCGTGTTGGAATACACCGAAATTATAATCTCAGGATTCATATTCATTCCTAATATTTCCCAGGGGCCTATTATGCAATCACGAGCACGCATGTGCATGTGTACACACACACACACACACACACACACACACACAAAGTACCTTCCTCCCCTCCCTCCAAATGAAGGCAACAAATCAGTTTCTCTAGTAAAATCAGATTAATCAATTCTGGGCTATAGAAAAATTTTCTGTTTCCCCAGTTTAGAAATTCTTAGAGATGCTAATGTAGTCATGTGAATTCTGAACCTTCAAGAATGAATTACAATATGCTCTACTTCCCATACTTATATGACTTCCTCTCCAAAACACATTACTTTTACTATAATTTTCCTCATACTGAGCAGCTGCTATGCTGTGATATTGAATCAACTTTGCTTTTATTGACCAAATAACTTCCTATGTGTGAAAACAGGTACCACTTCAAGGGTTGTCAGATTTAGCAAATAAAAATACAAGATATCACATTAAATTTAAGATTCAGATAAACAGCAGTTAATTGTTTAGAGTATGTGTATCTCATGCTCAAATGAAAAAACTGTTCGTCTGAAATTCAGATTTACCTGGGTGTCCTGTGTTTCATCTGGCAGTCCTGAGCACTACAGAAGAAAAAGAGGACAGAGCTGTGGCATTTACTGGGGATGATGGAAACCTAAAATGCTTTGAGTCGGTGTTGGTAGAATCCCACATATGGACAATATTCTAAAAACTGAAACTACCTATCCTCAGCCCCAAACTTTCATGCCACTCTGTCCCTCGGGTACATGTTACTTTAAAACATCATTTTGACACGTTTTTTTCTTTTTATTTACTCCCTCACTGAAATGATAAGGCGTCAACCATAAAGGGAACTTACTGGCTAACAGTAAACTCTGTAGGTAAAGCTTTTTTCACTGCAAAATCACACTTCAGAGGGGCACGAAATAGCTGTAAAGGCCAAAGAAATCAGTGGTGGGATGTTCTGAGAGGTACATGATGGCGTTACACTTGAGTCATCATTAACATTTTCTCAGAGTTTTCTTTTTTTCACAGCGACTAACACATCATTATTCCTGTTAAGTAATGAAACGCTGGGAACCTTGCCAAAAGTTACCTTAACAGATGTTATTTTATCATTTCAGAGAATTCCATCATTTTTCACGTCTTGGTAATTATATTTCAGAGGCAGAATTCATGCTGAGTATGGTGGGCTGCTGCTACAAAACTAGACCCCAGAAATAAATTAACCAGATAGCTCCAGCAAGCCTGGGGACGCAGGGGGCCCCGGCCCGCCTCACCTGCGGCTTGGTTTTCGGGAATCCACTGTTTCCTATTTTGTGCTTCATTTCAACTCAACCTTTTCACACTTGCTCCAAACTGAATTACCTGTGGGGAACCATGAAACTCTTGGTTTCCTTTTGAGAAGATTAACTCATTGCAAATATTCTGGAGTTTGGAGAAAAAAGAACTACAGGTTCTATCTCATTAGGTACTCATGCTTGAATTACACCACGATAACATTCCCAAAGGACGCCAAGAGCACAGAAGGGCAGACTTATTTTTAAATGTTTGCTGAGGATGATAATAATTAATATTTGTTTAATCTGACTTCAAATCACTTCAGACCTGAATCCAACTGGCCTGAATCTATAATAACGCCTTCACTAATATTCATTTGTTTCTTTGACATACCCGCAAATTCACAAAAGGAAACTCTCGGCTTTCCAGAGGTCAGTGCTTATCAGACCAAATGGATTATCTGTCCTGATAGCAGGGGATTCACAGAACATGCAAACTCAGTGCCAAACCAGCCTAGACACTAAGAGTAATGCTACGGATACTAGTCGGTGAGGAGGTAGCAGCAATGGGTCAGGCAGATGTTCAGAGCTGCTCACCATCGCACTTAGGACTAGGAGGAAAGGAACATCTGCTCTCACACTTGTGAGACCTGGGGGGACAGTCACTTTTCATCCTGAGTGTCATTCATAACCAAGGACGGTCATTCCCGTGCTAAGGCACTGGGAGGTCATCTAGGTGAGGTCACCCTGGTAGAAGTTTGCTTTTCCACTGCTTTCAACATCAAATATCAACACAGTGGGGACAGACTCGCTGGCAGACGGCAAGGGATCCTTGTGCGTGGAGGGAACTGAAGCTCTTTAAGGAAAAAAAGAAACAAACGTCCAGCTGACAAGGTTGTATGGCCTGGAAAGCTGGCTGGGTGTTCATTCGCTTGCTTTATTTGTTCTGGAAATGAGTAGGATGCTTTCATTAGCTGTCCTTTCAATTCGGCTCCAGAGCCAGTTTAAGAGAATCCTCATCTGAGAAGACACTCCTGAGTGTGGGACATAAGAGAGACACAGGATCTGAAAACAATCAAGAATCCTCCTTCCTTTCTCTACGATTACGATAAAAGTGGGATGTAGAGGTATACTAACCTGCTGCTGAAAGCAAAGAGAAGAATTTCTTCTAGAACAGGCAGTTAAAGAGAAAAATCTACCATCATCTTTAAATTAGAAAATGTCAAATGTGAGAATGGGGTAGGGGTCATAAGAGCAGCAATTAACAAATGCTTTATAAAACTGCTGAGGAAGGAAGAGGCACTCCTCTGCCTCGGCCCACAAGACTGTAAACCTGCTACGTTTGCAAAGTGGAGCTGTTCGATCCTTGAGAAGCAGGAAGAAGTTATTCATGCTAATAAACGGGCCATCTCTGAAGTGTTTTTCACAATACCTTCCTGTACATCTAGAGGCTAAAAGGTTTTCTCTCCTCTCCCCTCCTTCCCTTTCGTTTGTGTTTTCTCTTCTAAGTCTGAAGTCCAAAAGTTTACAGCCTGTTCTGAAAGACAGTTGGTTACTTTACATTAGTATTAATTTGGCTGGGTTGACTAAATATTCAGCTGCCAACTGGATGCCTTGCATGGTTTGAAATAAAATCCATACAAGTTATGGAAATGTTGAAAACTAAAATGAGCAAGGCTGTTTTGGCCTGAACATATTGTTTCCAAATTAGATTTTATGTGTAAAAATGTAAAATTTAGTGTCTATAAAAACTGTATGAAAATATACTTCTATGAGTTATAGCTATATATATATATATATATATATATACACATTATATATATAATGGTTCTATCTATTGTGACAGCTATAAATATAAAAACAGTATATAATCAATAGTAAATTATGTATCACTCATCCTTTCTAGGAATAAATATTTTCTTTAAAAAATTATTTCAACGGGCCAATATTTGATTTATGGTTATTTTATTTCAAGTTTCTAGTTCTTCTCAGGTTTATAAATTTGGATCTTAAAAACATTTATAGTTCTGGCAAACAATTTTATGGAGTTTATGTATATAAATACATGGAGACCATTTTAAAATCCATAATCCCTGATTCTGGGATAAAAGTATGCCAGTAGTTTCAACCCAATGGTTTACTGTGACAAAAAGGACTAAAGGAAATCAGCAAGCGAGACTGGTGGGGAAGTAACTGCAGCATAAGGAACAGCCTTTACTTCGTAACCTGCAGAGCAGTCTGTATCCCGTAACTTATGTTGAAGAATTCACACGATCACCAGTTTCTCAATACTCATTCCTGAGATCACCAGGAAACCTAGAAACAGATCACCCCTTGGCAATCTTTTAAAATAATAATTTGGGATGCGGTATCACCAATCATTCCCTTTTGACTCTAAATCAAACGTGGTTAATTGTAGATAAGCTACAGTTGACATTGCACATGTAAAGGCAATGTTTGCCTTTTCGTCACAGCCCCCAACTCTCCTAACCCAGGAGGACGAATTGTGCGCAGGGACCTGTCGCTCGAGGTCTTCCCGGTAGTGACAGGGCCTGTGCCACGTGCAGGAGGCTGCCAGCATGTCAGTCATCGAGTAGAGTCGCCCTCCACGTCCGACCACCCTTCTCTGCCCTGCCTAGTGAAGCCCGGAGCTGCGCCCTTCAAACACTCTTCCTGACACACATGCACAACGTCAGGCTTGTCAGTAGACAGTGCAGGAGGGACCCTGCAGGGGGAAGGGGCTTCTTCCTCTCCAGGTTCTAATGACTCCCCTCCCTTGACGCTCCTATGACCAGGTCTCCAGGGGTCTGCACGGGCCACGCAGCGGTGGTCACCCTGCAGCAACTTCTGTTCCTCACCAGCTTCAACCCGCTAATTTGGACCAGTCCTCTTCCGGGGAAACCAAAACTTATCCACAGTGGGCTGCAACCACACCCTCTCCACTGAGTCTGAATCCCATCCACGGGGAGGAGCTCCTTCCCAAATTTATTCCCTCCCGCCTTCAACACTCTTCCTCGGGCCCTATCGTATTCTTTAGATAGATTCTCTTCTGCCTTTTCTTCATAGTTGACCTTCATTAGCTGTCAAAGTGATTGTTTACTTTTCCCTCTGCCAGTTACTGGTGTGGTATTTGTCTCCTGTCTGGAGTGCGATGGGTAACGTTCCCCAAATCCCTTTCATGGCACCAGGTAAAGGTCCACCCTACAAGAAGTAAGCATATCTTAAAAAATCTTTTCCCGGGCTTCCCTGGTGGCGCAGTGGTTGAGAGTCCGCCTGCCGATGCAGGGGACGCACGTTCGTGCCCCGGTCCAGGAAGATCCCACATGCCGCGGAGCGGCTGGGCCCGTGAGCCATGGCCGCTGAGCCTGCGCGCCCGGAGCCTGTGCTCCGCGACGGGAGAGGCCCCAACAGTGAGAGGCCCGCCTACCGCAAAAAAAAAAAAAAAAATTTCCCAAGTGCAACTCAAAAAGTATGAGCACCCCCACAAACACTTTCCCTAAAATAAACTAGTCCCTTCACAGAGTCTCCCAAACAAATCCAACAACATGGAGGCTTCTGGGGAGATGAAGAGGGTTACGTTACACAGAAATTTCTTCTTTTGACCTCTTCATAGTGATATCTTCAGACTGACCTCGATGGCTGGAGTGACCTGCGTCAAGACTGCCTCCCCTTAAACACAGCGTCTCAAAACCCCTTACCACTTATCCACATTTCGTGTCTCATATTCAGCTTGTATATCTTATTTCAGCAAAACCGAAGTTAGGTTTGGAAGTGACCCTGGGCAGTTCCTCAGGGAACCTGAGTTTCTGCCGCCATGAAAACCTTCCTTCACTGTGATCTGGACGAGTATGTTTGCTTTCCGTTACTGTGCTACCCTTTTCCAGCAACTGTATCCCGTATTTAAATCCTTGTGCTTTCCGAAGACACAAAGAGGTATTCTGCATCGTTACATCTCTAAGGTATTTCCATAACATAGTTTTAAAAAATGTATTCCTCAGCATTTCATGCTATGCTATTTTTTTCCCCCTGCGGAAAGGTTCCTATCTTTGAAAAATGGCACGTTTTCCCCCAAATCATAAACTGCGAGCTAGCATTATGGTCCACAAAGATAAATTAGGTCTCACCGTGGGGCTATCTCCTCGCCCTCCTTTCCACAAAACAAGTTTATGTTGAATGACGACTATTTCCCAGGGGCTGTGAGGGGCACAGCATCAGAACAGAAAGGTCTCCGTGCTGAGAGCCTAACCTGCCTCGTCAATAAACAAGTCCACAGATGAATCAACCACCTGAAGGAAGCAGGTCGAGATGGGCTTGAATGTCTCAGCAGGGCTGGAATGTGCAGAGTCTTGCAGAAGTGCCAAAGTAAGTCATCAAAGGCTTTACAGAGAGAGAGGCTTTTGTCCAATTGTTTTTAAGGATTTTGCTTTGGCTGCTTGTGGAACATGAATCGTAGACAAGCAGGACAGAATCATGGGGCCATCTAGGAAGTTATCACTAGGTTCAGGGAAGAGATGATGGACATTTGAACCAGATTCAGTAGCGATGACGAAAATGGACCCGCTGGGATACACTCGAGAGACCAAGCACGGGGACTTGGGGGTTGAAGCAAAGGAATGAAAGGGTGACTCGGAGGTGTTTGGCTTAAGAAACTGGGCGGATAGTGGTATCATTTATTAAGATCTGGAAAACTGAGTAGATACTTTTAGGCAAAATTAAATGATCAGTTTGGGATCTATCTAAGCAGAAATGTCAAAACAAAACAAAAACAAACAAAATACCCCCAACCAGTTGGATACAGTTCTGTAGCTTGTAGGAGAACTCTAAGCTAACAGGATACGTTTAGGTGCTATGAACCTGTAACTGGCATCCGACGTGAGGAGAATGGATGAGACCGCTTACAATGAGAGAGCAGAAACGAAGAGAAGGGCCTGGGAAGCAGAGAGGCCACGTATAAAGTTGGAAGGAGGAAGGTGTGGCTACAGAATGAATCCCTTTTACATTTTGAATGTCCTCCTCAGCTCAGTGGGGATTCCCCTCATCCTGTACACTTCCTGGGCATTTCTCTGCTGCAGGGGCTGCGTTTTAGATTTGCCCAGGCACTTTGAAATAATGCTGATGCCTGGGTCCCATCCCCAGCTACTTCTCGTAATTCGTCCACCCAGGTGGTTCAAATGTTCAACTCAGGTTGAGAACCATTGCTGGCAGCTGTGGACCTAGACGATCCTGGTTAGTTAGATAAATGCCATTGCTATCTGGCTGAAGGTATATGAATAGCTTCGCTATTTTCCAATATATCCGTGTCATTAAAGCGTCCCCTCATCTCTCCATCAAAATGTCAAAAAGTTTTATTAGGGGATGAATTTCGTTTTAAGTATTCCATGTTCTGATCTAGAAAGGCAACCTTTTTTCACTCAGATTTAAAAATAGTGCTAATTTGAAATGGTGAGTATGGTCCTACATAGGTAGCTGGAGGATGCTACCAGAATCCAAGGGATGGACACTACTCCCAACTAGAGGACTCAAGAAAGATTTCCTGAGGATAATGGTGCCTGAGCCTGAAGGATAGTGGGAAAATGCAGGGAGACGTCAAAGAGCATGGCCTAAGAGAACTGCAACCTAGTTTCAGCTGGAATGTGAGGGACATGGAGAATGGCAGAACAGGGAATGGATCACTGAACACCACGTCTGCATGGCGGCCAGCCTTCACTTTATTCTTCAGGTGATGGAACCAATACAAGACTTTTAGCAGGGCAATGATAAGACCTATTTCTGTT
This sequence comes from Phocoena sinus, assembly GCF_008692025.1. NCBI lineage: Eukaryota > Metazoa > Chordata > Mammalia > Artiodactyla > Phocoenidae > Phocoena > Phocoena sinus. The sequence continues at coordinate 5,593,617 of NC_045784.1, read as the reverse complement.
TGGGACAGATTACAAATCATGAGTGGGATACGGGTTTAAGGCGGTCAAAAGTATATTCAGCGACACCGGTTAGTATCATTAATTGCGTCTTGCAGATGAGAAATGACAAGGGCTTGAACTAAAGCAGTGGCAGAAGGAGCCTGAGGCAGATGCAGATCTGGAATAAACGACTGGGTATGGAGGACAGAGAAAAAGAGGATGACTGTATTTCCTAATGAAGCACAGAAGGGACAGGGTGCTTTCCAGTTAGGGAATTGGAGAATTCAGCTGGATGCCTGTAACACGTCCAGGTAAATGTGTCCATCAGAAAGCGGACCTATGCACTCGTTTCCTAGGGCTGCTGCAAAATACTATCACAAACTCAGTGGCTTAACACAACTCAAATTTATTACCTTACTGTTCTGAAGGTTAAAAGTCCAAAATGGGCTTCACCAGGCCAAAATCAAGATGTCTGCAAGGATGCATTTCCTTCTGGAGACACAGGGGAGAATGCACTCTTTAGCCTCTTCCAGCATCCAGAGGCTGCTCACATTCCTTAGCTCATGGCCCCTTCCTCCACATTCAAAGGCAGCCACGGCTGGTCAAGGACTTCTCATATTGCATCACTGTCTGCCTCGTCCACTTTAAGGATCCCTGTGATTACATTGGATCCGCGTGGATAATCTATTTTGTGTCGGCAGACAGGCAGCCTTAACTCCATCTGCAACTTTAATTCCTCTTTGCCACGTAAAGCAACAAGTTGACAGATCCCAGGAGTTAGAATGCAGACATCTTTGGCAGGTAGGGTCACTATTCTGCCCTTCTACAGTCTGAAATATGGGGTAGCTGTGAGGGGTTGGACATTCAACTTGACACTCCCCACCCAGCACAGAGCCCAGAACAAGAAGCTGAGATTTCCCAGCAGGTTGAGGAGGAGAAGTGTCCGGGGATGAACGTTCCGGGTGGAGAAGGGAGAGGTGGCCATGACGCAAGTAAGAACAAGCAGCTGGAGGAGAAGATGGAAGCAGGTGAGAGCAGCAGCAGTAACATATGGGTGAGGGGAAAGGTGTGAGTAATGGTTTTGAGCTGGATACAAATCTGTACCTGGAAACTCTTGACAAGTCGAAATAGCCCCGGAGGTAATGGCTTTAATTCTGAGCCACAGCAAAGACACATAAAACATTCCTATTTGTTTTATACGTTCATTGTATAAAACAGAGCAAACATATATACATCACTTCACATTTCTCTTCATGTCTGAATCACAACGAAAATCCTGTACCCATAAATGGAGTGTCTGACTGAGGGGAACTATTCCAAGTAAGAATTTTCCATGGCTTTGTTATGGCTGGATGCAGTGAAGTTGAAATAAAAGAATCTTCTTTGTGGTTCCTTTTAGATTAATGTGTTCCATTCCGGTGAAATGGCTGTATCTAACAATGAATAATCAACCCTTCTTAACTCTAACAAAAACTTTATCACGTAAGGAACATGTTAGTTGTAGGAGGGGTTAGCAAGTCTTTGGACGGTAATTTTTTCTTGTTGTTCTGTAAGTTTGTTCTTATCTCCTTTCATTAAGTCATTAAAACATCCAGGTAATTTGGTAACACTCCTTTAAGATGTAGTACACACGTGTGCGCGTGCATACACACACACACACACACACACACACAAAGCAGAGTTGATTCAAGGAGCATGGAATGAAAAGACAAAGATGAGGAAGACTAATGGGATTAAATTAGGTATCTAGGGCTTCCCTGGTGGCGCAGTGGTTGAGAGTCCGCCTGCCGATGCAGGGGACACGGGTTCGTGCCCCGGTCCGGGAAGATCCCACATGCTGCGGAGCGGCTGGGCCCGTGAGCCACGGCCGCTGAGCCTGCGCGTCCAGAGCCTGTGCTCTGCAACGGGAGAGGCCACAGCAGTGAGAGGCCCACATACCGCAAAAAAAAAAAAAAAAAAAGGTATCTAAGATGTGTTCAGGGAAACGTATTTACTATGCTGAAAACGTCAAGGAAGAGTCAAGGCTTTTGTTAGAATTTTTAAACCATTTTTTTAGATAACACAAATATTAGACAAAAATATACAAATTACATATACAAGAATATAGGCAAATTATATATATACACCTAGAAAGAGGGAGAGGGAGAGGGAGAAAGACAGAGAGAGAGGGGAAGTCTTCTGAAGCATGTGCTGTGATAGGCTGCTGCCAAGCTGGCCTCCCTGGCGCTAAAGATCTGTATTCCCTCCCGTTCAGTGCGGGCAGGGGTTTGCTTCTAACCACAGAATATCAAGGACTGCAGAATCCACTGATGGCACTACATGAGACTCCATCTTAGCAGACCGTCTGCTTAGAGTCCTGAAGAGAAGCCCATACCAGCCTGGAAGCAGCAAACGGCCCCGTCGTGAACTGCACACAGAGAAAGGCACGTGCCTGAGAACTGTGGGCAGCCTTGAGGGTGTGAAAGTGGCCTCCAGCCAAGAGCCAGTAAAAAGTCAGGGCCTCGTGCGTTCAGCCCCAAGGACGTGGCTTCTACCAACACCCTAAGTGCTCCTGGAGGTAGACTCTTCCCCATTCGGGCCTCCATGTGAGAACACAGCCCAGACGACACCTCGGCTGCAGTTCCGGGAGACTGAGGAGAACACCCAGCTAAGCCACATCTGGGCTCCTGCGTCACAGAGATGGTGGGATGACAGACGCGTGTTATTGTGAACCAGCACATCTGCAACAACTTGCGAGGCAGTAGAGAAAACTCATAAGAGGCGCTTTTAGAATTAAGTTCTATTCCATTTTTGTTATGAAGAAAACACCACATTTGCTAAAATAGTTATTTAAAATTAACTATGTTTTCCCTCTGATTTGTACGAATGGAAATTGCATAAATACTTTTTTTCTAAATTGGAAGTCTAAGTTTGAAGATGGGAAATTGTGCAGACTTTAAACAGCTGCCCTCATATCTAGCAAGGCAGTCTTGATAATTACATCTGTGGACCTAGAATCTCAGTGTAGCTGACCTATCCATGACCTTGAATTTTGGTAGTTTAATTTCTTAAACAGACAGCAATTATTAATTATATGTTATTGGATTACTGAATTTTTAATCTTACTGATTAATGGTTTTCATAAAGGTAGATACAATCTAAAGGTGTGTGTGTATGTATATATATATATATAAAACTATGAGATTATTTTCATCCAACATCAACCTTTTTCTAGGTTTTATTCCATGATTTATTTACCATCGCATACAAACACATGAGGAAGACTTGGTAGGCATAAGATAAGAAGAAGGAAGGTACTTTATCTCTCAAAGGATCATAACTCATTGTAGACTTTTCATTTTATTTATTTTTTAAAGTTTATGTATTTATTTTTGGCTGCGTTGGGTCTTCGTGGCTGCGCGCGGGCTTTCTCTAGTTGTGGCAAGCTACTCTTCATTGCGGTGCGTGGGCTTCTCATTGCAGTGGCTCGTCTTGTTGCGGAGCACAGGCTCTAGGTGCGTGGGCTTCAGTAGTTCTGGCACACAGGCTCAGTAGTTGTGGCTCGCAGGCTTAGCTGCTCTGCGGCATGTGGGATCTTCCCAGACCAAGGATCTGGGAACCCGTGTCCCCTGCATTGGCAGGCGGATTCTTGACCACTGCGCCACCAGGGAAGCCCACTGCAGACTCTTTTCTTATGCAGATACTGAATTCATTCTTCACTAACCCTTCTTTTCTTGATTCTACACAGAACCTACCAAAACTACTCTCTTTCTACAACTCAACTACACGTTGGAGAAGAGAAGAAGCAGTTTATCCTCTCGGGTAGAATTTGAAGGGTCACATAACTTCCTCTAGTCAAATGGAGTGAGCTGTAATATCATCTGATCCAGAAATTGAATGTCTCAAACACACTTGCTCATTGTTAACAGCTGGTGACTCAACAACAAAGCTCTGCTGTGCTTTCACAACTGTGCTAAGACCTGTGGGAGATTTAGATGTGCCTCTCCTTGGCTGTACCTGGTTCAGAGAAGTGCCAGCATCCTGACCCATGAACTCACCTCTGTGATGTGGGTTAGCGGTTCCTAAAAGTGCCCCATACCACAAATTTCTCATCACCACCCAGTCTCAGTGCCAACATTTTCACAGGTAACTTGCTGAACTTATTTAGTAAGGAGCCAAACTAAAATGGAACTGACCTATTTGAGAGAAAATATATGAATTCATTATCAGATGCTGACTTTAGGATAAATTGATTTTCTAGGGTAGGTGCTCCCCAGTTAAACTGATCACTAGTTAAAGCCAGGATAACATCAGATAGAGAGTATTTTATTATGGAGAATATGATCAGGGATACATCCTGTGTTTTTCTGGGACAAATCTCAGTTATGAATCAAAAGGAAACAGCACAAATATTTTATTGAGCTGCTATTATGTACAAGGTATTTTCTTAAGTAGTGGGTATGTTAAAATGATGGCTAATATATGACACACTCACTTTGTTTTTATTTTTTTGCAGGGATAAATTGATTTTTTAGGGTAGGTGTTTTGCAATTAAACTGATCACTAGTTAAAGCCATGATAATATCACACAAAGAGTATTTTATTATGGATAACAGGGATACATTGTGTGTTTTTCTGGGACAAACCTCAGTCACGAATCTAAAGGAAACAGCATAAATATTTTATTGAGCTGCTACTATGTCCAAGGTATTCTTTTAAGTAGGGGTAGGTGACAATGATGACTAATATATGACACACATACTTTATGTTTTTATTTTTTGCAGGTATCAGTATCTTATTCTTTTTATTGCTGAGTAGCATTGATTATGGGAATATGCTACAATTTGTTTATTCATTCCCCTGTTAGTAGACATTTGGGTTGTTTCCAGTTTGGGGCTATCTTTTGGGGCGCGTACACATTTCCCTTGGATATATACCAAGGAGGAGAAATGCTAGGTCATAGGGTAGGTGTGTTTCTATTAGGAACTTCCAAACAGCTTCCCAGAGTGGTTGTATAAACTTACACTGCCACCAGCACTGCATGAGACTTCCAGTCACCCCATATCCTCTCTGACACTTGGTAATGTCAGTCTTTTTAAGAATTCTGATGGGTGTGTAGTGGTGTCTTTATCTTTTGGTTGAAGTATAGTTGATTTACTGTGATGCATACAAACACGTAACGAGATAGGGTACCATGAAGGTTTTGATGATGCTATAAATCAGTTAAAAAGAAAAGGTCAGGGTAGTCATAAGGTTTGAGCAGGTTTAAGGTGTTACACAGCTGGAAGAAAGTCACCAAAGTGGGAATGTGCTCGGTGTACTTGGAGGGTGGGCAGGTTTCTGTGGGGCTGAGATTTCAGTGTCGGGGAGGGAGGATGTGAAATGAGGATAAAGGGTGGACTAGTCCTGCCTAGGGAATCCGCATGTCAACTTGAATGTTGGAATGTACTTTATAGGTGTGAGAGGCAATGAGAAGGCTTAGCTCTACGAAGGTAACTCTCTTGACATATTCGGGATGGATCAGAGTGGGAGAGACCGGAGGCAGAGACAGCTGTCGGAAAATGAAAGAGAGGCTGTAAGTCTGAGCAGGGAGGCGGGGAACTAGAAGCGGATCCTACGAGTCCCTGAGAGATCAAATCGGCAGAATTTCGCTACTGAAAGACATAAGCAGCAAGGGGGAGGAGAGTGGAGATAGTTCTGAGGTTTTGAGAAGAACCAGCGGCAAAGTAACCAATTCAAACTGGTAAAAGAAAGAGTCGAGCTGTGAAGAGACACTGACCAGCCAGCTGGGCACTTTAAGACTCACAGAGCCTAGGGAGCAAAGCAGAGAAGAGGCAGGTTTGAAACAGACACCAGCCGCCCAGATGCAAGCGGTCATGGGAGAGACACACCTTTTTAATTTACAGGAGACCTAGCTTTGATCTGACCAAGCCCTGACTCTTAGAGTTTACCTTGTCCAACTTAACAGTTAGATAAAGGGGGTTGTGCCGACATGGTATGTCACTGACTTCTTGTTTAAATATCACGTGTAAGGATTTTACTAGCTCATAACCAAATGCGCTCTTAGATGAAGCTAACAGTGCTTCAAAACCACAGGGCAAGGCTGAGGGAGGACATTGGTAAGAGATGATCAGCACGACGTAGCCGTATAAATCACCTCGCAGTGGACCAGCAGATATAAACGTCATCCAGTGTGACAATACGTGAGGCTGGCTTGGCTGACATGCTAGCTTGGTTAATCTCCGTGTACACTCTCTTACGATGAGGTTCTACATTATTTTTGTTGGCTTTACCCACAGTTAAAACTTGCGTCATGGAGTATCATTTGTACTTGTTTACCCAATATTTTCTCCTCCTTAACACAATCAAAAATAAACCTTTCCCCTTAATGTTATGCTATTGCTTTACATGTTTTATTTGTAATTTTTATTTATGCTTATTCCTTCAATGCTACATTGTAAAAAATTAATGTGTTTTTGCCTCTTCAAGCTTAACTATAAATTAATTGTTATGAACCAAAGACATTTCACCCGTCATGAAAAACATAAGACAAACTGGCAGTCTGTTCTGTTCTCTATATGTGTATTGGCCTTCTCTGAAGTAAATGCATTTGAAAGGATAATGCATGTGTCTAGCACTGTGACTGGCCAATGTGCAGCTGATAAAGAGTTCTACTCTTCCCTTGCCTCCCAGGTCTCTTACTTCTAACTCTTGGCGGTGGTGTTATGTTTCACACAGTTCAAAGACAGTTCTGGTCCTAGCCAGGCTGCCACGTAGTTGTTGGAGCTTGAAAGAGCGTTTACGTTCTCTGGTCTCAACGTCCTCACGTACAGATTAAAGTGCACCTCAGCTCCTTGTTCTCTGACTTGTTGTCCAGCCAATCACATGCTTATTTCATGTTCACCTTGTTCCTTCTCCCTTTCTTTGTTCCTCTTCATGAAACAAAACTGACATTCTCTCCTGAAAGACTCTATCTTTAAGCCAAGTCTCTAATGACTTTTATGGAAAGGAATAAAGCCATCCATTCATTTCATTTACCATCATTAAATACCTATTAAATAACAGGCCCAGTTTCAGAAACTGGGAATACAGCAATGAACAAAATAGAGAAAGCTCTACTCCCATGGAGCTTACATTCCAGCGTGGAGAGACAGAAAACAATCACGCAGTTACAATATAAATACACAGAATGTATAACAGGGCAAGTGATAAGGAAAGCTAGCAGGAAAAATGTGCCAGGTTGTGGGGCTAAAGAGTGATAGGGTGGGCGGAATTTACGACACAGCAGCCAGAGAGAAAAGTCTCTGATAGTGGCAGTAAAGGAGGGAGCAGTGCAAGCACCTGGCGGGGAGAAGGTCTAGGTAGAGGAGAGAGTAAGCAGAAACACCCCCCAGTGCACAGCGGTGTGCTTGGCCCCACCTCTTTACAACAGGTAAAGAGGCTGAAATGACATCGGAGAGACAGCTGGGCAGAAGACCACGTAGCTGACGCTGGTATAGACTGTGGATTTCTTTCCGATAGAGAAGGAAAACAACACAGGGCTTTGTTATGACTGACGCTGAGATATGTGAGTACAATAACATACAGTTTAATATAGAAGAACGATAATTCATACATTAACAGACTCACTGTGGCTCAGTAGGAAGACAAGGGTAGAAATGGGTAGACCAGTTAGACGGCCCTCACAGCCCTCAAGGTGAGTTATGGTGCTTGTGTGGTAACTTGGTTTAGGGTGGTAGGGGCAGAAGTGGTGAAAAGTCGTTGTATTTTGCAGGGAGCTGGAAGACACAGCCTGCGAAGCACGTGAAGGATTTAGATACAGACTGCAAGAGCAGCAGGGAGCTCAGGAACGGCCCAGCTACCGGGGAGGAGCGAGCGGACAGAAGCTGCCCTTTGCTACAAGGGGCAAGGCTGCGGGAGTATCAAGACTCTTTTGTGGGTTCAGAAGCCGGGTGGGTGTGGGGTGATGGAAATCAGAAGTTCTCACACACGGACAGTTTCTCTGTGTAAAGAAACAAAAATATAACTACAAATCCAAATCTTGCTTTTACACAAGCCTCGAGGTTATGGGTTTTGAGACGTCCTGGGCAGTCTGACTTAGTTTACACCTGGCGTGCCGGGGAGAAGAGGCAGTTTCTGAACTCCCCCCACTCTAGGTGGTGGAAGACTTGACACAGAAAAGACACAGTGCTCACGATTCATTCAGCAAACGTGGATGGGGCGCCTGCCATGCGCCCGGCACTATCCCATGGCCTTGGGTTACAGCAGTGAACTAATGGACCGTATCCCCGGGTTCAGTGTTGAACTCAACACCGCCTGACAGAACGTGCCCTGTGCTTGGCAGCCTGCCCCTCCAGAGCTTCGGGGAGTAAAGGGCCGCCCGGTGCCCCCTTCCCACACTGTGTCCTAAGGGGCTAGGAGAACAAGCAACATCGGGTGCCATCAGGGGACCCCAGCGGGTTGCCCATCTGCCTGTCCTCATCCTGGTACTGACCCTACCCCTCCTTTAGCCTGCCTCCCTGTCCCTCCCCACTCCCCTTCTAAAGCCCCCCACGGTGCTTTTGCACCAGGTTTCCATGCTCAGCAACCCCTCTTCGTCCTCACATCTTCCCCGGAGATTCTCTTCACCTTCTTTCCTTGGCACAAACCTAGTTTTTGCAGGATGACACGGCTTCACGTGCAGCCCTCCTTTTTCTCCCACAGCTTACAGAGGCGGCAAGGCTTGGAGGTGCCCTTCAGTTTGCTCTATCCTCTTTCAGCCGAGCAATCTCTCCTCCTTCGCGCTCCCTGTCATGGCCACTCTTCTCCTTACTGAGCCCCGATGCCCACTAGAGTCCTTTCCTAAAGCACAGCTGAACACTCTCGTGTGTTCTGATGTGATGTCGCTCTCCTTGTGCCCCTTGCCTCCGAGCCCTCTGTACATCTCTCCTTAGCTTCGTTTACCAGCTGGAGAAAACTGTGCTTTCATAGGGCCCTGCGATTAGCTTCGTCCTGTCCTCATAACCTCCTCTCTTAAGGTCAAGTGATTAGGAACCTGAATTCCATCTGCGAAGTTCCTTTGGGCATGTACACAATGTGACAGAATAATGACAGTAACACCTGGGGCAGAAAGTCACAGGTGCCGTCTAGAAGTCAGCCTGCCATACCTCCCGATAAAAACTTCCAAGCTGATGGTTTTCTCTTACCAGTGGGAGTGCGACTTAACGGGCCTAACCCTGAAATGGAGAAACTAGCATATGTGTATAGGAAGAGACTGCTGATTGACTGAACTCACTCCCAGACCGTGTTTTCATCTAAACATGGCTGACAAAGTCTGCTAGCCGCTGACAATACTTCCAGACAGTGCAACAAAGTCAGGCCACAAAGACCAAGAGGAAGTAGCCCGATAAAATGAATAAGGGGGCAGGGAATGAGAGCAGGAAAAAACTGTGCATCTGTAAAGATTTTATTTTTTTAAACAATAATGAGAAGAGAGCAAGTGCAAACACTTGAGGTCTGTGTTTTCGGCTGATCTCAGCTCATTGACCTAAGGAGCAAAAGGTCAGACGTTTCAAGGGATCATTACATGGTGTTGAGTTGGATGAATCACGCCATTCGTCATGGTGACATGGATGAAGAGGCCCACAATGAGTGATGCTAGGCTCAGAATAATACTCTTTTTTTTCACATATATTTTACATAGACTCAAATGTTTACAAACAGTGGGGGGAATTAAACAAACACTAGGTGGCTGTTTCTTCTATGCTTTTAAAACAACAGTTATTAAACTTTTTTTTTTTTTTGCGGTACGCGGGCCTCTCACTGCTGTGGCCTCTCCCGTTGCGGAGCACAGGCTCCGGACGCGCAGGCGCAGCGGCCATGGCTCACGGGCCCAGCCGCTCCGCGGCATGTGGAAACTTCCCAGACCCCTGTTCCCTGCATCGGCAGGCGGACTCTCAACCACTGCGCCACCAGGGAAGCCCTATTAAACTATTTTTAAAAAGAAAAATAAGAGGCAGTGTGGTATATAGAATATTCACTGGAATCTAGAAAAAAATAATTTCTAGTCCCTGTTTTTTCCTTGTCAACACGACCTTGGACAAGCATTATACTCTCCCTAAAGCATTATCTTCCGCATTTAAAATAACAAATGTGACTTACCAGCATCTTCGATCACTTTCCCCTTAAAGTGACAGCCAGGGTGTATCCCTGGCGTCATGAAGCGCTGCAGACACGTTCACTAGTTTCACTATTGTGAAGCACCTTCCAAAGCTCCAGGGATTCCTTTCTGCCCAAAGCTCCAGGTACCGCCCAGCCCCATTTGATGGATGTAAACAAGCGGCCTGATTCGATCACCCCGTGGCATCACCCACTCACTCTCCTGATGGAAGAAGATTCCTTGCTCTTGCCTGACCGCAATCAGCCTTTCACCCGAATGGACCCACACAGACAGCTCTGGCTGAACTACTTTACGGCCTTGATTTCTGTCCCAGGACTGCTGTTTTATAGGACCACCATCTAATCGATCAGGCACTCGGCATGATCCCACGGTGTCTGCTTACCTTAAACCTTTACACACCCAATCGACCTTGCTCTATAATTGAAGCCAAATCTAGGAGGAAGATGCTAATTTGTATGACTTTCTGTTCAAGGGGTGAATACTAACATTTTTCAAGATTTCACTGATTCTTTCTGGGTGATTCAAATATATTTCAATCACCTGTTGTTTTATTAAGTAGAAAATGCATCAAAACCCTCCATTCTACTAGTCACTGTCTTCCTAGGCCTAACTCAACATGAAAAAAATAAAATAAAATTCCAGGCACAGGGTACTGTGAACACAGAGCAAGTTCTTAGCATGCGCACAGCACACAAGACTGAAAATATAGCCTTACTGGGTTACAGAGGATCTTCACCACATTTTCCATGTAAGCAGAACTTTGTTTTCATTATTTTATTTTTTTGGATTAGTGTCGGTAGAGGGATAATGGCAGAAAATATTTGGCTGGTGGTGAAAAACTTCACGTGATAAAGTTCCATATTAAAATGTTTTTTCTCTTTTCTGCACCAGTACTTAAGTGGCTGATAACTTTTTCTTTTCTGTGTTCCTGGAATGCACATTTTAGACCCTTTGTGTGAGTTTGTGTGTATCTAAAACTACATATATACAGCCATAAATATCTGAAGTGCATACATGAACTACACACATCTGATTGTATACGTACACATAAATGCATACAATATATATAGATCAGAATATATATTGTAAATATACAGCTTTCTAAACTAAATCACAAAGTAATGTGATAACCTCAACCCACCATGACGGGTGTCAGAAGAAAATGAACATATTTAGCAGTTATGAGCTCCTGGTAAGGCTAGTGAGCCTTTCATCTAGAAATATTCACTCAGCATCTATTAAATACCTACTTCCTAAAGTGAGGCAGCTATAGGTGAAGGGATAGAAAAATAAAAGTTCTTTCTGCTTTAGTTCGAATTGTCTCTCTACAGAATTATTACACTCTAAAAAGAGTTGCTGAAAACAGTTACAGAAAAGCGCTGGGCATGCTTCTACAAAATTTTGTTAAAGCTAGTCCCCTTCTTACATGAGAAAGAAAATCCCTCTTTTTTATTTATTTATTTATTTATTTATTGTGGTACGCAGGCCTCTCACTGTTGTGGCCTCTCCCGTTGCGGAGCGCAGGCTCCGGACGCGCAGGCTCAGCGGCCATGGCTCACGGGCCCAGCCGCTCCGCGGCATGTGGGATCTTCCCGGACCGGGGCACGAACCCACGTCCCCTGCATCGACAGGCAGACTTTCAACCACTGCGACACCAGGGAAGCCCGAAAATCCCTCTTTGAGTAAGCCCCTTTCGTCTTGTTGCTTTGGGGCTTTACCCATTCTGGTGTATTCAAAGCAATCTTCCGTAAAAATCTCCTTCAATATTCACCACAGGTTGCTTCCTCTCCATCTGGCTCCTTTCTCTTACCCTCTCCATCAATGTGCTCTGACAGACCTGATTCACCTTGTCCTTGTCCATTTTCCTTACCGCTTGAAGCAAATCTATCATCAGTGCCTACCAATTCTGCCTCTATAGTATCTTGATAATTCGTGGTTTCGCTCTCAGATTCACTGTGTCCCTTCTTGCCTCTACTATTCGTAGCAATGTCTTTGCCTGTCTCTGCCCCTATAATACTGTACCTACAGCAGTATGGCTGCGTACTCCATCAGGAAACACTGCTCCCTTCTGGCTTCTTTCACTGTTACTTTTCTCTTTTGTTGTTACTGCTATTATCCAACAGCTTTATTGCAGTATAATATAGATACCAAAAAACACATGTATTCAATGTATACAATCGATGAGTTTGCATATGTGGAAACCTACGTATGCATATACTCAGGAAACCATCGCCAGTCACTAAAACTCGCTGCTCTCAAGGAGATTACGATTTCCTTTGAAAAATAAGCCATGCTCACTTGAGCACCGACAACACGTTAGAACTGGAAGAGTTCCAGAAAAACCGAGCCGTGTCTGCGTGCACATCAGCAGTCCTGGCCCCCGTGGGGAGACTGGCTCAGGCCCCCAGGGTGGAGTGACAGCTCATTTCTACCTCCCTGAGCTGGATGCATGGACAAGGGGAGGAGATCACCTATTTTCAGCGCTGGAGTCAGAGGACCCCAAAGCCTCAGCAATTAGCCATTCGACCGAGCTCCTGCAACGGTTCATTTGACCAATGGTTTCTCTGCGAATCCCGTCTCCTCATGGTGACTGGCCTCTGCATTTCCAACTGGGGTGGTTTCTCTATCCCTGTCAGCCTCCAACCTAGTTTATGACAGTTGTGCCTAGGGTTACCCCGGGCTGGATGGCTCAAGCCTGGACATTTTTTTGAGCAGAAGGGTTTATACTCGGGCCTTGCTCTGAAACAAAGGGCAAAATCTAAGACTGTCCTGGACAAGCAGGGTTCTTTGGCCACCTCATCTCTTACCCTGTTCTGATCTACCCAAAACCTCTGTTTGTCACAAACAGAAAAAGATCAAAACAGGTTTTGTCTAATGTAGTTGTGTGGAAAATACTGTCTTGATAAAGAGGCTATGGCAATAAGCTAAGGCTGGCGTCGTTAAGAAAGGTGTCTCGGGCTTCCCTGGTGGCGCAGTGGTTGAGAGTCCGCCTGCCGATGCAGGGTACGTGGGTTTGTGCCCCGGTCCGGGAAGATCCCACATGCTGACATGCCACGGAGCAGCTAGGCCTGTGAGCCATGGCCGCTGAGCCTGTGCTCCGCAACGGGAGAGGCCACAACAGTGAGAGGCCCACATACCACACACAAAAAAAAAGAAAGAAGAGAAAGGTGTCTCTTGGAGGGCACGAGCTTTGGAAGAAAATGCGGAGTGAGCAATGCACTCTGTTCCTCTAGCTCATGCAAGGGACTGCTTCTGTCTAATGAGTCTTTTTACTCAAGGCACACACAACCGCACCACATCTGTTCTCTGTGGATCCTGACGAGCTGTGACCCTCACAAAACAGGCTCCAAGGCTCACACTTGCTGTCCAAATTCACACACTCAGCAGACCACATTATGCAGTCCTACATTTTGGAGGTGAACACTGAAATGTTTATTGAAGAAACAATGTGAGTACAGACTTGGCTCCAAATATATCCGAACTGGAGGGAGGGGAGGTATAGCTGAAAACAGAGCGACCGTGAATGCATGTTTCGAAGCTGAATGATGGGAAGTTTATTATTCGATTATACTATTTTCTTAAGTTTTGTATTTGTCTAAAATCTAAAAAATTTTTAAACATTGTTTTTACCAGCCCTTTATATCTCTTACACCCAAATTCAAACATGTCTTCACGTCTTGAGTCAGCCGATTTGAACTTGGCTTATTGGTGATTTCCATTTCCTCTTTCCAGCTCCTTATAAAACATTAATATGCTGTTTAATCATTTCACATTTGCACAATGATTACCTATCATGGGTTCGTTACTGTCCTAGCACTGTGTCTAGAATAACCAATGCAACATGACTCCTGCCCGCAAACAGCTAACAGTTGCGCAGGTGCTCACAGGCATGCAGGTATGCATACAGGTAGGCAGGTGTGATCAAGCGTCAAGTGTGCTTGGCTTGTAGTCCACAAAAGGAGCCGTGGTGCTTTGTAACTGGGGTGGCGTGGGGTGTGAGAACTCAGCAGACAGCAGGTGAGCTCTGAGTAAGGAGATACCTGGTGACACCATTCTAGGCACATGGAGATTCAGGACCGAGAAATGTCATCTACAACTGGAAACAACTATAAGGGACCACAGTGCTGTTTATTTTGTACACTATATATTAACAGTCGTCATTCTACCTATAAAAAGAGGATGAAGAAAACTGAAGAATTATCCTAGGCACAAGGCCATCATCGTATGACAATTTACAATATCTCAAAACAAAGTTAATTTTAAAGATCTATTTTTCTCCTTAAGTTTTTCATTTCACTAATTTTGTTAAAGTCCAGCTCCTCCTTTCTTAATATTCACGGCTTACTGCTCTACATAACTTGGAGAAAGAGATATTTAGAATTGAAATAACATTGCCTAGCTCTCCGTGAAAATCCCAAGCGAATATTAATTATGAACAGTGACGGAAACTTTTATTCCCAGATGCTCCATTATTTTCAGACTGCACCCAAACCATGGTACGCCACAATGTACAAAGTACATTAAACAGACACACATGCCCTGCTGCAGCTGCTTGGGTATCAGCATTCTGTTATCTTCATGGACAACTGCCATGTCTTCTCATGATAATGGTAATAATCAAGATAACAGTTATGCCACTGTTGACAGTAACACTAAGAGATAGTATTGTTTCTTGAATACTTAACCCCCTGAAACCAATTTATGTAAGTTATCTGACTTTAGTATCAACACGTCATGATCAGAGGAATCATTTAGTCCATTTTACAGAAAAGAAAAATGGGACTCCCTAGAGTTTATATAAGTTGCCCCAAGGTGCTCATCCAGTAAGTGACACAGGTGATGAATCTACAGCTCTGGAGCTGAGCTATTGCTTCTTCCCCATTGTGTACCCACGTGTCTATGTCAGGGACACAGCAAGTACACAATGATCTTTAAGCCAGTAGATAACACGCATTCCAAGATAACAAAATTCTAATTAGTAAGGTGCTCTCCTCGTCCCACGTGGGTAACAGCTTAAGAACAGTGATTGAAAATCAACGGAAAACAAATGAAAAGGTTCGACATTATATGCACAAATGAGATTATTTACGAATTGATATTCTACGATAATTTTGCAAATTTCCAAGGGTGAAATATATTTATCTTGTATCTCGACTTAGGAAAAACATTATTTCACGAGCACCTAGGTCATTTTGTAAATCGAGTGTGTGGTTAATGGAGCGTGAGTTCCCTCAATTAGTGCTTCCCTGACTTGCCTGATGGTACGAAGCACTTTGGGCAACTTGTACAAAGTACGTATGCTTGGGTATTAAACCCGGCGACACCAAAGCAGAGCATCTACGGGAATGAGTTCCCAGCTTAGTGTGTCAGTCGACTAATCCACGTTGATTCAGGACAAGCAGAGAAAGGAATACACACAAACGAAGATAAAAAACACAGAAGCATTTTCAGGTTCGTCTATGGTCCCTCAGTTACCTTTCAGCAAAAATACGAAAAGAAGGTAGAAACAGACACCTGCCCACCCACGTGCTCCGTGTGCAATTCTGTAAAGCTCCAAAGACCAAATATATTAACCCTGTGACTTGACTTTACTGCTTAACAGGAGAAAAAAAATCTCCCCAGGCACAAAGACAATTTTTAAAAATTTCCATGCAGATCCTGGCTTGAAGTATGCACGCCAAAAGATAACTATGTGATCCCTTTCTAAGCTTGAGGATGATAAAAAGTTTCCACTGCCCAAGACTTACCCTTAAGAAAACTTGCCTTTGTACAGAAAAGCAAAGCCATCTTCTTTATTCTACAAACACAGTGCCATTCGATTAGAGGAAAACTGTCAGGGTAGATGATGATGAATGTGTCCCAGACTAACATTATCAGCATTTTTGAGTATTCTGCATACTAGGTTATACCCAAAATCAGTCTCTAAAAAGAGCACAAGCTTTTCCTGCAGTCTCCACCTCTGCTCCTTCCCACCAACCATGTACAGTTTATAGATTTCACAGTTTGAAGGTTCAAAGGCACCTTTATGAAGTGTCTCTACTTCATAGAGACAGAACCAAAAAATTACATTAAAAAAATTACAAACTGTATGATTTCCCCCTACCAAGAGTGATAGTCATTAGAATCAAACAGTAGGCTATAACCCCCAACGATACCAGACATAAAAATTATCAATGCAGAATATAAAATAAATATGTATTAAATATCTAAACAAAAATAGAAGGAATTAACAACATGAGTAAGAAACAAGATACCATAAAAATGGCCAGGGAGGGCTTCCCTGGTGGTGCATGGTTAAGAATCCGCCTGCCAATGCAGGGGACACAGGTTCAAGCCCTGGTCCTGGAAGATCCCACATGCCACGGAGCAACTAAGCATGTGCACCACAACTACTGAGCCTGGGCTCTAGAGCCCACAAGCCACAACTACTGAAGCCCACATGCCAAAACTACTGAAGCCCCTGTGCCTAGAGCCTGTGCTCTGCAACGAGAAGCCACTACAATAAGAAGCCCGCGCACTGCAACGAAGAGTAGCCCCCGCTCGCCGCAACTAGAGAAAGCCTGCGCACAGCAACGAAGACCAAAGCAGCCAAAAATAAATAAATAAAATAAAAATGGCCAGGTAGATTTTTGAGAGACTACCAAGTAAAATGTTTTAAATGAAAACAAAAAAAAGTTGAAAGTAAAAAAAAAAAAAATCAATGGAAGGATTATAGGCTGATTAAGATAGCTGAAAAGAATACTAATGAATTATAACATAGATGTGTAGAAATAATGCAGACTGAACTACAGAAAAGTGAAGAAGTATAAAAATTAAACAGAAGTTAGATTTAACTGACCATATGACAAGATCCAAAATATATTTAAGTGGATTTTTTTTTTTTTTAATGCAGAAGAGGCAATACTAAAAGAAAATGGTTGAGAACTTTGCAGGTTTGGTAAAACACACAAATCTTCAGAATCAAAGATCAACCAATCTCAAACTGGAAAATTAAAAAGACGAATCATATGCTAGTCAAATTGATAATATCAAAGACAGGGAGACAGAAATTTTGAGCCTAAAATGCACGTAATAGAAAAAAAATAGTTAAAGTTTCCTGTGCTAAGAACTCAAACAAAGTAGTTGAAGAAATAGAATAAACTCAAGGGAATTATTCAAAGAAAGTAAAAGGATGGCAATGATAAAGATGGCACCGGGGCTTCCCTGGTGGCACAGTGGTTAAGAATCCGCCAGCCAACGCAGGGGACACGGGTTCGAGCCCTGGTCCGGGAAGATGCCACGTGCTGTGGAGCAACTAAGCCCATGCGCCACAACTACTGAGCCTGTGCTCCAGAGGCATCGAGCCACAACTACTGAGCCCACACGCCACAACTACTGAAGCCTGTGCACCTCAAGCCCGTGCTCCGCAACAAGAGAAGCCACCGCAATGAGAAGCCCACGCACCACAATAAAGGGTAGCCCTGCTCGCCGCAACTAGAGAAAGCCCGTGCACAGCAACGAAGACCCAACGCAGCCAAAAATAAAGATAAATTTATTTTAAAAAAGATAGCACCAACTGATAAACAGAGCAAAAAGACATGAAATAGAGTAGAACAGAGCAAAGTACTCAATTTTTTAACAGAAAGGTTACATTAATAATCAACTGGAAAGTTGACCCAGAAAAAAAGGAAAAAAATAAATAAAGCACAAATAATTGATGCTGGAAAGAAACTGGGAAGGTATCTACATTACACGCAAAATTTCAAAATTTAAATCATACACATTCCTTTAAAAACATTAAGATGAACTCAAAAAGAAATTGAAATCCTACGTCATCTGATACACATTAAGTAAAAATGGTATAATTACGTTTCTGCACAATGTGTGTATGCGTTATACTTCACAAAAAAAAATTTAGAAAAGGAATATCACAGCAAGGTAGCAGGATACAAGATTAATATACAGAAATCAATTGATTTCTCTATGCTAACAATGAAATATCAGAAAGGGAATGTAAAAAAATAATAACTTTTAGAATTGTACCCCACAAAAAAAATCTTAGAAAAAGAATATCACAGTGTGACCACAGCCCCCAGATTTCTTCTTTCCTTAGTTTGTGAGGCAACCAAAGAACTCTTTCATGCACCCAACAGAGCAGCCAATAGCCATATGTAGCCACGTAAATTAGTTAAAACTAAATAAAATTTAAAACTCAGTTCTTTCGTCATGGGAAGCACATTTCAAGTACTCTCTAGGCACATGTGGCCAGTAGGAGACTTTTTTCTTTTTTAAGATGCTTTTGATGTGGACCCTTTTTTAAAGTCTTGATTGAATTTGTTACAATACTGCTTCTATTTTATGTTCTGGTTTTTTGACCACGAGGCATGTGGGGTCTTAGCTCCCCGACCAGGTTTCCAACGTGCACCCCCTGCGTTGGAAGGCGAAGTCTGAAGCACTGGACCGCCAGGGAAGTCCCGGGATACTTGGCTAAAGAGATGCGGGGTTAGCTTCTGCCAAGGAGAAATGCGCAGATGAGACAGTGAAATGCAGACCGTGAGCAGAATAAGGGTCCTTCACACGGTCGGTCAGCAAAGTTTTCCGTAAATCTTAAATAAAAATCGTAGGCTCTGTCGACCAAAGAACGTTTTTCACAACAACTCAGCTCTACCGGTGTCTGACAAAAGCAGCCATAGACTGCTCGCCCATGAGCGGCCATGGCTCTCTTCCAATAAAACTTTATTTACAAAACAGGCCGTGGGTCACATTCGCCCCAGAGGCTCAGGTTTGCCAACCCCCAGAATAGCGGGAGGGGCACACGGTGAGGACAGTGGTTTCACATTTCCTCGGAACGCTGTTCTGCTAAGGTGAGAAAGTGACTGCATTACAGGGGATTAATATTTATCCCCTCATGGTACTTGCTGAAGCACACAACACATTCAACCAAAAAAAAAAAAAAAAAAAATCAGACCAGGACTTTTTTTCTCTCTCTCCCATGAAAGCAGTCCTGCACTCTAAATGCGAGTAAGGCCAGTTGAGATGTTTATCATCTCTTTCCCTCACGTTATGCTTCACAGACTCCCTTAAAGAACGCACCGGGATCACATGGGTCAGGCTGGCTTGAACTGTAAGCTACCTGGGGAATGTCATGGCCCTTTAACACCAATGTTTTCCAAACCTAAGAGGCGCTCCTAAGAGGCAGCAACTCGGATATGGCGCTGGACTGAGGAGCCCCGCTGGAAATGCGGCAGCAGCTTGTTAAGCAGCAGCCCTTGACCTCTGCCTTCCACGCCTCGAGACAAGCCTCCTGTCATCTCTGGCCCCTCGTTCTACGTTTGCTCCTTACTCCAATGAGGAATAAAAGCTCTGCTCCCTCTTGACTGCCACAAAGACGCCGTTCAGAAGGCCTTAACTCAGAGTTCAGGGCACACAGATTCAAAAAAAGCCTCCCGCAACCTCCCCAAACCAGAGATTAATTTAGCAGCAACCTTGGCCCCCTAGAGGCAGAAACACTTAAGGCTCTGCTGCTCTATCGGACGCCTTTACCAACAGCAGGGGTTGCAGGCACGCAAGGGAAAACACCGCTCACTGCTCAACAAATGTGAAATACAACACCAGCGCAAGACAGACAAAGCCTGTGTTTATTGAGAAACCATTCTGTGAACCACAGTGATTTCCTTCATGTGTAGGGCTGGGGCTCAGGCACGGGTTTCCCTATAAAAACACTGTGACACCGTCTTTGACGTAACTCCTATGCCTGTCTCCACTCAGCTTTGTCTTCCCGGCGGCTCGTTAACAAAGACCATCTATGTAGAGAAAACCCAAGGACGGCAATGACAAAACCTGGACCGCTTTCCGGGTGCATAAATTTAGGAACTGTGCACTACAATTCTTCACTAATTGGGGGTAATATTTAGTAACCTCTTTCATGAGCTTTGCACAAAGTTGATACTCGTTAAATAACTGTTGAATCCGTAAATAACTCTCCAGCTGACATGACTACCTGACTGTACCTCTGTTAACACATACTGTGTCGCAACCATATACTGCATTTTCAGAAATGCCTTAGATAGACAGACAGATACATACATCCATAATACATATATTCATACAGATAGATGATAAATACATAAATAAATACTAGAGACATGATAGATAGAGGCATACATAATACATGACAGAGAGATGATAGATAGATTGATTGATAGATAGCAATAAAGTAAATGAGCATTTATTCAACAGCGCTAAGTCTCAAAGTCTCTACATATAATCTATTTTTCAGTTATCCAGATAAACAAATTGAAGCTCACAGAAGTTAAAATGGGATCAGATCACATGGATAAAAAGGAAATGAGGCGTATCCCAACCCTTAACTTCACTTGACTCATATACCTGTTTTCTTCTTCCGTTTCCTTTAAGAGTGGGGTTACAATTACTGACTCTTATAGGATATTTACTTAGATGAGATAGCTTAGGACTATGTATTGCTTCTACATAAAAACTGCTACCATGATACATATATGTGTGTATCATATACATGTGTTCTTTTTTTTTTTTTTTTTTGCAAAGACTTCCTTCATTTCACATAAAGTTGACGTCAGCTGCTCTCAAAATTCAAGATTAATCAGGAACAGAAAGGATCTTTACATGATCTAGCACAGGAAGAACCATCTTCCAAAACTTTAACAGATTTATGTAGAGTATGTATAGGTTTATCTTGAATTTATATCTTTAGGACAGGCTCAAAAGAAGTCCTACGTGCAGACATGTGCAGACGTTGTGGAGAAAAGGGATACAAAGTGTGTATTTGGGAGTCCTGGGTAACGGGGACTTGCCCCAGTTTACTCCTGATGCATTTGAATTGGGTGGTTCCCAGGCTGGGAGGAGCCTCCCAGCACTGCGGAAACGTCCCTGTGTGGGCGCCCATCCGGGTGTGGCTCTGCCACTTCAACCTGCCACTCCACCTCTAAGCCTGGCTCCACCGGCATGCAGCGGAGGGCACTTTTTCTGATGTTTGCTCAATCAATCACCTTTTTCTGCCAAGACAGGAATGTTCTTGGCCACCGTCCCAGTCTTTTCAAGGAGTCAGCAGCTCTTCTGTGTCTGCAGAGGGTCCACAAGTCCAGTCAGAATAGATACAATACACTCTCTTCTGAATTTGTCTACATGCGTCGCTCTGATCAGCCTGCTTTAGAAGGTAACCTGACGTGTCCTTGCAATCAGCCTTGCATCTGGAAAGATGTGTGTGTCGCGAGCATTTGCCGTCAGCTCTAAATTTCATGTCAGTCCCTACCACAAGAGAAAGCCACTGCTTGGCCGGAGGGCAACTCTCCTAAGACTTTCTAAGCTTTATTAGTTATTGTTACTATTCTTCTCCCGGTCCCACAGAAACTGATATTCTTCGTGAAGGTGCAGAGGCCAACCTTCAGAGTCAGATGTCTGGGTCACATTAACTGACGTTTCCAACAAGCAACCTGTCCAGCATTGCTGGAGATCTGAGACACTACAAAGGAAACTAACCACATAGCACTCAACACTGTTTAAGAAATGAATCTATTCTTTTCTCTCCACGGTAAAAATATGATGTTCCAAAGCATACGGACATATACATTTTCTGACAAGATCTTTGCCTCCATTCTTGAGTGCGTTTTGATGTGAAAGGCCCTAATATCCATCAAGAATGCAAAACACGCATTGTCAAAGCACGGCAAATCTACTAAGTTTTTTCTTCAAAAATAACAAAGTTTTGTCTTGCTGCTGCTTATAAAACCCACCTTACGGGGCTTCCCTGGTGGCGCAGTGGTTAGGGGTCCACCTGCCGATGCAGGGGACACGGGTTCGTGCCCCGGTCCAGGAGCATCCCACATGCCATGCAGCGCTGGGCCCGTGAGCCATGGCCGCTGAGCCTGCGTGTCCGGAGCCTGTGCTCCACAAAGGGAGAGGCCACAACAGTGAGAGGCCCGCGTACCGCAAAAAAACAAACAAACAAAAAAACCCCACCTTATGGTTACCAGGGGGGAGGGCGGGGGAAGGGACAGTTAGGGAGTTTGGGACTGACACATCCACGCCGCTATATTTAAAATGGATAACCAACAAGGGCCTACTGTAGAGCACAGGGAACTCAGCTCGATATTATGCAACAACCTATTTAGGAAAAGAATTTGAAAAAGAATAGATACATGTCTATGTATAACTGAATCACTTTGCTGTACACCTGAAACTATCACAACATTGTTGATCAACTATACCCCACTATAAAATAAAAAGTAAGAAAAAATGAAAAACAAACCCCCCCCTTCCCCCCAGCAGGAGAGGCAGGTGGCAGGAAGACTTGGAATTAGGAAGGGGACAGACTTGCAATGGGACAGTAGCCCTGCAACATGGTTTTTGGAATAACGGGAAACTATTTTTGAGCGGACATTCGAACTCTACATTGTTTCCTCTAATCTAAAAGAAAAGGTGCGCTATAAATCCTCCCCCTTCCTCATCTCTATCTCGTCATGTACCTTCCAACATGTACTTCTTCACACAGAGAAGAAACTACTCCCTCGTAGCAGCCTGCAGGTGGGGCACATAATTTTGCACACATGCGTAGCAGGGCTCAAATTCCGCTAGCGTGATTGTGTACAACATGCTAATAGGAATCTAACAGAACTACAGCAATGCAGTGAGCGAAGACCCTGAGCTTCAGGACCTGGACGGCAGTGGAGACTGATCCTTGTCAGAAATGACTGCGTCAGCCCGATAAAGGTACAAATATCCCCATCGGGATGGGACAGGGACCAAAACGGGTCCCAGAAGAGGGTTTGGCAACACAGAGGACTGGACAGATGACAGAGGATGGTGATGTTCCTTCTCCCTCACCTTTTCCTTCCACAGATCTGTATCAAAGGCCTGCTCTGTGCTGCGTAACACAGCCCTCATAGAGCTCAGCCTACAGGGGATCCCAAGCAGAAGAGTCCCCACCCTAAACCTCGCTGAGACCTCTGTCAAGTTCCTGAATAAAAATACATTCTCAAATGTGAGCACAAGAATCACACTGTGTTTTTCCTGTACATAAGCTGTGTGCAGACGTGCACACATATGCTCATGAGAAAACCGTGTCCATTTTGCTGTGCTCACTTAATACCTATTTTACAGTCCTAAGTACCGGAACAACTTCCGGGATCACTAAGGACACGTTCCACACCAGGAGGACGCCGCTGACAGCGGCTGCTGAGATGAGTGGCAGCGAGCTGACTTACAGAACGTGCCTACAGGGCTTCACTTCTCTTTGCAGGAGCAACTATGAAGTCAGCCTCTCGTGACCCAGAAAGAGGAGATCTTTCTCCCCAGTCTGTCAGCGGGCTCTCCGTGTAACTCTCCTTTTCCTGGACTCACTTGCCTCGCTCCTGCACGACTGCCTTTTATAAGTTTATACTCTCAGATAACACAGTCCTCTGGCACAGAAGAGACAGTGAATAAATAGGAATTGTGGGTGAACTAAATACCTACTAGATATAGGGATATAATTTGAATTTTTGAGATAGTAACCAAGTCAAAACAATTTCAATGGCGTCAATTATACCGGCTTATAAAGCCTGTTGGAGAGGGGCCGTGATTTGGATTCTGCAGTACACTGCGTCCAGGCACTGGTGCACTGGTGGTAAGAGGTAGCCAGGAATGGCATTCTAAGCTGTTTCCATCTACTGACTCATTGAATGGAGAGCCAGGCTGCAGACCTTCCAGTCAACATTCTGATCAGCCTCACTGACATCATTCCCGTCTGCCTATAAAGCTTAGTGAAGACAGCATTCATCACATGGTAGCTTTATTTTCACAGCATCGTATACTCGGCACTAGAGGTGATGTCGTGTACCATGTTCTCAAGCTTTTATTATTTTATAGATGAAAAGACTGCAGACCCCAGAAGATAAATGAAATCCTAAGTTTCACAATCCTTTAGTGGTGAAGTAAAAACTAAAGCAAGGGGCTTCCCTGGTGGCGTGGTGGTTGGGAGTCCGCCTGCTGATGCAGGGGACATGGGTTCGTGCCCCGGTCCGGGAAGATCCCACATGCCGCGGAGCAGCTGGGCCCGTGAGCCATGGCCGCTGAGCCTGCGCGTCCAGAGCCTGCGCATCCGGAGCCTGTGCTCCGCAACGGGAGAGGCCACAACAGTGAGAGGCCCGCGTACTGAAAAAAAAACTTAAGCAAGATGCCTGATTCTTTTTCAGCTAAATCTTGGATGCTCTTCAGCTTTTATTTGTTTTCATTTCAGTTAAATTCATATTTTTCAGAGTTTTGTAGCCTAGACCTGTGTAAGTCTTATGTTCTGACCTTGGCTTGAAGCAAGTTGACAGTAAAGTTTATGTCTTATGGACCTGGGAAATAAATATGCTATTTGCAAAGTCAACATGAAGGTTGCCTCAGTAACAAAAAGAAGCCAAAGATGTGATTTGGCCTCAATTACATAAAACAAGAAAGTATTCATTCTTTTCCATATAACTAGTGTTGTTGAAGCATGATACACATACTTAAGAGCTAAACTTGTTTGAAAGCATGAGCTTAGCTATCTGTGGGTACATCTACCCTCTTTCTTCATACAGCTCCTGAAAATGATGAAATACTTCCTTTGTTCCTCTATGCGGAGGAGCACTTCACAGAAATACACCCTACTTGACAGGATTATGCTCCAGAACACCCCTAAATCCTGCCCATTCCTGACCTGACTCCTCAGCATTAGACAGAATCTATGAAGAACTGCACCACCCATAAGCAAAACTGACTGAACTGCAACACTCCCACATGCCATTGGGGAAAAACGTAGGGTCCTTGCAGGCTTGGAGTGAGTTCTGCCTACTTTCACTACACATTCACAGCCTGTATGCACACCTAACTGCTGCCCATCTTACAGCTCAGGCACCTACACCCCTGAAGAAAGCTAAACTCGCACACAGGGAATACCACGATAGGTCCTGGGAGGAAGGTCCTTTTGCTTTAAGGCAAAAACAGATTTCTGCAAAAAATGATAATTTCTTGTCTTTAGGGGACAATTTCATCTCCACATTTAAACAAAATTATGCAATAAGAATAGTACGCTGAATAGGGCTGGTACTAGGTTCACATTTGCCTGTATCACCCCCCTGGCAGGCTGTTAGAAAACGTGGAGAAACTCTATCTCTCCAGAGCCCGCTCCGCTTCTCTGTACAAGCCTTTTCCTCCGTCTTCATGTATGCTCAGATCACCCCCACTTTAAAGGGGGGAAAAAAAAGGGCCTCCCTGGTGGCGCAGTGGTTGGGAGTCCGCCTGCCGATGCAGGGGACGCGGGTTTGTGCCCCGGTCCAGGAAGATCCCACATGCCGCGGAGCAGCTGGGTCCGTGAACCGTGGCCGCTGAGCCTGCGCGTCCGGAGCCCGTGCTCCTCAACGGGAGAGGCCACGACAGTGAGAGGCCCGCGTACCACAAAAAAGAATACGTTGCACTAAATATCAACACCTCACTGCTTCTTCAAAGTATGCTGCGATCTTTCTGCATTTCTGCTCTGTGCTGATAGCCTCTCTCCACACCCTCCCTCCTGAAATGCCTGTGATACGACTTCTATCTCCAAACTACGGACACAAATCTCCTGGTGTTAGGAAATGCCTCCAGTTGTCTGTTATTCCCCATCTCTGGACCTCTGGTCCACCCCGAACTCTGCTGGCAGCCTCTCCTGCACTGTGGCACTCTCCTGGCCCCATCGTGCTGGCCCCATCACTGCTGGCCCCGTATCAGGTCACCCCCTCAGCTGTCTTTCCTTTTCAGCAGGCTGTGCCTTAATGCTGAGCTTATGCAAGGTTCTGTTGTGTTATTGTCTCTAGTTCTCTATATTCTCCCCTTTAGAAAATAAATCCACTTTCTTCTTCCATTGCAACCTCCATGATACTAAATCCCATCTAATCACTTGCAGACCCCATCTCTCACGCATGTTCTGCTCTTATATTCTTGGTGCCTATAGCCTGCTTGACTATTTCTTTGTCAACCTGAGCATACTGACCATCTTTATCAAATCCATCTTGATCGACCTTCCCCAAATGTGTTTCCCTCTTCTCCTCCAAAATACGTTTCTTCTTCACAACCTTCTTGCTAGTCACGCCACAATTCTGCTAGGTTGCTAGAAAACTTAGAATGCATAGTTATCTTTGATGGTTCTGTTTCCTGTTACTTCTGTTGGCACAAGTTTGCTGCATACCTATTAATCTAAGGTGACAGGCAAGATTCTTTGAAATATTCTTTTGATTTATTCCTTCCTCTATTTATCTCAACAGTCAATCTTTTTGTCCCTTGGTCCACATGCAAGACTTCTCAATTCAGAGCAGGAAAATCCCCAGAGTCTAAGTCCCCAAGACATTGGTCTGCAAAGCAGTCCGGGGCTACCTACATCCTGAGTTCTTGATATATGGAAACAATTAAACAAAGCCCCCCTTCATTCCATCACTATGGCCTCATTTTGCTTTTACAGCTGCTGTACCACATATTCTGCTTCTGCAACGTTGCCAACTTCATATATTTTATATATTGCATTCCCAACTATATTAAAGAACTTATCAAGTAAAAAGAAACTAAGTATAATCTTCCTAGACTCAAACGGCTAGTTTCTTTAAGCTCGGTTTCATCCATTAACTGCAGAACTTGCTTTTCAAATTGCGTGAGTTCCCTGACATCTAAGAGTTCAGAAGCTAATGAACGACTTCTGTAAATAGTGAGAGTCATTAAATTAGCCATCCCCCCTCGCCTTACTTTAGAAATCACAAACTTTTGCCAAATGACGTGGAAAACTGTCTGAGTTAACATCATGTATCAGTGAGGCTTAAATATTCTCGGTATTCGGCTTCTCCACCTCAACCCCCCATGCATTATGTTCTTTTACTGTAGGACACGGTTCTGTACTCTCTATGACTCCATCTTTGGACAAAGAACTGTGCTCACTGGGTATCAGATTAGAGCAGGTGTCGTATTAGGTGCGGGATCCAATCTAGGTGTTTGTGGATGGCTCTGCTGTTCTTTCGAGGGGCTGTGACCAAACCCCTTTGCTCTCCTCAAGAATGTCACCGCAACTGGGGTAAAGACAGAGATTTTTTGGAAGGCCCCGTGGGCAAGGCAGGACAGAACAGGAGGGCCTCAGGCTCTATGCTCTTATCTTGTCCAACGGTTTCCTCTCAGCAGTCAAGAAGCGCTGAGAGTCACAGAGGGGAGATGAAAGACATCCCTGGAGGGCTTCGGACCCCTGAGATGACCCCTTTGTCATCTTTCGGAGGACAGCTCTTTGAGGGTGAGTGTCATCAGTCATCTTCAAATGGAACCTTTAATCTGTCCCGTGGAATCTGCCCTGTTCACTGATCCCTCTGTGATAAGGGCCATCAAGAAAGGAACGCTGCTCACGCAGGACCTTCTGAGGAAGCTGAGCTCGGCCACACACCTGTCACCAGGAGTCTCTGCCAGGGGGTACCCACCGAGCAGCGGCGCTGCTATCAATGGGGGCGGCGGCCCGTGTCAGCCTTAGTCTGTGGCTTCCAGCCATCCAGGCAACTTCTCAGGCCCGACGGGAGAAAGAAGACGAGAGAATGAGATTATGCATTGAGAGCACAGCGTTCACGTACTGGACTCCCAGTCAAGACAAACTCAGATGCACATATACACCCCCCCAGTGGGGAACACGCTGCCCTCTGACTCCAAATACCATCAGCCTACTCTGAGATGACAGAATTATCATAAACCACAGAGCCTATGCAACTTAAATAATTTCAGTTGCTTCATATATATTGATCTTTTTCAAATAATGTTAAACTTCATTAAAACCGTCCAGGATAATAACGCAAAAAAAAAAAAAAAAATGAAGAAAGAGATCTATGTTCAAATCAGCAGGTTCTATTTGCAAAAAGAGGGGTGGGAAGGTAAAACCCGAGTTGTTACTTGCAACTATAAATGCAAAAAACAATAAAAATGTAGAGTTCCTAATTAACCCTGGATTAATTAACCAGGTAGTAACCAATTAGCTATTATTCGTTATCCTTCCAAATAATTTAGAATTAGCCATAATTCCCCAGAGCTCCAGTGGGTTTTTACAAATCTTATGGTGTACAGATGTGCTGTGCATTGCAGGATAAGTTCCAAATAGAAGCAGAGAAATTCCTTTTTTCTTCTCCTGGACAGTTCCCACATGGGGACATCTGAGCCATAGTTTGCTCTGTCCTTAAAACGTAAGGCACAGAAACTGATCACTAGAGGTCTTTTCCTGCTCCCACAATGCGTCCTGGCTGGCCTTTGGTAGCGTCTAAACCCGTCTGAGATGCAGACTTTCACTTTTCACAAGGGACTTCTAGGGTGCTTATAGGGCTAGTGTCAAAAAGCCATTTTCATAGTAGATATTCAAATACTAAATCACAAATGCCCTCTACTACACACCCTGTATAGACTTCGGGTCATTTTTTTCAAACTGAGTATATTTACAAAATTTATAAATAAATTTGGGGCCTATATTTTTAAGCAGGAGATTAAATGCTATGTTCTCTCAGGCTACACTAGCTACATTAGTCCACCTTATTTAACTCAAATTTGGTACCCAATGACTGTACTGTTCTTCTCCAAGTATTTCCTGATAACTGCCATGCTTTGGGTAATCAGCTTCCCTGTCAAATGGACATCCTTTGTCAATGATAAGGACAGCTGTGCCTTGTTACTGACGGAAGACAGGAAAGCATGAAAGTTTGATACAAGGCATCCTAGTCTAGCTCTTGGAGTGTTGAGTTCTCTACAGAAAGTGAAATAAAATAAAACCCCAAACTTCAGAAGACAAAACGCCGGACTTCATAAGTATTTCCGCAGTTGAGAAGCCTTTCTCTTCAAGGATGTAACACAGCGTAGAGAAGAAGGAAGAGCAAGAAAGAGAGGAACCTTATTTACGTCCCATCTTCCTCGTTATCTGCTTTCGTGTTTGTTCATTTATGAAATACAGAAACTGCAAAACATCTTGAGAACTAGTTTCTCTAGATTCAGTTTTCTACGGTCAGCTTGATTCAATAAGCATCATCTTGGGCTTCCCAGGTGGCGCAGTGGTTGGGAGTCCGCCTGCCGATGCAGGGGACACGGGTTCGTGCCCCGGTCCGGGAAGATCCCACATGCCGCGGAGCGGCTGGGCCCGTGAGCCGTGGCCGCTGAGCCTGCGCGTCCGGAGCCTGTGCTCCGCAACGGGAGAGGCCACAGCAGTGAGAGGCCCGCGTACCACAATAAAAAAAAATTTTTTAAAAAGCATCATCTCCAAAACTTCATGTGAACCTTGAAAAACTTGGTGTGATTTCCCACAATGGCCAGAGTTTCATCAATTTAGTCTTAACCTTCCAAATGATTCTTTAAGATATCTTCCATTTCCCCCAATCCATCATTTTCCCTTAAATATAAAATTTTCACTTTTGTAAAACTTTCTCTTATAACTGGCTACTTGTGTGCCTCTAATGCATTTTACTTTTTTAGTATGAAAAAGAATCTTAACGTGTTAGAAATCCAGATGCCTCGTTAGCACCGTAGGTAGCACGTCAGCCTCAAAAAATATTAAAAATCCCATTACTTCTTTCAAAAGTGACTTCGATAAAACAGTACTTAACCTGGGCAATTCCAGGAGGAGCTAAGGCTTCTCAGAACAGGTACTACAAGGTCTTTTCAGGGTCTCCAGTTCTAAGACATAATCCTTAATCTCAGTGTATTTAAATATTGATCTGAAGAACTGACCTACTCAGTACTGTATGGAGCCACTGAGATTTGATGAAAGAAAGAAAATGGAAGTAACAGTGTAGATAGAAACCTTAATTCACACACTTGGGGATGCATGTAATTGAATCACCATTATTTTACTTAATTTACCTTAGCATTGATTTGTTCCTGTAATTCATGGAGTTGATGAAACAGTTTAGCTTTAGCTTCTCTTTGTGTTTAGGGGGTCTTGGGGGTGGATTCAGCCTACTTCCCCAAGGTTCTGTTAAGTTTCTGGAGCTTGTGTTCTGGGCTCCCATAGTAACAAAGGAGTGGATGTCAGGTGGCTGTGAGAGCGACAGTTCATCAGTCAGGGGTCAACCCGATAAGCAGACCAGTAGAATGCCAACATCTATAGTTAGCTCTAGATCCATGGGAAATATACATACACATATGTGTGTATGTATATATACAATTAATATGGAGATGGATGAGATATACCTATGTATGGTATCTGTATCAATACTATATTGACAGATAATATGTATCATATAGATATACCTATAGATAGTATGTAGATCGATAAATGTACGTAAGATATAGAAAGATACAGATATTACATATATTCCATATACATATAGGGCATATCCTTCTATCTATATACCCTATATATTCTCCATATTTTATATCTACATCATATATATATATACACACACACATATATATCTCCCTATCCAATATATCCTATAGATACAGATAAACTGATTCTACATATAAGCTATACTTCTCTCCAACACGTCACAGGCGTTGTAGAGTTACACGCAGTTAGAGGGATTTGTTCCAGAGCTTTGCTGACACCCCTGCAGGGCTGGGCGAGCTGCTGCCATGAGGCTGTTGTCTCTGCGTCCGATGCTTCCAGCTGGAGCCGGAAGCCCACAGGGCAGCAGTCAGGAAGGGAAGAGGAGCCCCAGGTGGGAGGGATGGGAAGCAGGCTGAGCCCACAAGCACTAGCGGAACCACACAAGGGTGGACCGACGCTGGTCATGATTGCCGCCTCGACCCTGGCGATGAGGGCTTCCTGCAGAACGCGGGGCCCCTCCTCAGGGAGCTGACAGACATCCACGCCTGACCTGCGACTTGGAGAAGCTGCGGGGGGAGCCGGAGAAAGTGGAGGACGTGCAGACCCAGCCGCTGCTTCACACCAACACGGTGAGTCAGTAGATCAGAGACAACGGGGGTGACGCGCAAAATGGCTGCTGCTTCCCTCCCCCCTCCCCCAAGGATGATCTCCTTTGTGGTGATTCATACAGGGAAGGGATTTCTGGGAAACATAATTCAGCCTAGCCATGCTGACATATTGCAGAGCCAACACAGAGGAGGATATGGCACACGCTTCCAATAACTTTGCCCCAAATTTTAGTAACAGAATCTCCATATGCCCATAAAGTTTCCCGTAAAAGAGACTGCATTTCCTAGCCTCCCACGCAAATACATGTGGCTGTGTGGTTAAGCTGTGGCCACTGAACAGAAGCGAAGGATTACTTCTGGAGAGTAGCTTTTGAAGACTAGGAGGGATGGCATCCTTCCTCTTTCTCGTCTCTCCTGCTTTCTAGAATGTGTATCTGAGGGCTGGAGACCCAGCAGCCATCTTAGTGCATGAGGCACGGTAGAGTGCAGAGCACGGAGAAACCTGGGTCTTTGATGATTTGTGAGGCCACCATATCAGCCCTATATGGCCTCCGATATGTGAGTTAAGAGGAACTTTTATTGTTTCAAGCTACTACTAAATAATGTGTAATGCTAAATGGACACAGAAGCCTTGGGAATCAGACATGGGTGCACCTAGGAGGTTTCCTGGAAAACTCTAGCCTTATTCTCCAGCCCTATTCACGTGACTCCTGGTGTTCTTAGCTTGAAGAACAGAGGAGCCCTATATGCCTTTTCTGGGCTGGGCACAGGGATCTTTTGCAGGAGTCCCTAAGGTCCTATGCTGCCTGCTATCTCCCTTGGGATCTGCTGAGGAAGCAGGGTTCCTATCTCAAGGATTTCCTGAAAAGGGGTGTGGTAAGGTTGCCAGGTAAATTATAGGACTCCCAGTTAAATGTGAATTTCAGATAAACAGCGAAAAAAAAATACTGACACGTCACACGGGCTTGCAGCTTCCATCAGCTGCAAAAACACAGCAGTTGCTGGAATGAGAGAGAAGGAAGCAGGAAACCTATAAAATGAGAGCCGTAACTCAAGAAACAAGGCATGTGAGGGCTACTGAATGTAAAGGCAAACATTCTGACGCAGCCCCGTCTATCTTGAGGAGTGCCCTGTGTACCACAGGCTTAAACAGAACCAGAGGTTCATGGTGGTGATGCTGGACCTCTGGACACGTACATTAAATCTCCAGGTTCCACTCGAGGGTAAAAATATCTTATAAGTATTTTTCTTTTGCAAAAATGGATAATATGCTTTAAAGACACACGTGTTTTAAAAGGCTTCTGTTTTTGATAAAATTCACACCTATGGGAAA
This sequence comes from Phocoena sinus, assembly GCF_008692025.1. Lineage (NCBI taxonomy): Eukaryota > Metazoa > Chordata > Mammalia > Artiodactyla > Phocoenidae > Phocoena > Phocoena sinus. Next base: position 5,561,302 of record NC_045784.1, on the reverse strand, counting down.
GCCTCAAAGACACTTGCTTTTCGTTTTTGCTTTATTTTCAATAAAGAGTCATCTAATAACCTAAAGTATTGATATACTTTCCCAGGTGCCTAATTGAATTACAAGAAAAAGAAAAACATGGTTTTACCTGTACCTACATGTCTCCATTTTGTACAGCACATGGATATTTTCTGACATGTCATTTTAAAAACCTGAAGCATTTTGATCTGGAAAAAAAGTCAGGCCATCTACCTCAGTGAAATGAAACTAAGATGCTGTTGAGGTGTAGTCCAGGAAGAGGACGGACGCCCAAGCGAGTTTTGAATCACACTGTGTTCATCATGAATCCGTGTGTGATGAACCGTCCTCCTCCTGTTGTTTCCTTTCCCCGGGAACAGAATCCGTTTAATGTCTTTAGAGGCTTCCATGTTCCCACGTATCTCAACAGCAACGGACCTGAATGGCACACTCCTCGCCACTTGATTGCGAAATCACAGACAGTATCAACCTTTTGTTTCCACTTCAACAGCCTCTAGCACACTGGTCCTTACATGAACTTCTTCTTTTAGGAAATCAAATGCCCGTGATTTCATCGGACTATCGTGATTTCCCACCTACTGCATTCTTCACGGAATGAAACCTTCCCACAAACGTTTTCGTTGTTCTGGTTGTTGATGGCGAAACCAAAGCACCAGAGAGTGTACAAGCATGCAGTGCACAGCTGTCGGCAATAAAAAGACACCCAGGCAGGAATGTGAATAAAACCTTTGCCCTGAATCGTCACTGGCATCCAACGGATGCTTTAAGGTAGAGGGCCTCTTGACGCCGATGGCTATAACCTAATTAATACAATTCTTCATTACTTCCCCAAAACCAGAGACAGATTTGAAAACAAAACAAAGAAGGAGGGAACACCCGTAAGACACTTTTGATGACCTACCAAAGCTTGTGCCAAAACCAACAACAATGATGTGCTGAAATCTCGACTTGAGACACTGTCTGGCAGAATCTCTCCTACTACCGCTGTGTATAAAAATGAAAAGCAACACTTTTCAACGTCCTTAAATCTCAGAAACGCCTTTTATTGAGTGCGACTCTGCTGCCTTATTAGATAGGGCTGGTTTATATCACAGACACTGGGGGCCTTTGGTGCTAGAGTTAACGGTTTACTGAAACAAACGCTTCTAGTGTGTAGCGCAGACCTGTCCGTATGAAGACGTTGCATTCTACCGTTGCACGCCAAATCCTTCGGTCCACCTCAGTGTCCTACGGTAAGTTACCCACGTGCTGATGACTGTTATACATTTCCACGGTTTTAAAAAGTTATATCCTGAAATGATTGCTTTTGTCCAAGGTATGTTTCTAAAGGATAGCCAAAAAGGGGCTTTATTTCTTCCAAAGCAGCTCTGTTCCTGGGTGCAGATATCCGGGGTGTTATTTATCCAAGGGAATCCAAAGGAAAGTATCTTTGAAAGTTTCCTCCAAATCATCGTATCTCAAAAACTATCTGAATCCATTCTGTTCATGAATTTGGAGAGCAAGCATTCAGGTTACAAGAATTTGCGTAGTGAAGGACAATGTATATACCCTGTTTAGCTCATATATGTTTGTCATACTTATTATAATGCCCCCCCAATTTTTCCATTAAACTTGGCATGTGTGGTGATAATGTATAAGTCAGAGCAGATATCAGACTGTAGGTCTCATGTACAGTGTGAAGGAGAGAACATCACAGCTCATTTGTTTTTCAACAAACTATTCAACTCTGACAATTTATACTGAGTCTACTCAGCATTGTTTCATTCAGTTTTATATCTATACATACAATATAATTTATGTATAGTTATATAAAATATATACATAAACATATAAATATCTATGTTTATATAGATCATATACACCTTATAAAGGAAAGATTTAACTTGTGTTATGTGGAAGTTCTAGTTAACACCGCAAAACAATTCTGAGTCATAAGGATTGAAATCAGAGTTCAGAGGGTCAATGAAAATACAAATGGAAAGGCAAAAGCCGCAGGGGGTGGAGGCCCAGTAGGAAGGGACTTGAAGGAGGGGGTTTGCACAGGTCTGTTAACCCTAAAACGTACACGGTGTCAGAGCTCGAGCTGGGCGTGGGAGACTCACTGAGGCTCACAGTCAGCTGAGTCCAGACGGTGCCCCTGACTCACTCACAGCTAAGAGTCACCCTTTCACCACCAGGACGCTGACCTGCTGACTC